>NC_091133.1:21531830-21854330 GCF_040183065.1 Periplaneta americana
TTCGGAACTTCGATTTTCGGAATTTTGGCTCATTGCAAGCATTCTAGATTACAGGAAAAGTGATCTAGTGGCTAGAGCGTTGGACTTCCCGAGTTCGATCCCCGGCGTACCCACGACTTATATTATATTTTGGGGTTCACGTAAGATTAGTTCCTAAAAGGCTAGTATGGCCATCTTTTCAATGTTGTCAGCTGTTACCAGATATCACCAAAGCAGGTTAAATCACTATGCCTTGTACTGAAATAATAATAAATATTATCTATTTATTTATGATTGATCTAATATAAAAACATATTTTATCTCACAACACGAAATTAATCGATTTAACTAAAAATAATTATGGTTCATGAGACCTAATCTACAAATTTATTTTGTTTGACCACATGAAATTATTAGTACGAACTCCGAAAACCGAATATCACTTTAAAAATAAAATACAAGTTGGGTCAAAAGTCGCTTTCCCCAATATTCGTTCTAAGGTTTCATGCTTCTACACATATACAGATGTCATAACTTGAACACGAATAGCTGGTGAGTTGGCAACCATGTTCTTGCGTCAACTGTTTTTCCGATGTCATGTCTTGGGAACAGCCCTCGTTTTGCCGATATGACAACAGGATGGAGCACCACCTCATTTTGGTGTAGGACTGAGGGACTTCTTGAACCATCAATTCCAGGAATGGATGTGCCGTCGTGGCACAATAGAATGGCCACCCAGATCACGCGACCTGACACCATGTGATTTTTCGCTGTGGGGTATCCTGAAAAACGATGTTTTTGCTCAGGAAATGCAGGATCTATATAAATTGCGACAGATGATCAAACAGTAATTCGTGAAAATCGTGAGTTATGTTCTGCCATCTGTAAATTAGTTATGAATTGTGTAACGAGAAACAGGGCCCTCCATTTTGAACAAAATCTGTAAAGGAATGTGTAGTCAAATGTAAATTGAATGTAAGGAAGTGTTTTAACCCACTAGGTATATGGTGTTTATTTATTATTACAGTACTATTTATTAATAATATTAACATAAGTATTAATTACTTTCAAATTAAAAAAAAAAAGTTAGTAACTTTTGTTTAATGAACGTTGGCATTCTACAAAGGGAAAAGATTCTCTTAACGTTACATCTAGAAAGTACCTGCCAGTTGTAGTATTTGCCAGTACCGAAGTTCGAAACAAAGCGAAAGAAAATTCAACCTGACAACTAAGAAGTCACTATATTCAAATAGCACGTTCATGCCAAGTGATGCCCATACGAGCAAGCGCGATGTCCAATTGTAACTCGTACGAAGCAACCCACAGCGCATAATCTTTAAGGTCGTTTTTCCTATTTTATATGAAAAGTTATTGACCTTAGCAGAGCATGTTTGACATGCAATCTGGTTCTATAGGCGTTTGGACACCCATGTTCTATTCCATTTCTACAAACATATTTTTTTTTTCTCTTGTACGGAGGAGGGGACCGGAAGTCTTACATTGCAGCATGAGGCTTATTGTGCTTACCAGTCCTATTCTGTGAATTATTGGGTAGCGGAACGGCCGCGCTTTTGTACAAGTATTGCACGCCGCACCGTGAACTTAACCCGGGCTACTGTATGAATGATAATTTTTTTTATTATGGTTTATTTAACGTCGCTCGCAACAGCCGTGGTTATATCAGCGTCGCCGGTGTGCCGGTATTTTGTCCCTCAGGAGAGTTCTTTTACATGCCAGTAAATCTACTGACATGAGCCGGTCGCATTTAAGCAAACTTAAATACCATCGACTTGGACTGATATCGAACCCGAAACCTCGAGCATAAAAACCCAGCGCTATACCGACTACGCTACCTAGGCCGACTGTATGGATGGTGATGATATGTGAATTAATGATAGCGAAATGAGTCCGAGGTGCTATTCTCCTGGAAGTGGTTGAGGGAAAACCCCAGAAGAAACCAGAAAACCCTCAACCAGGTAACTTGTCCCAACTAGGATTTGAATCTGGACCTGTTCGTTTCACGGTCTGACGTGCTAGCCGTTACTCCATAGTGGCGGACTACAAAAATACCTTAGAACAAAATTTAAATACAATAAAAGCTACAATGTTAAAAATAACGTTTAATTGGTTGAGATTTTAAATAAAACTTTAACAGCAGACTTTTCTCGTTTGTACACAAATATTCCGGCCAACGAAACGATAGAAATAATACGATAAAACTTAAAAGATCAAAATAAAAGCGATACAGAAATTGAAGAATTTACTAAATTATTACATATTTGTAACAGTCAAAATTATTTCACAATCAACGGGAAAATTTATAGACAGAAAGACGGATTATCGATGCTTCCTCTCGATTTCTCTCCTTTGAGGGATAATGGCAGACAACTTGGAGGAAATAAATGTATTACTTGTAAGAAGAAATATATTATATTACAATAGATAAGATATGTAGACAATACCCTGATCACATATCATAATTAGACTTCGAAATTGAGGTTCCAGTATGAGAGATACAGGAAAGAAAATAATAATGCGAATAACGAATGAAAGTAGGCCCTACTACGTATATCCATCAACGCACATTTCAGACGGAAATTTGATTTAATAACACTGTAAAATTTCTCGCCTTCTTGCACTTGAATCAAATTTGTTAATTCCTTTGCGGCCAGTTGACTACATTTCAAAATCAGGTCGAAAGTTCTCAATGCAAGGACTATCAATTTTCTTAACTACTGCTTCTACTCTCTGACGCTAGATCCATTTTTTCATTCTCTATGGAATTCGCGTTCATCACTCAACACGTAACAATGCCGTCTTCAACAAAGCAAATGACATATTGGACCGCCATTATGCTTTCTGATTTCAATTAAAGCAAGCAAAGATAGCGCTTTATGGAGAGTGTGTGTATTGAGGAGCTCGGATCGATTCCCACGGGACAACCAGGATGAACCTCTTCCCACTAAGGTAAGCTTTCTAAGTTATATTATAATTGCTGCTTGAAAACTGCAAAAATAAGTAGGGAATAAAAATATTTACGATTTGTAGCGTCAGTGACGATTCTAGGAATAAATGTGTATATTGGTGGATAATAATTAAGCCTCGATTGGACATGAATATTATTTTAAAACACTACTGAAAAAGTGACATAATTTAAAAATTACTGAGGAGAATGACGTTTACGGTTTTATTGCAGTACATTGTTTTATGACCATCCTTCCTTATCCATAAATACAAACAAAATAAATCGTGTAATACAGCGCTCCTGATAGTTTGGAATTCTGTGAAACGTAAATTGTATTTAAATAGTATTTTAAAATTGGGGAATACTGCAAAATGTATACAAAGTCACAGAAATACGAATGAATAAAAACATGAAACATCACCAAATTACTGAGGAGAATGACGTTTATGGTTTTAATACAGTACATTGTTTTATGACCATCCTTCCTTATCCATAAATACAAACAAAATAAATCGTGTAATACAGCGCTCCTGAAAGTTTGGAATTCTGTGAATCGTAAATTGTATTTAAATAGTATTTTTAAAATTGGGGAATACTGCAAAATGTACACAAAGTCACAGAAATACGAATGAATAAAAACATGAAACATCATCAATAATAATATTATTATGATATATCGTAATATTACAATATAAATAATAATTATTATTATATTTAATTATTATTAATATCATTAATACTATCAAAGATCTAAAAGGAAGTCGATCTGGTTGGCGAGTTGGTATAGCGCTGGCCTTCTATGCCCAAGGTTGCGGGTTCGATCCCGGGCCAGGTCGATGGCATTTAAGTGTGCTTAAATGCGACAGACTCATGTCAGTAGATTTACTGGCATGTAAAAGAACTCCTGCGGGACAAAATTCCGGCACATCCGGAGACGCTGATATAACCTCTGCAGTTGCGAGAGTCGTTAAATAAAACATAACATTTAACATTTCTAAAAGGAAATATAATATTTATCAGTTTCATATTAGGATTCTCTGCGTATGTATTCATGAACACAAATTACCTAAGAAGGCTAAATGCAGAAACAGAAATGAGACTATAGCTTTCCGCCCTAAAACCATATAATTGTAGAAAAAAGTGTGTATCCTTTAAAAAGGAACATATTCATCCCACCCAACAAAACAATTTAGTACGAGATTTTATTCAGGTTTAACCGTAAGTAATGTCATTAATTTCAAGGGGTTATTCTTTGAGATATTTGAAACAAAATAGTTTAATACCGTTTTGCTCGTTTTTGCTTCCTTTTTGAGAGAAAAAAAATTGTATATGAATGATTTCATAGCGTATTTGACAAGAAGGTAAAGAGAAAATTAATATATATATATATATATATATATATATATATATATATATATATATTCAGTGTTTCTGATGATTCTTCAGCAGCAGACGTTGATCACTTCAAGTATGTGTCCATGACGTCAGTTGAAGTAGAGAAGAGTTTTTCAATATACAGGAATGTATTTCAAGACAACCGGCGATCCTTCAAACCAAAAATTCTACGAATCATTATAATTCCTATTATTATTATTATTATTATTATTATTATTATTATTATTATTATTAATAAGTATTTTGCTGTGATTTTTAGGTCATCAACTTCCGAGCCATAATTATAAATAATTATAAAAAATATATCCTCCACCACAATGCACTGATTTCTAAGTGAGTTAAATAAACATTTATTATTTATGCAGACTTGGCTATTTGGGTTATTATTAGGCTTGACGTTGAAGTAAAGTTACAAAGGTTAGCGGTACACAGTTACACAGTTCATCAAACGAATTAATTTTGTCCATTTGCAACCACTTAATTTGTTGCTGCTCAAATCTCTGAACGTACCTACTTCTGCCACTTATTAGCAGGGTCCATTCTTGTTGTCTAATCGTTCCGGTAAATCTGGAAATATCTTTTTTAAGGAACATTTATTTCGGGGGTATTCTTGCACATTTTCTTCTCTGTCTCTAGAAACATGTACTAGATACAAATCGTTTACTTCAAAGTATTTAATACACACGATTGAATGCTTTGTTGGCGTGGTATACGAAAGCTTCTAGCGACATAATTTATCCTTTTCAGTTGGAAATTTGAGAACTGTAACATAGCATTGTCATTTATAGCACTCTGAGAATTGCTTGAACACACAGGCATACAACATTTAGAAGTCATTTGTAAATAAAAGAATATGCATAAATTAATTTCCTTTTTTAAATAAAAGTCCAAACTTCCTTTATTTCATTTCCATCAATTTATTTTTCTTTGAAGTTATACCTGCATTAGAATAATTGTTATCACGTGCCCCAGTTTTTATTCCTTTTTTTACTTTACTTTTATGACTCACTTACTGTTATAATAGCTTGGTGACGTACATGTTGTGTTGCTACTGTCCGTCCGAGTAGTTATATCACACGGTTCTCAAAACGGGGGGAATCACATGACAGTTATTTATTTAACGGAGTCCTTTCCTTTCAATTATTTTAAACAGTTGTATAATACTGCGTAAACTTCTAACTCTGTAGGCTACAGCAAATATTAGCAGAGAAGAGCCTAACAGCTCAGCCACTAGCCCTTACAGAGAGGACAGGAGAAACGGGATGCGATATAACCATTCGGCCGGACAGTACCTACAGTATTTATCCTCTTCATAGTTTTCAATCAGTGTATTACGGAGATTTTAACTCAGAATTACACTGCCTTTTAGATGAAGAAGAAACAATTGGCCACCCAGACCTCCAGCAGCGACTACTTGGAGGAGATCGACAGGCAGAAGGAGATGATCAGGAAGGAGCGGCTGATGCAGCTGGAGGTGCATCTGTATAAATATGAAGGTACGGTAACTGTTTACATCCTTTCTCAAGCAGAATCCGTGGACACGCAGAGTAGCGCAATCAGCTAGTTGGCCGCCATTGTTATTCCATTTCAACACGCTTGGGATAGAAACATTTAAAGCAAAACTCAATTTAGGCCATTGTCCGTGGCCCTTGTATTTGATTCTGATTTAAGTTACATTTATTCCCTATACACTGTATACGACAAATAGCGTGCGCTGGAATAAAAGTGGCTGATTTGTCGGAATTTCCGGCGCAAAGGATTGCGGTACTCACGGACTCCGTGCACAAGTTCAGCAGACTTGAATTCTTACTGGTAGCGAATAGGGCATTTATCCTGGGGTGTCATTCAGCCAGCTCACACCAATCGCCCGATTCACTTGTTTGAAGTTAAAACAAATTAGGTTCTCGACAGAAATGAAGAACATTAATATATTTAACATTTTAACACGGAATTCTGTAACTTTTTAACATGACAGTAAACATAATCATATCACATTATTAAATCGTTCTTTCTTACCTAAGCGTGGAGGCAGTCACTTGACTGAATCTAATGTTATTGCTACAGTAAGTAGGAGGGGAAAAAAACATTTACGTTTTTTAGCATCAATAGCGATTCTAGGAATTAATGTTTATATTGGCAGTTGATAATTAACCCTCTATTGGACATGCACATTTAAAATCACTACCGAAATCGCGACGAAATTAAAAAGTTACTGAGGAGAATAATGTTTTATGGTTGTAATACATTACATTGGTTCATGGCCATCCATCCTTATCAATAAATACGAACAAAATAAATCGTATAATGCAGCGCTTGTGAAAGAGTGGACTTCGGTGAATCGTAAATTATATTTAAATAATATTTCAAATTTGAAGAATAGGCCTGCTACAAAATGTGTACAAAGTCATGAAAATACGAATCAATAAAAACATGAACCTTCTTCATTAATAATAATTATAATATAATTGTAAAATTACAAAATAAATATTAATAATCATTATATCTCATTATTATTAAAGATCTAAAAAAATTATATTAATCAGTTTCATATCTGGATTCTCTGCATATTTATCCATGAAAACAAATGACCGAAACAGGCTAAATGCAAAAGCAGAAATGAGACTACAGCTTTCCGCCCTAAACCCAGGTCATTCTAAAAAAAATTGTATCCTTTAAAAGGGAACATATTAATCCCATCGAACAGAATAATTAAATACTGGATTTTATATAATTATGTGTGTTAATTATTAAATATTATTAAATTATATTAACATTTATATTGCAAGGATTATTTTGTTTGTTTCTCTTTTAACCATGTTATAAAAGTTCAAAGTAGGTATATTAATTATAGTAAATGTGCACTTTTAAAATAAATTGAAAATGCATCTTTTTGACAATGTGGCTGCGGTATGTGCGTCATTAACATAGATTCAATTCAACATTTACACCCACTTCAATAAATAATAATAATAATAATAATAATAATAATAATAATAATAATAATAATAATAATAATAATATCATCTTGATGTTAGAGATACAGGAGAAGGCTTGACTAAGTTCCTTTCTTCCTTCAATTCTTCACGGAAATATTAACCATTTCATCACAAAAAATGCAAATTTTGATTTACTTCCTTTCTGAAACTTGCGATTCAAATATACAGGTGGTACATTATAATTACAGAGTAAGATACACATATTTTATAAAATAATTACAATTTGGGTAAACCGCGGTAATGTATTCTTAAAATCATATTTGTTCCTCATAAAATACTACTTTTTACTAAATTTTAATAATAATAATAATAATAATAATAATAATAATAATAATAATAATAATAATAATAATAATAATCATCATCATCATCATAATAATATTATTATTATTATTATTATTATTATTATTACTGTTATAACAACAATATTAATAATATATAATTACAAATGGCTTTGAGAGAACCCAGAAGTTCATTGCCGCCCTCACATAAACTCGCCGTCTCACAGTTTGCAATTTTCTTAGTTTAGCTGCACATAATAACTTCTCTTCTATTTGCAAATTAAGCTTTCAGGAATAGCTCCCTGTAAAGTTAATTTGAATAATTTCGAGGGGAAAATCGTTCCGGGGCCGGGTATCGAACCCGGGACCTTTGGCTAAACGTACCAACGCTCTCCCACTGAGATACCCGGGAACTCTACCCGACACCGATCCAATTTTTCGCTCTATATCCACAGACCTCAAAGTGGGCTGACAACAGTCAAGCAACCAACATTTGAGTGCACACTATCTCTGTGTGACTTTAAATTGTGGTTTTCTGTTACGTACAGTGACGTGTATTATGCAAATTAAGCTTTCAGGAATAACTCCCTGTGAAGTTAATTTGAATAATTTCGAGGGAAAGGGAATAACGCTAAAATTATGTTTTAGAGAACATTTTCTATAGCTGTTTTTTTTATTTTGTTTCAAGAAGACAAACTATCTCCCAAGTAATGGTTCGTTTTTTATATTTTTGAGGCAGGTGAAGCCTAATAATAACTGATAGGATTTGGGCAATAATTATTCCACTTTATGTTGAATAAACTGAAACATCGGTCACATGACTCTGTAAAATAAACTCCATTTTCGAGTTAAACAAGAAATAAAAGTCACTGCGCCCAGGCTCGAATCCGCTCTTCCCTGCATGATTCGCACATGTCTGAACCATCTGAGCCGAGACAGAGGACTTAACTTCTGTGTCGTCTGTCAGTACCCTCACCGAGCTCTGAATATAGTACACTATATAGACGGCCAGTTCAAGAGGGAAACAAGTCAAAAGTTAAAGTTATGAGAAACCAGAATTTTAAGCTTCATGTTGCTGTGAAAAATCCAATTAACGCATTCTAATTATTTGAAACTTATGATATAACTATATGAAACATCATTAACAGAATTCTGGAGTAATTGATTACTCACACAACATATTGCTTTAAAATGCAGTTTTCTCAAAACTTTAAATTTTCAGTCGTTTCCTTCTGAGCTGAGTCGTTCATATAAATTACCTATACAAATCCATTTTCTTCGTATTTTCTCAAGTGCATTTCAGAACGGTTTACGACAGCACTCGAAATAGAACGAATGCTCCATGTCTCTGAGCATGCGCAGTTGCTTGTATCTGGAACTTAGAATATTCAAAGGCCCATTACTTTTTTCTTATAGTGTACATAATCACGGCTCCCTAAAAATGATTTACTTATTATTGATAGTTTGATGTACACGTTATCATTCTTACCTAATAGGCACTCTTTATCTTGTTCATTAGCTAGCAATCAGGGTGATAACGACGATTTTCACTCAGCATTATTGTTGTTGTTTAGCCTACTGTCCGAAGACAAGTCTGAACCTCACAAGTGATACCAAGAAGGCACCACTTATGAGGTAACTAGGTCAGGAGATTATGGGTTAGGGTGGCCAGTTTCTTTCCCCCTCCAGAGAATACAACGCCGACTAGCTACATATTACACTAGTCAGACTTCAGATGCATACAAACAATAATTGTTCTTCCTCTGACACATATCGTCAAGTGAGATGTGCTGCCTGATAACACTGAATAACAAAAAAAAAAAAAAAAAAACACTTTCGGTGGATATCTTGGTATCCAACAAGCGTTCTAAGACAACTGGAACATGCTGATTCCGAATATGCAAACCATTTGTCTCTATTACCCACCGTTCTTGAGATATACGACATCAACCATTATGTTTAACAACTCACAGACAGGAATTTCAGTAGAGCATTTATTGCTACATGAAGTGCAGTGCCGGTGCAGGTGTTACGTGCTGTCTCTTCTCACTTTATAGATCTCTTGGATATGGAACAACAAGTTTTGATGGAGAAATCGTTGCAATAAGTGAAAGTCTCAGGAATCTTCTATTTCACATCAATAAATTTAAGAATGCAGTTATATTGTCAGACTCCAAAGCAGCTATTCTATAAATAGTCTCTAAACACATACCTTCATCTCAAACAGCAGAAATAACTAAAATGCTCTCTCAATTGAGGACATCACCCGAATAAGGGCGTATACAGCAAAATGTAGTTCTGATATAAATTAATTTCAATGTTTGTAAGCTGTCAGGTTTATCATAGTTGCGTCGAAAAAGTTTTTCATTACTGTTAAATAGTTTCGTGGATATTTAAAACAAAATTATTGAAACATAACAGCAAAAAGTATGTTCTGCTATTAGTAAATAAATATAATATGGAACTTTGTATACGCCCTTTTTCCGGCGACAATATGTTTTAGTACTGTTTTTAATTATTCTGATGTTGTAGGTGACTAACTTTGCATGAAAATTAATTATATATGGGAACATCTCGTACTTTAATAATAAATAGTTTTATTAAAAAAAAAGTAAAATAAAATAAATTCAACGAAATAAAATATACATTTACCATAACATATTAAATAAAAATATTGAATAATTACACAAGTAGGCCTACAAAATAATATTACATTTTTAGTTTATGGTTTTCTTGTTCTTACGTTTTTTTCTTCTTTATGCATCATCTATTGTTGCTACAGTCTTCTTCACCATTGAGTGATGATGTCCCGACTTTATTCAGCATTTAGTTCAGACAACTTTGGCCATCTTCATCTAAAAACTGTAAGAGGTCTCTCCGCCTTGAAGGATTTCAAAGGCACTGGGTTCATTTGTGTTGGATTCAAAAGTTTCAGTTGCCACACTTCCATTCCCGCCTTCCAAATGTTGAAGGAAACAAATGATGCAGATTATGAGGTTCAAACTGAAAATACCCCTCATGTACTGTATTGCACTTGTTTATACTTTTGCATCATGATTGTATGAGGACGATTTAAGTGTGTACCCGTTTTATCATCGAGGATGTCATCTGAAACCAGTTTATTCTGGACTGTTGTTAATCGTTTCTCTGAAATTTGCAATAGACTCAATAGAAAGTGTCGACACACATCAAATTTTTTACCCTCATTACAGAAAACACTATATTTCCACACATTAACCCTATTCTTGAAAGACTGAAGCTTCTTAGTTTTTAGATTCACTCTTTCAAGGCAAGAAGTAATAAAATGATATTGTTCTAATTTCGAACCCATGTCCCAAAAGCGTTTAAAAATAGAGAGTTGATCGTCCTTTGAAATTTCATGTGTACACATTTTCATACATCGTCTTCTTACCGGTGTATATGACTTCTTTTCCATTTCCTTGCCTGTACAAGTTGTGTATAACTTGCCACTGTTTTTATTTATTTTTCTTTCTTCGGTTTTCCATTTAGTTTTGTCACAAGCTTTTTCCCCCCATATTTTCGGTCATGATACACTGCTGCAACTGACGACCTGAAGTAAGCCTAAACATCGAATACTAGCCTACTACAGAATGGCTTGCAACAGCACGTGACTGCCGCTGTAGTAGGTGCATCCACTTGTTCAACGTAAACATGTAAAATTGTTTCCTGTGTTACGTATTGAAGCTAGACTTACGAAAATTTACTACAGTGTACTATACGCATTCAACTATCTAATCCCTTGGTCGTCGGAAGACGGGCGTATAAGGGTATACGCCGTTATTCGGGTGAAGTCCTCAATTAATATCACTCAATAAAAGAATTGTATTCCAATGGATACCATCCCATTGTGGAATCCTGGGAAACGAGAATGCGGATGCTTTAGCAAAGAAGGGCAGCACTGCTACTTACAGACCTGTTACTAAATCTACGTATTACTCTGTGAAAAGATTTATTAAATCTACATACTTATACTTCAACAAACAAAATTTGATAACACAATCAAGGGAAAAAATTGAACTCTCTGCATCATAATCGACAGTTAATTCCCGATTTACCACGAAAATCGTCTGTACCTGCTTTTAGATTGGCAACAGGCCATGATTGTTTGGCCAAACACCTGCATAGAATTGGAATATATCAGTCCCCTAACTGCCCATTGTGCAACTCAAACGAAGAAATGGATTCGGAACACCTCAAAATCTGTGCTTCAGTGGCTGACCATGATAATATCTTTGAAAAATATTGGAGTGCAAGAGGTCAAATGACTTTATTGTCAAATGTCTGGCATTAGAAAACAACAACTCTTCATAGTAAAATGGTTATCACAACATGATCCTCGTGTTCGGAATCCATTTTGTTCTTTTGTCTTCATAAAGATGTGATAATTTATTTTTGATTATGGTTGTACAGATTTTATAACCTGATTTGAGAACCTCTATAATTTTCACATTGCTTTTTGTTTCCTTTCTTATAGATGGGTATTATAATAACCTTTTGCCAACTTACTTTCTGGGGGTTTTGATCCTGCCCAAATATTGTTTAAGAAGCATAAAAATCTATAAGTAAATTCTTCTCCAGCGCATTTAAAAAGCTCTGTATTTAAACCATCTTCACCTGGAGCTTTTCCGTTTCTTTTAGCGTTTATATAGGTCTATTTCAATGAGTTCGGCTTAACTAGGGGGCGGATGTTGATGAAAAGTCATCTTCGTATTTCTCACATTATGACGCTGCCTATTAATATAGACGTCCTTTCTATGTTGATATCAATGTAAAAAATTAATTTCTTTTATTGCATTTTTGGATTTTTTTACGTTTCTGAACTAATAGGTCAGTTTTACATTTCTTTTCGGCTTTTTCGGTCATTTTTAATATCTTGAACAACTTTTAGATCATTTTGAATGCATATTACTTTCTTCTCTACATATAGGCCTGTTAAATCTTTTCTAAGCAAACAGTTCAGTAGTAGGCCCTAATAGTAATTACCTACTGAATAAGTGAATAACAGTGAAGTTTGGTTTCGTAGTTTGAAACAAACTCTAAAGTCCATTACTTCTTTTATGCCATGGTGATGTTATTCTAATAGGGGATACAACTAAATGAAAATCCGTCTCTAATTCGTTTACTCCGAAGTGTTTAAGTGAATGCTTTGTTGACGTGAAGGCATTTCGTGGTATATGAGTAGCTTCTAGCCACGTAACTTATCCTTTTCAGTTGGACATTTGAGAACTGTAACATAACACTCCCATTTATAGCACTCAGGTAATTGTTGTTACACACAGGCATACAGCATTTAGGAGCCATCTGTAAATAAACGAATATGGGTAAATTAATTTCATTTTTTAATGAAAGTACAGTATAAACTTCCTTTATTTCAGATCCCTGAATTTATTTTTCTTTGAGATTATACCTATATTAGAATTAACCCTTAATACGTGCTTCGTCTTTTGAATTCCTGTCAGACTTTTCTTTTATAATTCACTTATTGTTAACAGTCTGGTGACGTGCATTTTGTCATGCTACTGCCCGTCCGAGTGGTTATGTCACATGGTCGTCAAAACAGGGGAAATCACATGACAATTACTTAGGCTAAGGGGGCCTTTTTCTTTAAATTATTTTAAACTACGTAAACTTCCAATTTCGTACAGAAAATAATTGCAGAAAAGAGCCTAACAACTCAGCCACTAGCCCTTACAGAGAGGACGGGGGAAACGAGTGTGGCAAACCGGGATGCGACATAACCATTCGGCCGGACAATACCTATTTATATATACTCTGCATAGTTAGCAATCAGTGTATCATGAAGATTTCAATTCAGAACTACACTGTCTTTGACCTCGACATGAAACAACTGCAGGTGACCTGGCAACGACGATGATGGTAGACGCTCCCACACAGACTGGCGAGAGCAGCGTAGACGCTGCCACTCAGTCGAAGGAGAGCATGATAATAAATTGTTAATTATGATTAAAGCTGATTACATTAAAGTCCACACCTGTGGAGTGACGGTTAGCGCGTCTGGCCGCGAAACCAGGTGGCCTGGGTCTGATTCCCGGTCGGGGCAAGTTACCTGGTTGAGCATTTTCCGTGGTTTTCCCTTAACCCAATTTGAGCAAATGCTGGGTAACTTTCGGTGCTGGACTCCGGACTCATTTCATCGGTATTATCATCTTTACCTCATTTAGACGCTAAATAACCTAAGAAGTTGATAAAGCATCGTAAAATAACCTACTAAAATAAATAAAATAATTACATTAAATCGTAAAAATGAATAGAGTGCTTTAAAAACAAATATAATGAAATATAATGCATCTTATTTAAAATTTAAAATAATATAAAAAGTTTTGATAGATAGTTAACAAGAAATAGCTTGAATTTAGAATGGACAAGTATACACTTTAAAATGAACATACTGCATCGTGTGTGACCTGACGTGAACTCGACGTGGCGTGATGTTTGCTTATTGTTTACGTCTGTGATTCAATAACTATTTTTATGAATAATTCATATTGATATATTATATTGATCAAATAAAATGTTTTTTCTTGGATAGCTTTGTCATTCAAGTTATGAGGATTAATAGTTTTATCTTTATGTGTTTCTAAAGATTCTAAAAGGTTGAAAGTTTTACTCCTATAATTTCTATGCAGAAGTTTCATATATAATTTTTTTTCACTTGGTTACTTAACGACGCTGTATCAACTACTAGGTTATTTAACGTCGATGAGATTGGTGATAGTGAGATGATATTTGGCGAGATGAGATCGAGGATTCGCCATAGATTACCTGACATTTGCCTCGGAAAAACGCAACCAGGTAATCAGCCCAAGCGGAAATCGAACCCGTGGCCGAGCGCAACTCCGGATCAGTAGGCAAGCCCTTGATTGTCAGAGCTACGCCGCGCGGTGGCAATTTCCGTATAGAATTTATGTCAGTGAAATAATGTTGGCAAAATTATATGATCCCTGAAAGCAGAATGTGAATTATCATGGTGACTATTTCTGTATCTAATATTAAAATATCTACTTGTCTGTCCTATATCAGGTAGAACAACGTTCCGGAAGTTGACAAGTTAATTTATTCCTGAAAGGTTGAATTTATCTGTATAGCCTAATTATTATCAAATCTATTGAACAAAAATTTCCCAATGTTATTATTAGTGCTATGTTGAAGTTATGTTTTTTGAAGATTGTAGTAAAATTACGTACATATGTATATAATGTTATTGTTGTTTTCTAATGCCAGGCGTTTGACAATAAAGTCATTTGACCTCTTGCACTCCAATATTTTTCAAAAATATTATCATGACCAGCCAATGAAGCACAGATTTTGAGGTGTTCCGAATCCATTTCTTGGTTTGAGTTGCACAATGGGCAGTTAAATGGCAAGTTGTAGCCGATTTAAGTGAACACCATATTTTAACGTTTTGGTGGCTACTTCATTCACACACAACCCCCAGAATGTCTGGAGGACCACACCTGCTGTTGGTCGACGGGTCCATTGGACCTAGCTGGGAGATCTTGTTGATCACCAGCTTTCCCTCCTTAAGCCACTGGAGGATGATTTTAGTGCCATAGCAGGTCAGCACTAGGAACAGAAAAGTAGAAAGAGGAGGAAGGAAAGGGAAATGAACCCCTAGGCCTCGAATGCTCTAATTCCGTCGGGATCGAAGAAAGTAAGAGTTCAGTCAGAGGACTGGATAGGAAAGGGTAAAGAGGGAATTAGGTATTGGAAAGAGGAAAATTATACCAAATTCAGTCATTAACTCATCAAGCTGACCAGTGCTAATTGATGAGTAGCCCCTCCCTTTAGTTCAGCTTGTAAAATTATGCTTACTAACAACTGCACCACGGGAAAGCAGGGATGGGACATTGGGCATTTGTCGAGGTTGGTTCCTTAAAGCCTTCAATGGGAAGGATTAATGGCTCTCCCCCCTGTATCCGACAGATACCCTTTTCATTATTGTACGTGAAAGTAATGAACTTTTTTTTTCTTTTCATCTTGAACTAATTTAGTATATGTTTTCTGGTTTTGGCTTTTTCGAACACGTTTTATGATATTGTCAGCAATTTCAGTTTGGTATAAATTTTCTGCTGCTTAGTATATATTAACTGTAATTCATAGTGATAATCTAATTTTGACATTAATGCATTAATAAGTCTGTTAACAAGGCTGTTTAATCCTGCTTTTTATATTGTATTGGAAGAACGGCATGAGATAATTATGTAGTTCGAGTAGGTTTTCTGTAAATACTATGTATACTGGGAATTATAATCTTTTCTTTCTATTGTTTTGTTCAAAAATTAATTTTATTATCTGTTTCATCTTCTTTCGTGAATTGAATACCAGAATGTAGGGTGTTTATATTCTCTAATAAATAATTGTTGTGAGGTAGTATTCTGATATGTTAATAAAGTATCATCAACGTAACGAACCCACTTGACTATTTTAGTTGATTAAACTCTATGAATTTCTTTTTTTAAATTGTTTACAAAAATCTCAGTTAAGATGCCAGATAGTGGTGAACCCATTGGAAGACCTTTGTTTTCTTTGTAGTATTTATTATTGAAATAGAAATAGTTTTGACTGGTACAGATCCGTAGTACTTTTATTATTTCTTCAATTTCCGTTCTGTTTATATTGTGTGCCCTTAGATTGGATTTTATTATTTGTATTGTGTCGTATGTTGGTGTACATATTAGTAATATCGAAAGATGCAATTTTGCAGTTTTCGTTTATGGATAATTCTTGTTACCTATGTTACATTTGTGTTTTTTATATTGTGAAATTTAAAACTTTTCTCTAAATAAGTTTGTAAAAATTTTGCAATATGGTAGCCTATGTGGGAGCTGTGCGAAAGTTTATAATGAGTCTAATTGGAATATTTCGTTTATGTATTTTAGGTAAGGCTTTCAATTTAGGAGCTGAAGGATTCATTTGATTTAATTTACATTTTTCTTTACTAGTGATAGTAAATTCAATTGCTTTAACCAAGGGGGGTAATAAGATTGTCCCACTGATGACTTTTCAATATTATTTTAATTTTTCTCCACATTTATTTTTCAAATTTCAGGTATTTGCCCGTTATATGCTTACTAACATTTTAAAATAAGAATAACAGAAATAATTAATCTGCGTTAAGAAGTGATCGGCATCATTCAAGTGGGGTGATCCCCCTTGGTAGTCCGTGTCATGAAAATTCCAGGATATGAAATTCAATTCGAAGCCTAATTTACTATATCTTGAGTTCCATATTATTATATTTTATGTTATTCACATCATTATTCATATTTTATTCTAATTTTCGTGAGTATCTTTACCTCTGGTTTCAATTTTTTAAATTTTTATTTCTGTGTGTTATGGTTATCATAAAAGTGATTTTGTTAGAAATAATAATTAGTAGAACAATTTTCCAAGATGTTCATTGCATAGGTGTTGTTCGAATATTTGAATTTCAATAACAAAAAATAAATAAATTTATATTCTTAGATTGATAATTTTATTTATTCATTTGTAGAAGTGTTTAACGATTTTCAAGCATTTTATTTTATTATAAACGAAAGTCTTGGAGACGTTCTCGTTTGTGTAAATGGTAGACTATTGGAATATTTAAATATCAACAAATATCTGAAATGATTTTCAATTTATTTTATGACTTTTATTGCTTGTAAATTTGTTGTCCAGCTTGTCAAAACTATGTAGTATTGAAGAGTTTGCCTTGAAATCAAAGAGATGCAAGTTCAACTTTATATAAGTTTTCTCATATTTGCACCAATAACATACAGTACCGTATTTTCAAGTTCATTGATCTTGGTATAGTACATTTTCAAGAAAATTCAACAGGCCCTTTGAATCAGCCTGTATTTTTTTAAAAAAAGAGCAAACCTATTTGACATTTTCTGAGGTCCGTAGTCAATAATATATACATTTATAATCAATTATTCCAAATGCTTAACGAAGATTGGTATACGATTTTGATTGGTGTAATTGTATTACCTCCCTCCGTGGTAGTAAAACACCTTGGTAGCATGAGGGTTAAACGCATCCTTTATTGCTTTTTGATAGTGATTTATGTGGTCTCTTTTTAATTTTTCAAATTGATTCTCAGAAAGAAAATTTTGTGTTTTACTAATATAATCAGTTTTATCCAATGTTACAGTAGCATTTCCTTTATCAGCTTTTGTTATGATCAAGTTATTATCTGAAATTTTGTTATCGGTATTAAGATTCTTTATTAATTTCTTATTTTGAGGAAATTGTTTCTTGTCAATTGTTATTCATTTGTAATCTATTTATTTTCTTGTCTATTTCATGTCTAACTATGCTTTTTTTCAGGTTCTTCAAGTTTTTGTAATGCAATTTTGAATCTATAATAATTTGTTGAATTGATTTACTTTTGTTTTTTTCCTTCGAAATTGTATTTTGTCTTTTCTTTAACAGTTCTGTTTCTTCCTGATTAAACACAGTGTTTGATAAATTTACAATTCTGTCATAGAATATATGTTTAGTTTTGAAATCATTATCCTTTTTCAGAGATTCTTTTGTTTGAGTTGATCTGAGGTTCTGAATTTTCTTATTAAGTTTAAGACATTGAAAGTCAATCTTTCTACTTATACGTACGTCGAAAGATTTCTTCTCGTGTAAATTGCCATTCAAAACTAAACATTGACATAACAACATTAGAACAGATGAATATATTCTTGTCTGCTGCTAAGAAACACAACATGGTTTCCTATTCGTATCCTTTGAGTGCATATAAGTGTGTGAAATGATTTTGAAAAGACCAATTTAACCTCTTCCCTTACTATATATTTTACCAGTTTTGTGAAAAAAAGTGTCATATTTTTTTTTTTTTTCGTATAGAGGTCATTTAATATTGCAGAATCACTGTACATCACTAATTTTCTTACATACTTAAAAAATCACTATGAAACAGACATACATTCATACCTGAATTATTATCCCGAGTCATCTTGTGCACCTTGATTCCAGCTCTGGTAGTTGTCCCACTTTGATTTTCTCCTCAACTATTAACCAACTTATGTTTTTTATGGATTAATTTATGAGGTACAGCTGTCAAAAGAAAAAGTGGCCGCTCTCCTGAAACAAAGTTCCCTTCGGGTATCTTCGCTACAATTCGGAGACAGGCGATGTTACATGTTGTTGGACCACGTTGCCTGATATCTACAGTTATAATTGAAGTATTCTGTGTGTTATTCAATAGCGTAATGGTAGCGTTCAGGCCTCTTATTCATGAGCTCCTGCGTTCGACTACAACCTCGTGCTTTTTATGTTCTTTTTTGTTCTGTTTTTGAGAGAGACAAACTATACATAATGGCTCCTTTCTCTTTTACGATTATTTTAGTAATTAACATCAGGTTCATTAATATATTATGCCATGACTTTATCATTATGATATTGTGGCTGCAAATGGAAAGAAAAAAATATTTTATTCTCAATAAAATATCTTTCGTGGCATAAACAAAACAAATTTACTGGCGTCGGCCTTAAAACATTCAAACAATTAAGCGTTCAAAGAACAAAACAAAAAGCCACAATTCAATATTTAGTCTATCTTCCTCTTATCTCGATCATCTTGCAGTCGAGTGGGCATGGAATTGACTAGTCTTTGCAAATAGCGACTGTTCTTAGACACGATATTCCAGGCATTCTGAACATACATACATAAGTGTTCTGTCCATGGGCAGGTCTTTCATTGCAAACCCAGCAATCTCCAATCTTTCCTATTTTCTGCCTTCCTCCTAGTCTCCGCATATGATCCACATATCCTAATGTCGTCTATTATTCTTTTCAACCAGAGACCCAACCAATTCCTTTTTCTCTTTCTAATCAGTTTCAGCATCATTCTTTCTTCACTCACTTTTTCAAACACAATTTTATTTCTTATTCTGAATGTCCACTTCACACGCACAGTTCTTCTCCACATCCACATTTCAAATGCTTCAATTCGTTTCTCTTCATTTCGTCGTAATGTCCATGTTCCTTCCCCATACAATGTCACACTCCACACAAAGCACTTCACTAGTATCTTCCTTAGTTCTTTTTCCAGAGGTCCGCAGAAGATCCTTCTTCTTCTATTAAAAGCTTCCTTTGTTCATGTTTGCAGTTTTTCTTGGGAAGGATATGTCTAAATGCAGTAACATCCCGTTGCTTTCCGCACACCACTATCTCTTTCGCATCTTATTAAATTCCAGGGGCCCAAGCGTGGAGATGAGGAGAGTGGATTTGACTAATTGGGCCCTCCGGACTTCACCGAAAGTCACGGCAAGGGTAAAATATTAATTTTATCAGGATGTTTGACCCGGTCAGAGACCGGGAAATGTCAATTAGCCTTTGCCCCCCGTATCCTGGACTAGCTTCTTCGAATCATCAGAAAATCTTAGAGTGTGATTGGGCTAATTTTTCCGAAAATGTTTCCACACTTTTGCCCTCGTAGCTCAGCGGACGAACATCGGAATTTAGATGTCAACGTCTCAGGTTCAATTCCTCGTTACTCTTTTTCATTTTATTGTGGTTCAAGATAGTATGATGTAATAATACAAAAAGAAAAAACTAATACCAGTATTATGCAACTGGATTTTTCCAAACCTAATATTAAATTTATGTTATTTATATCGCTAAAGAAAGATTACAATACAAATAACTTGAATATTATTTATACAGCATCACTAAAGAAAGATAACAGAATATAAATGATAAATATCGGTTTGTTTAATTAATATAAGATATTATATAATATGTATTTAATTATCTAAATAAAATAACCTATTTTACAAAGAAAGGTGGTTATTTGTTTTATAATAATTACTTACATAAAATACAGATTATTTATATTGCGAAAGAACGATAACAATGTAAATAATTTGAATATTATTTTATAATGCTAATGAAGGAAAACAGAATATAAATGATAACTTAAATATTATTTATATCGCTAAAGAACGATAACAGAATATAAAAAACGTGAATATTATTCATATCGGAATTTCACAGATTTATTACAGATGTATTTAAGAAATTGTAGAAGAATAGTAATTAGTAACAGTGTCCTATTTATTCTTTTTGGAGCCAAATTTGTAACTTTTAAAAGTGTGGTTACTATGTTGAAGTGTATGTATTACAACGGATGCTTGATTTGTTATGTATGTGAGTCAGTTATGGGATGCTTGATGTCGTCGCAATGTCGTAATTATAGTTTGATTGTGTTTGTGTGACTATTGTGTATTAATTTATGATGTATGGTACGGAAAGCTGCATATTTGTGTTATAGAAGTGTTACGTATGTGTGTTGTTAATGTTTTTGCATGTTTCAAATTGATAACTGATATTTGTTTTGCAATCGCAATGCCTAATTTACGGATTGTTTATGTTTTTGTTTACATCGCGTAAGCTAATTTAATTTTCTTTTCCATTTTTCTTTATGCTTATCATTTTTGTGTATAAAATTATAGCCCTAACATACATATGTAAAATAGGGCTAACCCCCATCGGAGATACAATAATAATTATTATTATTATTCATATCGTTATAAAACGATAACAGAATACAAATGATGACTTGAATATTATTCATATCTCTAAAGAACGATAACAAAATATAAATTGCGTGATATCCATAAAGAACGATAACTGGATATAAATGATAATTTGAATATCCTTTACATCGCTAAAGAACGATTAAAAAATAAAATGAAAACTTGAAGAAGGCCCGAACCCACAACCTTTGAATCATTAAAGAAGCACTCTACCGCTGGTCTACGAGGCGCAGATATGGAACACTTTCATAGTTCCGGAACTACTTGTACAAGCACATGCATCGTGTAACATCGCCGCGACCCGAAGTGGACTTTGAAAATATTCGCTGTTCACGAGTGCGGCCACTTTTTTTTTTTTTTTTTTTTTTTTTTTTTTTTTTTTTTTTTTTTGACAACTGTACAATACCAGTGCTGTTATCAAGGCGTTAAATGTTGCTTGTCGTGTGATAGACTCGAAAGCAGGGTATTACGCACAGTGGCACATTGCATTCCGCACAGTAGTATCTGCTCTTGTGTCGAATTTGATTGTATTTTGAGTTTCTCGCAATACTACACATGAAACACTGTCTGGTTGGTTGTTCTTCTTCAGAGTTCGTGAAATAATTTCTGGAGAATGTCTACCTGTAAGCCGAAGTGGGTTGGGCGATTTTCCTGGCCATCCTGCCTTGAGTGATAGGACATTCGGGGTGTATTTTTCGAAAATCTTACGAATTACCACCATTCGATAGTCCAAGGATGTATTCCTGCCTTCAGATATCGTATACAAAACGTAGGAATTCCACAGGGCCAACTCGAGAAGATGAAACAGATATTTTTATAATATCGCTCTGCACTATTTCGCGGGACAGGATAATCTGCCAAGTGCTGGTGTACCTTGTCGACTCCTCCCATTGAGTTGTTATAGTCCCCTACCATTTTCGGCTTCAAATCATCCTTGATGACGACCATCTCAGCGCTGTGTATTGTGCTAAGAAGCACCACATCTTTTTTATCCTTCAACCTGAGGGTAATGTTCTTGTCCCTCTGGAAGGGAAGGCTGCAGTTTCTTCAGCTTTGTTCTCTTCATTCCTGGTGACATCTCTTTCCTACTCATTCTCACAGCCCCGTAAGTGTCTGTAGTGTGTAAAATGCATGTTGGATAACTGGGGTGACGTGTAAAATTGCCAATTGTGAGACAATAGTCCCGGCCAAGTAAAGATTTTATGAGTGTCATGACTACTTGTCTAGACATTGAAATATCCTTGTAGTCGTTGTCAAGAACGGTTCCTTTTCCAGTGTATATTATACTGGACTAAACGTACCCGCTCTTAGATTCACATAGCATATATGTTATGTCTTTATCCCAAACCTGGCTCGTTTTAGTGATATATACTGTACCCACCCTAGTCGCCCCTTTATAAATCAGCAGGCTCTCTTCGATGGTGACATCTCTGTCGGGAGTGTATTTGTCTTCAAGATTCCGAAAAATAGGCCAGACTTATTCAATTTCAGATTTCAGATTTGGATGGGTTTCTGGGCCGTAGTCATCATTGTTGACGAAGTGCAGGAATTTTTCAATTCGACAAATCTCCTATATGAGAGCGTTTTGGGAAGAATGGTGTAGCAGTCATTGAATATTTGTACCAATACATCTGTTCTTCAGGTTTGTGAATAATGTTCTGCAGTATCACTATGCCCAAAAGTACACGTATTTCAGAGACTGTAGTAGGCCGCCACGAATTATTTTCAGCATTCTGTGAACACTTATTAGCATGCCGAATCGTCTCCTCGAATATAATGTTGATGAGGTCATTATTAAAGAATAATTTTAAAAATTGAGAATTATCTTTATCAGAAACAAAGTTAAAATTTCAGGGAATGGGGACCTCGGAAGTGCAGAAGAAATGGTCCCAGATGTCTTCTATTCAAACCACTGCCGAAAAGACGCGACATCAACTGATCTGAATTTGTTTGTTGGTCTGTAACTTTGTCTTCTGATACCGATGTTTCATTTCCTAATCTTCTACAGGAATATATTTCTGATCAAAGTTTCGGAATCACTAACTTGATCCATCTTTATACAAAACAGCACAAAAACACTAAACACAAACAGAAACCGCCAAAACTAACTAGCATCTACTCACTACTGTGTGTGAATGCTATATGAGCACAGAATTCCACTCGCAAGGAAGAAGTACAAAACACACCACCAGATGTATACCTTATTTTATTTCATGGAGTGCAGTTTCATAGAAAGGACTTTGCCGACAGACCTTCTACTGCCCCCTACTAATTGGTTGTCATAAATAAATGTGTTCCTTACTGTGACGGAAATCTTGTCTCCTCCTGTCAGTAACCAATCACAACCTTCGTTCAGAAGAATTGACAGTCTCCCGTCAAATCCACGTGGAGGCAGAGTTGTCGCATCTTTTCCGAATTCCAAGAATCCCGTCAGTTTCACTGCATAATTTTCGAGGGTCATCAGGATTGTGGCAACTGTGCAATGTTGGGATGAGGGGACAGGATGGAATTGTCAGAGTTGTTTGTGTAGGAAGTCATAAATCTGTAAGTGAGTGTTCAAAGGAGCCACCGAACTGCACTCCTTGAAATAAAATAAGGTATAGCAATATCACTAACTTCTGTAGCCATCTAGTGAGGAAAAGGTTAATGGAAGGATAGAAACGTATATATTCGGAATATAATCCTTAGCAGCGAAAATGGGACCCAAACGAGTTAACTCGGGTTAATAAATTTTGACACAAGTTAGCAACCCGAGTTAACCCGGGTTAATTAGGGAAGTGGTTAATAAAAGACAAATTGAAGACAATCTAAATCTATAGCCACAATGGTGATAAAACCTTAAATATAGGAAGATAGAAATATTATGAAGTTTCAATGCTGTTAAATTATAATTTCATTTTGCAGATAACATTAAATACTTTGGCATATTATAGAAGTTGCTGGTTGTGATGCGGCATCTTGCTAACCGAGAATTAATTGCATTTAGCTGCTGCTTGTATTTCTGTAGCTAAAATTTCCCTCGATTCCATACGGTTCTATTCATTAATGTTGTAATTCTTATTTAGATAGAATGTAAATTACTGTACCTCTTTGATAATAATTAATGTGTTAGTGTTATTTTTTTGAAAATTGTATTGCCACATACATCCTGGAGAATGTATTAATTTTTCTACGACAATACTGAAACGAAGTTATTATGCAATGATCGTCAGTATCGAAATGAATGTCATTTCGATACAGGTTATCATTTCGATATAAATTTCTTATTTCAATAAATATCATCGATTTCGAGATTTTAAATGCTTTAATCAAACTGCAATTAAGTAGAGTGAACTCAATTAAAATGATAAAAACTACAAAACTACACATTTCGTGTTTATTGATATGCATATTACGAACAGTTTTATATTTCAGTTAACGTTAAAATTTACAAAAAGGAACTGTGATTTCATTTATTTATTTTCGTACCATAGGCAGGTGCGAATTAAGACTTCTGATTAGGGGGGACAGAATCCTAGATAGAGAATACCATACATAAAATAATAATAATGGTAATAATAATAACAATAATAATATAATACTTATTAAGTATTATTATTATTATTATTATTATTATTATTATTAATCCCCCATAATGCTCATCCTGCAAATAAGAATCACTTGCATTCTTTTGTTTCCCTCTGTCTCAAAGCATATTCATACTAACATATTTTCAATATAAAGAAGCAGCCTATGTATCTAAACATTAATTTCAAATTTGAATGAATTAGTGAATTTTTGTTTAACCTTACTGTAGGTAGTAGAAAACAGTTATATGTAACTCTCATACAATGGCTGTTGATGCACTCGCTTACGTCTGAACAGACTCCGGCACTCGCGTCTCAGTGGCCATCATTATGATCGCTGCATAAATAACTATTAAGTTGCTGCAACCCAGCAATGTGTCATTACGCAGTCAGTGTGTGAATTGTGGTCTTACCAACAACTGGATCTTTAATACATATTTTTATTCCTGTATTAAAATTGTAAACATTTCAATTTGTGGCAGCAAAGGCACTGGCTGCATCAGTTCTACAGCGGCTTCTGAGTGGACAGAAGTGCAGACAGACGTGCAATCAGATATCGCCAATTCATATTAATGTTACGCAGCTCATGAAGTCAGAATATATAAGTACCGGAAATTCCATTATGTTAATTGAATCTTTTGCCAAGCTACATTTGAAAATCGGACGTGCGCTCATGCGTGGTTTCGACTACCGCTTAGGTTGATTATCTGTTCGCTATAAGACGAATATCAAGTAATAAAATGACGAACCTCAGGTCTCACCCGCCAAATATCATCTCGCTGTCACCAGTTACATTGGAGTGAAGTAAAACATTCAACAAAATGGGTCGTTTACTTTCTGTGACAGTTTAATAGTTACAGCTCCTTGAAAGATAATTATTATAAGCAGGCTTCGAGACTTTGGACCCGATGCAATAAGTTTACTGTGCATGCACTACAGGTTGTTGACTCTCTGCAGGTAGATAGAGATGTGTTGAGGTAAAACGTTGCTATTTAGAGTAGAGTACGGTAGTATGGGGAAACACACATATATACATTCTGAAAGTAAATATACGTACATTACACAATGACAATGTCAAAAGAATGTGAAAAGCATTTATTCTCCTGTCTTTTATAAGCATTTGTGTTTAATTATACACAGTGATAATGGTGGAAATAAGCATGTAGCAATTTTAATTTCTTCATTTATCCTATTGGTCGTCTTTAGGAAGTGCAATTACAGTACCGAATTGCAATGTACCTACTACAAGATACATTCTCAGTGTCTCAAACGTAAATCTTTTTCTGTTACCTGCCAAAGTTTGTACTGTAGAAAGCTGCGCTCTACGTCGCATAACGTGATAGGAGCAAAACGAAAAACCCTAACATCACTGCAGTCTCTAAGAGACAGTCCTTTATTCTCGCTTGACTCTATGTCCACTAATTTGCTGTTTATGTTTCACAATGTTCCATATCCGTTATTTTTACATAATATTGATTTCCACTTCTGTTTTACACGTTCAGTAACCGGTGTACTTGGTGTCTCAGTAGATCTCTGCATCATTTTCTAAATTAATTTGAGGGCTTCCGGCATTGCTTGCTGTGACTTTTCTAACCGTGTAATAGTTTCAAACATAGTTCGTATGAAAACCAAATTATTCGTCAGAACCTTCAAATCCAGAGCTTTTTCCTTTGCGTATTTGTTGGCATTCATTCTACAGTACCCCTACCCACTGTACGCTTTACCACTATACTCAGTACGCCATTATGCAGATTTCCCACTGAACTGCTCTATTGGGTCCGAAGTCTCGAAGCCTGATTATAAGGAATCATCTGCGTATCGAAGCGCCGCCTGAATGCTCTGTTGTCTAGTTAATTTACTCCAGATGCACATGAATCATAATAATTTTATCAATAATTAATAAATCCTTACTTGAAATTAAAATACAAAATGGCTATCCACTGTGAGACACTTGAGAAGATTTCGTCATGTAAAATCATCAGTGACATTTCATGTTATTCTTATGAATCTACCACTTTTTACGACTTTAAGTGGAGTTTCTTGCAGTGTAATTATTGACTATTTCACTTCAATTTCAGGCATTTTCTTATGTACAGCATTGCTCACTGCATTGCTGTGTGGCATATCAGCTGCCTGGTGGCCCGTCATTTGTTGAACTGGACTTCCCTTCGTGCATAAAACGCTAAAGAGGGTTAGGGAACGGATGCCAGAACAAGTGCAAACGTTTGAATCGATTGCAACGTCAAGTACAAGTAGTAAAAGGGTTCTGAATCCGCTTCATTTACTGCGTTCCTGATTTCTTACTAATTATAATAACAGCCGTGTTTCTGATGCGTTTATGAAATCTCATTACATATGAAGGCCTCCCTCAAAGAAGGTTGTATATCGTATGAAATAGTATATGATATACAACCTTCTTTGAGGGAGGTCTTCATATTGTCACCGATATTGTCCTGCTCTACGGCTAAATGAAGCTGCAGCTCGTAGGCTTTACCGGCAGTGGCTTGAAAGTGATGTTAGTGAATGGCAATAATGGTAAAAATATTAATATTAATAATATTATTATTATTATAATGATAATAATTACAAGGTACAAATCTCTTTCAGTATATTTAGCCGGTGAGTTGTCGTCACATTGCTTTTATGAAGGCATTGCCCCTGTAATGTAGACAACCCGTTGTCCTCTTCTGTTTGATGGGTTTTCTATAATCGTTCTTAAAACTGAACAGATCGACCACCTGGTATAATACTCTCGGTATATCTTGACCGGTAGCGACTGTTAGATAGGAAGTGGTTCGTACCTACTGCGCATGCGTTACATTTATATCTAAAATAGCTACAATGCTTCAGTTGTAGTATGTACTATTTAACTTTACAATATGTACTTGATGATAAGCTGTTAGTAAATTAAAATGAAAATCGTCGACTTCAGTATAATCTGTAGATTCTTTGGATGTGACTGCGTGATCGATAAACCAAAACGTCTAATGCTTTCGTTTTCACATGGGCAAGCAATAGTAAAATGCACAGATAACATCAAATAATGGTCTACAATTCCGCTCTCTAAATTATTTCACCGAACATCTCTCACTGCAATTTTATAACATAAAACATTTGCTTCTCTAAATTTTGAGGAATGACTTGAAGAAATATCATTACATATCACACAAATTTAATGATCTTATATTCGAGAGCAATTATTTTTCTCAAGAAATATATTGACATAATAACGGAAATTAAAATAGGATATAAAATTGAAATTGTACCCAACAGAGATGTACACTTCACAAAATAATATACAACGTTGAAATATTAAACAGTTGATAATTTCTTGACTTGCACCATCTCAAAGGAAACTTTAAACTTAGATATTGAATCACTATGATGAAGGATAAAATCTTAATTTCTAAAATTAGAATACTTTGTACTAATGTTTGTAATGTTCAATGACATTTTATGTTACAACAATGTAGAGATTTTAGATAATGCATAACACAAACGAACTTCAGAATAATAATAATCTCTTAAACGTTGCATTATTCTAGTTATTTGATAAAAGTTAGAACATCTAACACTGAAAAATCGTTCGAATTTTTATGTTTGCAATCGAAAATTACGATTCTTCTACTGTAACAGAAAACTTTATTAAACGTGTAATAAAACCGAAGTAGGACTAAACTGCAACGATGTCCAACGAAAATGTGACTTAGCGTAGAGTGCAAGTGAACTCTGGATGGAAGACAGTCGTAAAACAAAAAGAGACGCAATTGCCTTATTCATATTGGCAAATAGTGTGAACTGCGTGGAAAGACATCTTTATCGCCTGAATATAACAGACTCTGAAAATAACTCCTGATATATTATTATGAGGACCATCTTGTACAGTACGAAGACCTGGATCAGTAGCAAGAACAACAGTGGTGTGAAAGGTGCGATAGAAAGTATTAAGACAATGCCAGAGAACATTACATGACGTAGAGCTTAATTTGACGGAAACTAAAAAATGAATAGTAAAAATGTACACCTCTAGGCAGACGAACAAATCTTAAAATTATATGTTTTATAAATCTAATAACTGCCAGCATATTGTGAATTTAATTAGTAACAACAATAATTCCTTTCTACAATTCGCCTTAAACGCTCTCGTCAACAATTGGATCTTCACTCAACACAATATTCGTTATAGCACTCCACCGACGACAATGACAATTTACTTAGACTATTACGCACAACAATGAACTGTTAATCTTAACTAATATTTACAAAGCACTATTTACAAATCAGAACTACCCGTTCTCAGTTCACAGTTCTTCTATCTCAGTCACTCGAGTTCACAGTATCTCGAACCACAGACCTTCAGAGACAGTTCACTGTACTCGAACTCGGGTCCCTCCAACTGCGGTCTTCTGCACTCGAACTCAGGTCCCTCCAACTGCGGTCCACTGCACTCGAACTCAGGCCTTCGGCTGCTGACGTAGTTGCAGACGCACACTCGAGACGAACTCCGGTACACAAGACTGGCTTCCTTGCTCTGGCTTTCTCACTGACTGAATAACTGAAAGACTGTAAACTGCTGTCGTTCCTTCGCGACCGTAATTTATAACCACAGCGACGTAGCCTCGAAAATTCGCGAGTCTTCCACTTCGACGGATTTCTGGAATAGTCGGGAAGGTCGTTCCACATTCACTGCGTTAAGTAGCAGCTGCGCGCGCAGCCTCCCCTCGCGTGTAGGCCCCTTTCCCCTTTCCCCGTGAAGCCCGCGCGATATGCTCTCTCGCGGGACGCTGGTCGTGAGTTCGAATCTCACGTCGCTGTCACAATTTTATGGAAAGAATATATTTTGAGAAATCTTCACAATTCACATAGTGTAGACACTTATATAGAGGAAAGAATTGGGTGAAAACTTCGTAGATAATGTGGAATTTAAAATGCTATGCGTAATCACTGATGCGGAATGTAATCTTCTTCTTCTTCTCCTTTTCCTTCTAAATGAGGGTTGTAGATTACTGCTGTAACACTTGGGCACAAATGGTCCCTTGTGTACTCCATATACTGGAGATCAGCCCAGAAGACCGCAATGTGTTACCAGCTTTGCTATGCTACTGGGATTAATTTCATCAGAAGAGACAACATTTGATAACGAGCCTGATTTAGCTTAGACGTGGACAATGCAGCAAAATTTGAAGTGATAACTCGGCCTCCAACCCACATTTCCTACCTGTTGAGTCAACATGTAGGTGCTTATTCAGATGACAGTGTCCGGTCAACATTCCAGTTAACCATCTTAAAAATTCTCCTTTCCAGTACCAGGTGTAGTTCAGTTCAGTCAGGTTAAAATTCTCAATAAGGAGTTTAGCCTGTTATATGGCTGGTGTAGATCTCCAGGTTCTAGCAAACTTTTCAACAGGTTCTCCGTTAGGGCCTATTTCATTATATACTTAGAGATTCGAACACAGAGCTCCGGGCACAGCATTGAATGGAAGTTCCTTCCTTGGCCAATAGCCCGGCTTGTTATTGTCAGACATTTCACTATGTCCTGGGACATTGGATAGACTTTCCAGGCCAGTTTTGCATTCTTCAACCAGCCTGGAGTCGACCCTGTGCGCACTTAGCACACCCTGTGCAGCCTGGCTATCAGAGGAAATAAAGATATTCAGGCCTTTGCATGATCTATTTAGATTTTCTGAGTTCATTTTTTAAAGTTCCAATAAATCAAGTAATACATACAAAGGAAATGCTATTCAATCATGTGACTAATCTTTAAAGCAAATTATAAACTTACATTGTATTTTACATTGTCAACGTTTTCGCCATTCCATCTTTCTCCATAGCCACGTTTCAAATGCTTATATTCGCTTCTCTTCACTTCGTCGTAATGTCCTCGTTTCTGCTCTATACACTGCCAATCTCCACACAAAGCACTTCAATAATCTCGTCCTTAGTTCCTTTTCCAGACGTCCGCAGAAGATGCTCTTTTTTCTATTAAAAGCTTCCTTTGACATAGCTATTCTCCTTTCAATTTCCTGGCAGCAGCTCATGTTACTGCACTTAGCACACTCCAAGTATTTGAAGCTGTTTACTTTATCTACTGCCTCATTCAGTATTCGCACGTTTACCTCCTTGATTTTTCCGACAACCATGGTCTTCGCCTTCTTTACATTTACTTTCACTCCATACTGCTCACAGCTCCAGTAGCATATCTCTTTGTATTATCTTCTCTTCTGTTAACAGCGCCATATCATCAGGTAATCTTAGGCAATTTATTCTTCTGCCTCCTACTTTTACCCCTCCCTTGTTCTGAAAACAGTTCTTCACTAAATCCTCCAAGTAGATGTTGAACATGGTAGATGATAAAGGGCAAACTTGTCGTACTCCTCTCCCCATTTCACTTCCTTCAGACATTTCTTGTACAATTTAAGCTTACAACATTATAGTAAACGGCTAGTAAATTAAAATAAAACTCGTCGATTCCAGTACAGTCTGCAGTTTCTTTAGATACGACTGTATGATCCATAAAGGAAAGCGTCTAATGATTTCATTTTCACATGAACAAGCAATAGTAAACTGCACAGTTAACTTCAGATAATGCTCTACAATTCTTCTCTATAAATTATTTCGTCGAATATTAGGACATCTGTTACTGCAGTTTTATAATACAAAACATTTGTTTCTCTAAATTTTGAGGGATGACTTGAAGAAATCTCATTACATGTTATACAAATTTAATAATCTTGTATTTGAATAATTTCAAGGGAAAAATTGTTCCGGGGCCGGGTATCGATCCCGGGACCTCTGGTTGAACGTACCAGCGCTCTGCTAACTCAGCTACCCGGGAACTCCACCCGACACCGTCTCAATTTTTCCCTTTATATCCACACAACTCGCGTGGGATGACGAAACGCCAGAGACCCACATAGAAAAATTTTTCCCTTGAAATTATTCAAATCTGCTCTACAGGGAGCTTCACCTGAACGACTAGATTTGCATAATATATACGTCACTGTGTACGTTAACAGAAAACCACAATTCCAAGTCACCCAGAGATTGTGTGCACTCGATGTGGGTGAATATCCATTACTTAAACTAATTTAATATTAATTAGGGTATTAAATTATTATCACTTAAACTGTAAATGTACCAAAACCATTACGCAAAATTATTTGTTGAAACTGAAAAGTGTAAAGTAGACATGTTTACAAAATATATGTTTGCAAATGTGTTTAAAAAATGGGATACAAATAATCATATAATAGCTATTTATGCAACAATTTGCGAAATGATAGCTTTTTAAGCGCTGAAGGTTGTCCTCTGACCGAAGGGAAGGTGTACAATACGGCGAGTGCTTGAAACACTAGTTTGGCACGAAGATATTTTAGACAGGCGCTCAAGAACCATTTTTTCATTCTCTATGGAATTCGTGTTCATCGCTCAACACGTAACAATGTCGTCTTCAACAATGCAAATGACATATTGGACCACCATTATGCTTTTTGATTTCAGTTAAAGCAAGCAAAGATAGCGCTTTATGGAGAGTATGTGTATTGAGGAGCTCAGATCGATTCCCATGGGCCAACCAGGATGAACGTCTTCCCACTAAGGTAAACTTTCAAAGTTATATTATGGTTTCTACTTGAAAACTGGAATAATAAGTAGGGAATAAAAACATTTACGCTTTATAGCGTCAATGACGATTCTAGGAATACCTGTGTATATTGGGGGGTGATAATTAAGCATCGACTGGATACGCACATTTCAAACGCGCAACGCAATTAAAAAATTACTGAGGGCAAAGAGGTTTATGATTTTAATACATTAAATTGTGTTATGACCATCCTTCTTTATCCATAAATACAAACAAAGTAAATCGTGTAATACAGCGCTTCTGAAAGTTTGGAATTCTGTGAATCGTAAATTGTATTTCAATAGTATTTTAAATTTAGAGAATACTGTAAAATGTATACAAAGTCACAGAGAAATCTACCTGCGACGAATAAATTTTCAAAGAAGGTGAACTTTCAAATGTTTGATAGAATCCACTCATTCAGGAATAAGACTAATTTAATTGTGTCAATCTATATCAATGACAACCCACTTTATTTTTGTTCTAAAATGAGCCATATTACGGCATTTATAGCCCTTAAAACTTAACTATCATGGGTTGAAATCTCACCATTTATTATTCATTTCTGAAATTTTCTAGGAACAACTGGAGCCCATGCAGTGGGAGACATCGACGCTGAGAATGATATGCAGTCCAAGGAGTGGGAACCTTTAACTAACCCAGTTGAATATCTGGCTACATCGGAATACCAGACAATGGAATGGAATACCCATCGGAAGTAATGAGGGTGGACTAATCGTTTCGCCAACAAGGTGAGACCTTGCGGCTTTCATCTTTTCATTACGTCAAATAATTGAATTATCATGAATTATTATTCCAGCAATATTCCTGGTCCGCACTCCAGTAGCAGGAAACTGAGGTTTGAATATTATTTATCTCTAGAAATGTAAGGCTTTTGCTTTGAGAAATATTCATGTTAAATTATTGCATTTTGATAACGTTTTGAACGGCCAATTCTCCTTAATTCTTGAAATTAGTTTATAGAGATTTTTGATAGCTTGGATGTTCGAATGTGTGAAAATATGTAGCTTTTAATGATGATAAAACAGCTCGTTTTTCCGTATGTAATTTTGTGTTTTTTGGGGTTTAGGCAACACTAGGTGTAATTTTCTCCATTCTCCTGTAACTTCATCCCTCTTAATCCCAAATATTTACCTAAGAACCTTATTCTCAAATACCCTTAAACTTTGCACTTCTCTGAAAGTGAGAGTCATGTTTCACAACCTTACAGAACAACTGGTAATTTTATAAATTCTAACTTTAAGATTTTTTGACAGCAGACTAGACGGGAAAAGCTTCTCAACCGAATAATAACAGGCATTTCCCATATATTCTGTGTTCAATTTCCTCCCAAGTGTCATTTATATTTGTTACTGTTGCTCCAAGATATTTGAATTTTTCCACCTCTTCGAAGGATAAATCTCCCATTTTTATATTTCCATTTCGTACAGTATTCTGGTCACGAGACATAATCATATACTTTGTCTTTTCGGGGTTTATTTCCAAACTTATCGCTTCAAGTAAAATTTCCGTGTTTTCCCTAATTTTTTGTGGATTTTCTCCTAACATATTCACGTCATCCGCATAGACAAGCAGCTGATGTAACCCGTTAAATTCGAAACCCTCTCTGTTATCCTGAACTTTCCTAATGGCATATTCTAGAACAAAGTTAAATAGTAAAGGTGATAGTGCATCTCCCTGCTTTAGCCCGCAGTGAATTGGAAAAGCATGTAACAGAACCTGGCCTGTACGGACTCTGCTGTAAGTTTCATTGAGACACATTTTAATTAATCGAACTAGTTCCTTGTGAATACCAAAGTCAATAAGAATGTTATATAAAACGTCTCTCTTAACCGAGTTACATGCTTTTTTGAAATCTATGAATAACCGATATTCTGTACACCCTTATACTTCCATTTTTTCTCCAATACCTGTCGAATACAAACCTTAGCTGTGTTCGTGCCAGAGAATCAGTCCCATTCCGAGGCTTATTGTATGGTTTCGTAAGAAGCTGTTTTTTTTTTATTTTACGGAGATGGGTTGTTAGCCCTTCGTCTAATTCCCAAGCTGGAGGACCACCCTTTATCGACTTTCCACGACTACTTATTCAATATATTCACATCTATCCTCCATATCTGGAGCCCGTCTCCTCTATCCGCAGCCTGAGAACGCGCAATGCCGTGGTGATGGGGACCCACAATATATTGGTGTATTTCTTAGTAATAATGTTAATTTTACATTTCTAGTATTTCAGTGGCATAACTTTAATCTTAAATTATTCTGGAAGACTACCTTTCTTGGAGTCATGTTCGATACGTATCTTAGTTGTCTTTTTACACTGATGACCTTTATAAAGCTTTAGACTCAAAAAGGGGGGCAAAGGCTAATTGGGATTTCCTGGTCTCTGATCGGGTCAAAAACCCTGATGGAACTGATATTTAACCCTTGCGGTGAATTTCGGTTAAGTCCGGAGGGCCTAATTAGTCAAATCCACTCTCCTCACCTCCACGTTGGGGCCCCCTGGGATCTTTTAAGATGCGAAAGAGAGAGTGGTATGCGGAAAGCAATGGGAAGCTACCGCATTCATATATCACAAGAATAATTTGCAAGTATGTCATGATGAGTTCGTCCCTGGTAAAAAACTCCGGACGTAAACTATCCCCCCGATCGGATGTCCGGGTGGGGGATACTGGGGAAGGACGCTTCATGATGCAAGCCAACGAAGAGAAGAAAAGAAGACCGATGTCTACCGGATCGTGGAATGTGCAGACTTCAAATCTACCAGGTAAGTTGGAAAAATTGAAGGAAGTAATGAGTCTCGGAAGTTGATGAAGTATCATATTTTTTCTTAGACAACACAGACAATGCAGGATAGAATATAAACTCGTTTCACTTCACACGAACCAATACAGCCTGCTTTTATTTTGAGTTTATTTGCATTTTTTAAAATCTTTTTTGGTTTACGGTTTTTTTTTAGGAAATGTTCTACTTTTTGTTGCATTATTGTCCTTTTCTTCTTTTGAACGGAGTTTTTTTTATGGCGTAAACATAGTCTACATTCCAGAACCTACTGTAGGTTGCGTCATGCAGAAATTTGCCTTATGGTTGCAACAGCCTTAACTCCTGATCACGTGTTTAATGTGATTGTCCCCATTCAACACAAAAAACAAATACTGCAGCCACAGTCCTCGCAGTCAGCATATGTATCTTACAAGTGAAGACACTATTGACAAAGAAGGAGCTGCTTCTATAGCAGTTTCTCAAGGCTTGCTGGCTGATTATCATCGTATCACAATCTCTTCACACGCATGCAAAATAGCCGCATACTAACCATACCAACACATAAGACATCATCGTATTCATCCTACACAATCTCGCTATTGCGCTTGTGAAATACTCACCCAGTGACATCAGAAATCTGTTCCTCCATTCACTGTTTCAGTCGCTTGAGAAACTTCTTGCCCTAGCAACTAAACCTTACCCTAGTACAAGCCCTAGTAATGCCGCACTTCTATTATTATGACCAGGGAACGGATTTATATGGACTAAAAATATATGAAATATGTAAATATATATGTAGTTATTTTTACCAAAATATGGAATTAAATATGGATTTTTACCAAAATATGGAATTAAATATGGACTTAAAATTATAAAAAAATGACTATGTACGTTAAATATTGGTACATTTTAATCAAACTAAACAAAAAATATAATGGACGTACCTTATCTTCCAATGTAGTTTCAACAAAACACAATTTTTATTGTCTGTTACCATAACAATAGGTTACAAACATTTCTTTCAAGTGCTGAAAAGTGAATCTTCTTCTATTGTCTCTGAGGATAGATTTATACTGACTAAAAGAGCGTTCGACGTCACAAGAAGTAACTGGTACATAATTCAATTTCACAATGTCTGCTGGGGATAAGTCCAAGTTAATCTTCACTGTTGATTCACCACTCATCACAGCAACAACCTTTTGTAGTTCTTCATATCCAGGGTTTTTTGAAAGTACAGTGTCCACCTTAGCTCTTACTGCATCTGCAACTTTACCTCTACCACGATTCAGTTGTTCCACAGTACTATTTATAATTTCAAAACTTTCAGATAGTGAAAGGTGCCTATTTTGGAGACTTTTGAGCGTTTTTATGATGCATGAAAATGTATGCTGAATGTGAGCTAAGTCATTCTTCACACTTATGTCACAGGTAACTGTTTTCGCAGTATCAATTGAGACTGCATCTTCGGAGTCCAATGCAAGGAGAACATTGTTAATAGAGTCTATATGTTCGGCATAATATTCAACTGCTTCTAGCCATGTACCCCATCTAGTTAAAATTGGCTTTGGTGGCAATGGAATTTCAGGGTACATTTCTTTCAACACGTTAACTCTACTGGGAGCTTTGAGAAATACTTTTTTCACTGATGAAATCAACAAATCTACTTTAGGGAAATTGTCTCTGACCACTTCTGCCACACGATGAAATGCATGCGCCACACAAGTAAAATGAGTCAATTTAGGATATACAACAGATAATGCTTGTCCAGCTTTGACCATATAAGGGGCAGCATCGCTAATAAAGAATAACACATTATCGTACATAATACCCTTTGGCCACAGGATACCCATAGCTTCGTTGAACAGTTTAACTATAGTTTTGTTATTGCACTTTTCTAGAACATCACAATGTAAAAGAATTCGTTCAGAATATTGTTCACTTAACAAACCGATAACTACATTACCAACAAGTCTACCTTCTTTGTCGGGAGTCTCATCAATGGAAACCCAAATTGAACTATCTTTAATTTCATCTCTTATCTTCTGTATTGTCTCATCGTAGATGGATGGAGCATACGTCTTCCTAAGTGTTGACTCATCCGGGATTGTATGTTGAGTATATTTTTCAAGGAATTCCCTGAAGACCTTATTCTTTAGTTTGTAGAGAGGAATATCAGCAGAGATGAGAGAACGGCACAGGTCGATGTTAAACTCAGATCTTACATTCGATGTTGTTGGTTGTGTTAAAAACAATTGTCTCTGCTTGGAATTTAGTTGTTTGTTGGCCTGATGTTTACTAGTTGTAATGTGTTGTTGCACCAGGAACTTTTGTGTAGATGATACTGCACACTGACACAAATTACAAAATAATATTTTATTGTCAGTTGATAAACCATCTTCTTTAAATTCTGAAATGTAACTTGTTAGTTTTGATTTTAAATTGACTGAATGACGTACTTTTGGCATATTTACCGTCTTTATAGTATGATTTACAAAACTGAACCTATGTGTACTCTGACTGGCATTTAACTGTTGAGCTGCACAACTGAAGTCTGTTAAAAATTTTAAATTAAATTAATACAGTTTTGTAACTTACTTTCCCATTGTTGATAGGACTGCTAATTTTCAAATAACTCTGATGTTAAAGGGATTACTGAACATGTGTTTAAATCTCTATTGTTGAAATGTATTTTTAAAAGTTAATGGAATTTTGTTTTGTTTTATTGTTAAACCTAATATAATATGGACTGTTTTATATGAAATATGGAAAATATATGGAAATTAACGAAAATATGTACTAAACTCTAAAATATGGAAAAATATGGAAAATAAAAGTAGGATTTTTCAACCCTACACATTGTGAAACATAAAGATAATGCAAAATATAAATTATATTAGCTTTATAAGTAAATATGTATTTACATATAAATCCTTTCCCTGATTATGACGTTTTGTTAAGTGACCTAAGTTCTGAACTGTCAGTCAAGTTACAGCGAGTTCAGAATATGTGCGTCAGATACGTGTGCAACATCCGACGATATGATCACATATCACAGTCCTTCGCAAGTCTTTCGTGGCTCCGACTTAAAGAACGTAGAACTTTACACTCTTTGTCTTTACTCTTTCGAATTCTGCACACCTCAACACCAAGTTACCTTTCGTCTCGTTTCTCTTATATATACTCTAACCACAACGTAAATACCAGATCACTTAGCCTATCTGTGGCACGCTAAGTATACCTCTTCATAGAACATCTTGTTATTCATCATCTTTTACAGTATCCACTTCGCGACAATGGAATTCTTTGTCACAAAGTATTATGGGCTACAAGACAATGAACACTTTTAAAAACAGCTTAAAAGATAACCTTCTTAGCATTTCACTCCAATCATACTAATTCAAACTATCACTGACTACATTGTTACTTATTCCTTTAGACATGCATCCTGATAGCGCTTTTCAAAATTGTTTCATAATAATCTCATTCTATTATCTAACATTATTTGAAATATATTAACATTCTACGTATTGTAGCTTACTTCTGCTACACAGTTTGTATTTCAGTGCTTAAATAATAGTTCATAGTATTTTGTTGTTTAATTCGTAAATAACTCTTGCATACATGTAACTCTTATTTAAATCAAATTTTTTAATTGTTTGTAAGTTCATACATATGTAGGCCTATGTATACTTTTTGCTGGTTGAGTGGAAGAGAAGGCCTTACGGCCTTAACTATGCCAGCTAAAATAAATTGTTATTATTATTACTATTATTATTATTATTATTATTATTATTATTATCATTATTATCATTATTGTCATCAGAGACTGTCGGAATTAAACAGTATTCAAAAATAAATTTAGTAAGCTATTCTTACTGGGAAGAGTCCAATGCAGTAAACTGAGTATTCTAACTTTATTGTAAATGTTTCGCAATTGTTCCTGTTTCATTTCCATTAAAATCTTACTTATTCCAACCCGTCTCCCTCCAATACCGTTCATTCATCCTCGTCTCTACACATGTAATATTTCGATAATAAAAACCTGTAGTATACCAACACTGCCTTGTCGGTATAAAATATCTTATGGAACAGCAGAATTAAATAAGAGAGAAATTCACTAATATTTATCACTGTATGAAGTCAAAACGAGTAGTAACCCACCCTGGAATATTACCTATGTATAAGTAGGCAGATTGCATTCTTATAAAATATTATAATTTCTACGTATTTGTGTGTCAGCATTTAACACTTGTCTAGCTATAAAATAGTAATCAATTTTTTACTCGTACGTATTAATGAAGTGAATAATAATAATAATAATAATAATAATAATAATAATAATAATAATAATAATAATAATAATATCTTAAATGTAGAAGATGTGAAAACGTTCGCATCTTTTTTTGTATCAGTATTTCAACGTACTCGCGCGTTTGGATATTGTCGTGCGACGTCATAAAAATGGCCGACAGGCACGAAAAGAAGGATAATTTGCCTTGGAAACACTATGGTTTGCTATTTTGAACGAATGTTTCAGGATTGCTGCGAACTGCGGTTGGAGTTTTCAAAGCAGGATCTGCGCTCGCGGGACACCGTGGATTTGCGGGAGGCGCAGCACGGATGTCCTTAGGGAGGCCAGGACTGGTGAGACTTATTACAATGACTGGGATGGCGGGAATAGGGGGGTATTATCTGTGGAAGAACGGTGGTCTGGCGGATAGGGATGAAGACTCCGCGACGCCTGATCCACCTCCCTCTTCATCCACAACATCAGACCTCCGGTATCCCACACGATTTCGTTATTTTTACATACCCCCCACACCAGTAGGTTCAATGGCGGTCAAAGAACAGTCATCACCACAATCCCCATCACCTTCACCTCCATCTCCACCGCCACCGCCACCGCCACCTCAGTCTCCGCCTCCGCCTCCGCCTCCGTCTCCGCCTCCTCCCCGTTCTATCCTGAAAAAGGATAAACAAGAAGAACGGGATCCCGATCGTCCCAAGAAGAAGGTCCAATTTGACCTCTCCCCGAAGTACCGGCACTATTCACCTCGACGATCAGAGGACGAAGATTGCAAACCCCCAGACAAAGAGTCTCTCCGCGAGTTCTATGTCCGAGTTATGGGGGAGGAGTACATGAGGAGAAAGGAACTCGGATTACCAAGCAGTTCAGAGGAGGAAGACTAGCCCCAAAGGCAAGAGGAAGAAACAGCGCGAGAAGATCGCCAAAACACCAGGAAAGAACGCCTGTCCCGGTGATAAAGGTAAGAGATTACGTATCGAACTTAGATAATAATGTACTCCTGCCTCTATCTTGTAGCAGCTTCTGTACTCTGACTACTTAGATCAGCGGCTTCCAGCCTATTGGGTGTCAGGATCCTTGAAGGTTCATATTTTATTTTAACGGACTCTCTAAAATGTTTAGTATAATTTAGGCCCTCAAACTTGTTCTACTCGTTAAATGTTCGCGTAGTGTAGTGAAGTAAGCATCCTTAATAATATGTATGGAAATTTAATTTTAGTTTCAGCTTTAAATATGACCTGAAATCAACATATAAACATAATTTGCGTTGTGCAATGTTTTCTGAGAAAAATGCAATTATATATATATATATATATATATATATATATATATATATATATATATATATATATAGACAAGACAAGTTTAGTTCAACATTAAATTTATTCTCTTGCGAGTACTAAATCGACGTTTTAATTCTAAGAAGAACAGTTGGACGAAGAGGAGTTTCGCTTCAGAAAAGAAAAGTTATGTGATTGAACTGCTACCAACAATCGGCGAAACTTTCCTAGAAAAAAAAAGAAGTATATGTGTAGTATTTGTGGACCTAGAAAAGGGATTTGACAGAGTGGATTGAAATGAAGTAATGGCGATCCTAAATAAATAAGTGTGGACTAGAAAGAGAGAAAGCTGTTCAGTAATCTTTATTTGCAACAACGAGTCTAAGTCAGGATAGGAGAAATAAATGTCAGAAGGAAGTGAAATAGGCAAAGGAATACTTCAAGGGTGCCCTCTTACACCTACCGTGTTCAACATCTACCTGGAGGGTTTAGTGAACAACTGTTTTCAGAACATGGGATATGTGATAGTAGGAGGAAAAAGAACAAAGTGCAAAAGATTCGGTAATGATATAGCGTTGTTAGCAGGAGAGGAGATGATACTACAGTGTATGCTACTGGGGTTATATGACAGCTGTGTTAAGTATGGGATGAAGATAGATGCAAACAAGACGAAGACCATGGTCATAGGAAGAAAAATGAAGAAAGTACATTACAGAGTTCTAAATAAGGCAGTAGAGCAATTGGACAGCTTCATATACTTGGGATGTACTATAAGCAGTAACATGAGCTGTTACTAGGAAGTCAAAAGGAGGATAGCAATGGCAAAGGAAGCTTTTAATAGAAAAAAGAGCATCTTCTGCGGACCTGTGAAAAAAAGAATTAAGAAAGAGACTAGTGAAGTGCTTCGTGTGAAGTGGAGTATTGTATGAGCCAGAAACATGGATAGGAAGTAAAGAGAAGGAAATACAAACATTTGAAATGTGGATATGGAGAAAATGGAGTGGACAGACAGACTAAGAAATGATGCTGTGTTGGATAGAGTGGATGAAGAAATAATGATGCTGAAACTGATCAGGAAGAGAAAAATAATTATTTGGATCACTGACTGAGAAGAATTGCCTATTGAAGGGTGCGCTGGAAAGAATGGTGAAAGGGAGAAGTGTTCGGGGCAGAAGAAGATATCAGATGATTGACGAAAGTAAGATAACGGATCATATGAGGAGACAAAGAGGAAGCAGAAAATAGAAAAGATTGGAGAAAGCTGGGTTTGCAATGAAAGACTTGCTCCTGGGCAGTACACTATGAACAAATGAATTTGTTCTTTAGAGGAAGAACAATTGTTTGCATACATCTGAAGTCTGACTAGTGTAATATGTAGCTAGTTGGCGATGTATGCAATGAAGAGGGAACAATTGCCATCTAGTGAAAACAAGCACCTGTGTGGGAGAAATTCTGACTAATTGACTATTTTTCAATACTTTCCCGCCAAATAAATCTGACAATAAATTTAGAGGCATCACTGTGATGTCAAACGAATCTCAGTTCTGGGCAGTAGCAACACTAATCTTTCACCTTGCAATTACGGCAGATAACACACGACTCGAATACTGGTAATGATGTTTGAGCAAAAACAGTTTCTGGGTTGAAGGACGGGATATCTTGCTGTTCCGCGAATCGTAAATGTTACGGAATGCAAGCGTTGAGAAATTATACTTGGCAGCAATTCGTGTCACTGAAAAATTGCGGGCGAAATAGGAAGAAGCCACGCTATATTGCAAATAACGATGTAATTTATCAACGATAAAAGTGACTACATTGCTTTAAACAAAGGATTTAATGACTTCAATTGAATTTCTTTGCAGAACAGCAGCACGACAACATACCTGGACAAGATATCTAAACAGCTAAATAAAGACATTTCACGTAATTAATGTCACTTACCTGGCTTTAAACAAATAAATTATGTTACAGAATGGCACTTTATGTCTTTACAGAAGCGCAAGAGGAGATGATTATACCTGGATATGACACCTAACTCCTCAACAAAGACATCACACCTAATTAGTGTTATTTGACTCGCTTTGAACAAATGATATAATGACTTGAATTGTAATACAGACTGGCATTTCTTTCCTTTGCAGAAAGGAGGTCAAGAGACATCGTCGCCTGTAACATTTTGGTGAGTTAATATTTACCATTTCTTACTTGTTTCCAGTGGCACACCCAAACATATAACCATGGGAAGCTATTCATATTAGACGAACATTAAAGCTGTACGCAAAGCGTGGATAGACTCAGAAGTACAGACAGCGCCGCTGTATGTGATTGGCTGACTGGGAATGTTTACGGCTACTAAATATTGTCCAAACAAAATTTACATAACTTCGAACATTATCGAAAGTTTGAGCTTTCCAACAACTAAAAATCTAGCCACATAGAAGCCTATTAAAAATAAACTGTTTCAACATCACACATTTCCCACAATAATACTTGTAGATCAGACTCGTCAAGCATTAAAACCTTTCGCCTTCTTCCTTTTTTTTTTTTTCTTTCTTTCTCCGTTTCATTATTATTATTATTATTATTATTATTATTATTATTATTATTATTATTATTATTATTATTATTATTATTATTATTATCATCATTTAGGAAGCTTGAACCCGAGTGGGTGTGCCGCTGTTTGTTTCTAAACACTTTTATTTTATCAAATATCTTTGTTAGTGTTATGCTTCAAGATAAACATGTTGTAACCAGAATACGCACCCATCGCATTAGTCTCACTTTACCTCACAGACAACACAAGGTTCAATGTCTTGCTCAAACTTAACAAGTTATTTGAGCCCTTCAGAGCAAAAGCGGTGTAAGTCAAAATCGGATCATGAGGTTGAAAGTAAAAATTCTGTAAAATACAGCGCGAAGTAGCAATTAATACGTCGTTCTTGCTATCAGCTCACTACTAATACTTTAAATAAAGTGAATATGAATTGCTACTTTGCGCTGTATTTTACAGAATATTTACTTCAACCCTCATTACCCATTCTTGACTTACACTACTTCTGCTCTGAACGGCTCATTCATTCAATGTTGTGTCCTTGTATCATCTGATCTGGATTTCAGGCAATTATAGCTAAGCGAAAATTTTACAAGGGAATTGTCCCACGTCGTGCACTTTGAATTTAATGGAAATGCAAATTTAAGCTAATTTTCGTTCGTTAAAAAATGTGGTGATAGTGATTCGTTTCGTTTTTTCCTAGTTTACGAAATATAATGACTTGAAAATCGATGCTACTTATGCCGCTTCTTGTGCGCACTGTATCACAGCTCTAGTATACTTTTTTTTCTCGCATGGTACAATTGGAGATGTTAAATATCAGTTTTTTTTTCGCAAGAAACCTTTTAAGTTAGTTAACAAGATAATATTATTATTATTATTATTATTATTAAAATTATTATTATTAAAATTATTATCATGATTATTATTATTATTATTATTATTATTATTATTATAGCATTTTTTTATTTTTTTTTGCCATCACTCTCTATACAAATGTAACAAAAACTAATACATATTTAACCTATAAGTATCCTCTGTTTACAATAATAATAATAATAATAATAATAATAATAATAATAATAATAATAATAATAATAAACTAATAAGTATAGCTCTTGTATTTTTTTTTATTTAAAGGTCATTTTGTTCAACCTTGTCCCTTTTTTTTATTAAAACAGATACAGAACAAAGACTTCATAAAATTATTTCAGAGATAACTTAAACCCAAATAAAGATGTCATTCTACAAGACAATTCTACAAAAAGCATTATGGTAACAAGCATTCTGAAAATTAAATTTTTGATCTTAAATATTTTGTAAAGAATTCTCAACACAGCATTCCAAAGTGAATTCCGAGACATCAGTAAATCAATATTCTCTCTTCAAACTCAATTTTACATATCTAATCGTCTTAGAAAGATCAGAAATTTTACACTAAACATAATATCAATAATATCTTATCTTTCTTACAACATTATCTCAAACATTATGTAAACTAAAACAGTTTCAAAAAGTGATCTTAAAATTTTGCCACGCAACACAATAAGTGAAACTTAGTTCCTACAAGTTCAGATTTTTTTTTTTTTACATTCTTAAACTGTGTTGCAAGAGCATACTACATTGCTATCCTAGATGACCAGCGCAATCTGAGAGTGTAATTATTTCGAAACATCGTCAATAACCTCAGTTAACTTTAAGGCTTGGACTTTTCACTCTAATTCATCTTCAGAGTCAATATATACCATGTAGTTTCAATAGTTAACAGAATTAACGTTCTATGCTATTAACTATAAAATTAAAATTACATAAAAAATCATACAGTAATTCCTGGCTTATCATTATAGCTACATTACGACAAACTGTGATGTTGAATGAATAAGTTATAAACTTACATTATTTTTCAAACTGAGAATAACTGAAATTAAGTTAATCTGTAACCTCAAAATTCCCCTTATTTCACTAATAACAACATATTTACATACATTTAAATACTAAATATAAGTTGAAGTAAAATGTACACTAAATAATGTTCAGTGTTGGTTTAATTTTACTCATGAGCGAGCATGCAATGGTTAGAGAACAATGCACCGAGGGGAACACGTTTGTAATTCCTGAATTAATCTAAACTGAGTGAACTATTCAGTTGTAATAGTTGGAGTTCTTTTAAAATTTGGGATGATTTGTCGTCCTTCATTTCCAACTTGGCTACCTCTTCTTTCAACATATGTAAAAATTCTTCCATTTTGTGCAAGGACTTTGTCAACTGGTAGTGCAGGAATCCTGAAGCAAGCCAAACAGTTACAAATTTATTTCGTTTTGTTGGTAGGTCTAATTGCAATAATGTTTGGAACCAATCTTGTAGATGCGAATCTGGCCATACTTTTACTAGTAAAACTTTTGCTCCTTCCCATATGGTTTTCGCTGCACCACAGTTTGTGACACGACGTTTCAGTATGTCTAACCACCCACACTTTTTGCATGCCGGGGAGTCTGTTAATTATGGCGATATATCTTTTCTTCCGTCGGTATAATCTGGTTGAGATAGCAATATACTGTTGTCTTCCATGCAGTAGGGATGTTCGCCATATGCAAATTGCGCCATATATTTCCCCATCTTTGGTTTGGCAACTTTTTCACGATACGTGGCGTTTGCACGGCTTTCTTCATGAGGTAAGTGTAGATAGTCTTCGTGTTTTGATTCTTTTCATTCGTGACTGTTGTTGGTGGATACGATTCTATTATTTCCCAAATCATTTTCAGCGAGTTCGGTAAGGTGGTAGTTTTTACTGCATAGTAGTGGAATGTGGTCTTGCCAGAATTTGTTGTCCATGGGATCGCTTTCATCGTGTTTCGCGCGAAGAATATTCCGTGTCAAAAGGGCCTGAATTTTCTCTTTTATTGCCGTCAGCTGTAAACCTCCTTTCGTTATTGGTAGATGTAACTGTGTTTTCGGAAGCTTGTAAAAATATCCTTTCCAGACATAGAAGCTGATTGCTCTGTCTAGCACTGTGGAGTATTTGGATGGAAGAGGCAAAATCTGTGCTAGATACCACAATTTGGACAAGCAAAATACGTTTATGTGCCATATCCTCCCAAGGAAATTGAGGTTTCTATGTATATGCTGAAACATTGTTGCTGGAGTTCTTGCAGACGTAATGGACCAATTGATGTCAACCATTTCTTTGAAGGATGCACATACTGTCAATCCTAAAATCTTTGCTTTTCTTTTTATATGGATATGATTTACAGTGTGTGTAACAGGCCAATTGCCTAATGGTACTAATGATGACTTTTGTACATTTATTTGTGCACAGGATGTCATACTATATGTTTGTAGAATCTGTGGTAATTTTGTACACTCGTCTTCATCTCGGAGTAGGATTACAACATCGTCTGCAAAAGCCCGGATCGTGAACATGTTGCACGTGGCTCGTCCAGATTGTAAGATGTTACGTGACATTCGAATAAGTGGTTCTATACCAATAGCGAACAGGCATATTGACAGAGGGCATCCTTGTCGAACCGATGATGCAATTGGGATACGTTTCGTAAAGAAACCGTTCACTTGAATTTTGGAGTATGCACTATCATACAAGCTACTTATAGCATTAACAAATTTTTCTGGTATACAGAAGTGTTTCATAACTCGTTGTAGATAGAGATGGTTCATTCTATCAAAGGCCTTATTAAAATCTATTGATAACAGTGCTGCTTTTTCATCCGGGGATTCTTCATAATATAAAATTGAATCACGAATGGTGGCAAGGTTGTGAATTATTGATTTGTCCGGTACACTGCAAATTTGGCCTATTTCAATAATATCCCGAAAAGTTGTTTTTACTCTGCACGCTAGTACCTTCATAAATAACTTATAATCTGTGTTCAAGAGTGTAATTGGACGATATTCCGACACTGTACGTGGATTTGTAACCTTCGGGAGAAGTAATAAAATCCCATCACTGAACCCCTCGACTACAACCCCTTTATCAAAAATGTAATTGAACAAGTCCACTAATGTGTCTTTAATTAAATTCCAGTGCATTTTGTACAATTGATATGTAAGTCCATCAGGTCCAGGGGCAGAATTCTTGGGTGCATTTTCTATTGCCCTAAGAATTTCTTCTTCTGTAATTGGTAACTGAAGATCGTGTTGCTGCTGCAGATTCAAGTGTCTATTCACGTGCTTAAGTAAAGTGTCTGTTTCCGTTGTAGATGTGGGAGATGCAGAATAAAGGACTCTGAAGAAAGTTTCAATTTCTTTAATACAATCTGAGTTAGATGTTAATTGTGTTCCTTCCGTTGTTTGGAGGTGGGATAGATATTTAGTCCTAGCGTTGCGTCTTTCCTTTACAAGATGGTATAGGGCACATCTTTCATCTTCGCTTACTGTTGGCGTTCTCTCACGTATCTTTACACCGTCCATGAATTTTTGTTGAAGAGCACAAATCGTCGATTTGATGTTCAGAATTTCTTGCCACTTATTACCACCCGCCTGTTGTACCGCATACAACTCATTTAACAGCTGATAATAAAAATTCAGAGGTTCTCTATTTGCTTCGGCTCGAATGATACCTGCTTGTTGAAAATAAGTTTTTATTCCAGGTTTTATAATGTTTACCCACTTTTGCATGATGTTGAGTTTGGACTTGTTGGTTTTGCTTATTAATTTTTCAAAATGTTGAGAAAATTGTGCACTAATTTCAGGAATGTGTAGTAAAGTGTTGTTCAGTTTCCAAGAGCCCTTACCATATATGGGAAGAGTAATATCAGTCTGAAGTGAGAGGAGGACACAGTCTTGGTCAGAAAATGGCGTTGTAAAAACTTGTATACGGTAAATATATTTACTGTGTGTTCGAGTGATATAGAAACGATCTAATCGCGATGCTCCATTTTGTCGTCGAAACGTATATTCGACTCTATTACCATGGAGAAGCTCCCACATATCTACTAAATGTAAGTCTTGTGTTAGGTATGCTAAAACCGGAGATGGATTATACTGCCCCGTTTGATCTTTCGCGTGAAGCACGCAGTTTCAGTCCCCACCTATCAATAGACAGTCATATCTGTGACGGAGGAAGAAAGAGAGTTCCTTACTTAGAAAACTTTCTCTCGGTTGGCGATGATTAGTTCCAGAAGGGAGATATACATTTAGTATCTGAATGTTATTAATCTTCATGGATATCACTCGTCCGCTTGGATATTTTTCGATGGCATCAACCGTAAGTCCACAACGATAAATAACTGCCGTACCACGATTTTCATCACCAGTGTTAACAACATAATCGTACTGCGGTCCTATGAAATCAAAGTTTTCGGTATTCACTTCCTGCAACAATAGAATATCTATGCTATTTTGTCTTATGAATGCATTGAGTAACGACTGTTTATTTTTACTTTGTAAACAATTTATGTTTAATGTTGCATAATTTCGTAGTAGCACCATATATTGAATTAAATAAAGTAGTGCAAGTACTGACTTGCAGTACGATATGGATATACCCGTCTGCATATTCTACGTCCCAAAATTATTTATGGCTAACCGTCATTAAGGGATTCTCCAGCCTTAATGTTTTTATCCTCCTTCGGAAGAGATTTTCCATCAGTACCGTCCTTCTTACTCTCATCTTTGGTGCGACCGTAGATTGCGTAGGGGTGAGGTCGTGGACTGTTCTTGACCTTATTGCTAGGATACGTGGTTGATGTGTTCTTTTCGCTGACGCTGCTGCCAGACGCCGCCCCATCTTCGCGACTTCTCAGACGTGGGTCCCGTGTAAACTCATTTTGCGCCATAGGTTTAAGTTTCTTAGATAGTGTTTCGGTAGTTTCGGTAGGTTGCCCTATTTTGTTTTCTTCGAGATCGAGTGTGGATTCCCCAAGATGCAGAGGTGTTTTTATTCCAGATGAAATATTCGTTATTTCCACGTCATCGGCGATAACTGCAAGTTGTTCCATATCCTGTGCACGATCAGCTGCATCATTTGCTGTGTACTCTGTGGTGTCCATGATATTTTGTTCATCTTCGGTAGTCACTGTTTTTGTTGCCTTAGTCTCTGATGCGGTGTCAGTTTCCTCTTCTACATGTGCGTCACGTTCCTTGGGTCGTCCCTTCGTTTGCTCCTCGCGTTGCTGTACGACTGTTCCCGAAACAATGTCACTTAATAACAGTTGTCGTGGTTTAACATTAACATTAAAGGTAGTTTTTCTCTGAGGGCAATCTTCTTTCTTATGATTAGGCTCATGGCACACACAGCACAAAATTGGTTGTCTTACATACGTGATGTGTGCGTTATATCCAGCAATGGCTATCAATCCTGGAATATGCTTCTTGATTTCCATTTTTACCGCACGAACGCCATTGTTGACTGGGAAAGGGTAAGCTGTGCTCCACCGTTCTTGTCGCACTGAATGAACTACACCATACGTGTTTAACACTGTTTGAATTAATGAACTCGGCACCTCCGGGGGTACATTAAACACTCGGACAGTTAAGGACGGAACATCTGCCTTGCTTACTTTCACTTGCGTTTGTTCACCATTATTATACAGGGACATCATTTTATTTTTACTAACATTTTTAATATTAACCTGTCTATACCTTTAGAGAACCGGAAACACCGCTTGCTCCCCCCTCCAAGACTGGAGTTCGATGATACTGGTGTAAAACACAAATCACTCTACTAGGTATAGGAAGGAAGAAAAGTAGTTCATCCATTTACATAAACTAGGAAATATCGCGATTTTGAGTTCCATAATTTTCATTAGGTTTTTTCTTTAATCAAAGTACAGTACTGTATTAAGAATAAGTGTTTTTACTCACGAAGTGAGTTATCCATGCGAACGCATTCATTATGCAGTGTATATTATACTGTCTACAGCACATTAGCGTACAATATAGAGAAAGAAGTTAAATTGAAAAATAATCATAATATGAATATTTAAACACAATTTTGAAAATGGTGGCCGTTCATTTCGATACAGGCTTCAGTTCTTTTGTGCATATTATCGCACTATAGACTATTGCATCTAATTTCAATTGCCAGTTTCGTCCTTCGTACTAGTAACTCATGTTGAAATAATTCTGTACCTACTCTACGTACTGTAAATTCAATCTTCACTTCTGCCCGACCCGAAAATATAAAATTACTCAGACATGCTATCTACTGTCCGTCCAAGTGGTTATGCCGCAGGATTGTAGAAAGGGAGGAAATCACGTGACAGTTAATTACTTAACGAGGCATTTTTATTTAAGTTAAATTAAACAGCTGTATAATATTACGTAAACTTCCAATTCCTAAGAGAAATTAATGTTTTCAGAAAAGAGTTAAGACAGCCCAGCTATTAAAGAGGGGCGAGCAGAAGCAGGTGGGGGAAATCGGGATGCGACGTAGGCAAACGGACAGTACCTGTGCGAAAATATGATTCAATATTGAAAGCTCTTTCGTCACTGGAAAACGCGAAGATATTTCTGGAACGTACTATACTCAGTAACTCATTACTACTTACTATCTGCGGTCTTGGTTCTGTGTGGAGTTGGAACTTCCTTAGTAGAAGGGGTGGGAGTGAAGTACATTAAAAAACTCAGGTACAATAAAAATTGAAGTAAAAATAAAATTATGTCCCTGTATTTGAAATCCGTTGTACCTTCATGTTTGTGTATCAGTTTTTCGTATATCGTGGGCGATATCACTTTTATATATAATGATTTTTCTTGTGTATTTAATTGCAACATTTCTACCTGTTCCGCGTTTAAGTTGAGAGTTTGTTGTATCCAAAGATGTACATCCATTGCCATAGGACGAGTAGCACTACTGTCAAATTGTACTTTAATTGTATTTAGACGTCGAATTGTAGACATGTTTGGTTTCCCTGTTGTCACTTTTCTTTACTACGAAGAAGAGAAAAAAAAAACTAAAAAACACGCGAAAGTATTCGTCGAATGTAAACACTGCACGAAAATACTGCGGCGTAATGCAACACTAGTCTATAGTATAGGCACCGTGCATGGGTCTCAAAATCGTACTGGTGGCGCCTCGTAGTGTCTCAATTCCTAATTAACTACAGGCTCGCAGTCATTCTCTAGTCATGTGTAATATAGAAATTACATGCAGCTTCCTGCCGATAAAAAGTTGCAATATTAGTAAGAATGGGTTCATTGATTCATAGTGTTCTGCCCAAGAGTAGGTCTTTCACTGCAAACCCAGCAATCTCCAGCCTTTAACTATTTTATAGACTCAGTGGAAAGTTCAGTACTGCTAGAGGAGTGCAAAAATGTAACTACAAAGTTCCTGAAATATCAGTGAAGTTGTTTGGCATTTAAATCAGATTTCAGACCATTGAATGAGGGTGAACAGTCATATTACGAAAATATTGATATACTTATGTTTGATGTCATGACGTGTGTAATATTTGTGTGTATAATGTCTCTATAAATTACGTATTTTAATGTGATTTAATTCTAAAAGTATTCTTAATTACACTTCGTGAATAATGGGCGACTGCAAATTCCCTAAAACACAACACATAATGAACAATATCATCAACATACTACCTCTGATTGAGGTTCTGGCTGTTATCAGGCTGTACATCACACTTGACGATATATGTCAGAGGAAGAACAATATTGTTTGTATGCGTATGAAGTCTGACTAGTGTAATTTGTAGCTAGTCGGCGATATATGCAATGGAAGGGAAAATGAACTGGCCACTCTACCTTGGCCTAGTTGCCTCATGAGTGGTGCCTTGTTGGTATCATTTATGAGGTTCAGACTTCTCTTTGGACAGTTGAATAAACAACAAGATCAACATGCGGATGCAGTTCAATTGATAGTTTGTGTAAAATGTTATACTGTATATTTTAATTCGCTGAATACACCTTTCAACATGAATTCGAACACTGGCAACGCTGTAAGTAGTTTCGACTTCTTCAGCTGTTGATTTACCATCGTGCAGATACGGTGAAGTAACAATGACCCCTTTATCGGAGAGGTTTGTTATTATTCCGGGAAAACCTGACTTCATCACCACCTTCAAATAATGTCAATAATTCGCAATGAGTTGTTATGAATGTGTCACTCGATCTGCCTCGGTAGCACTTAGATTTGAAGGCCACCATCTGATCCACATTGGGTGGCTGTTCCACTTCTGAACAATTAATTGTCACTCTACATATTTCAATACTGCAGGCATTGTTTCCTGAATACTTTCTCTGCTAGGCCAAAACCCAAAATTACAGTAACCATTGTGGATGTCAACAACATTAAAGTGGCCGTAAAAATACATTATAATTATAATTGTACGATTAACTCCGAACATCACCCTCATAGCAGAATACGAGAATCCAGTTTTCATTTTAATTGGAAAATATGAGTAGACGATTTTCTTTACTAATCTTGCTCTTGGACAGAATTTTTCGAAAGCTTTCGATGTGAAATTCACTTATAAAAATGGCAAAAATAATATGCATGGTCTACATCTTGGGGCGTTTCGACTATCTATGGTAGCTATTTTTGGGTTAAATGATAGAATTGGAAATATTTCTTATAATTCTACGGGTATGATTGTGTTTCAATTGGCACAATTTTAACAATATATTCGAAACCACAAATGTCACTCCCATTAAGTCTGGTAGTTCTGTCTCATATTTTATTGTAGAATAATTTCGGAAACTTGCATTTCATTAAACATATCATCTGTTCCTGAACGCTTGTCGTAACACTTCTTATGTGACTTCAGTTCGGCATGTAATGGAATAGACACTTGAGTAGAAAATTCACACAATTCAATTGTGAAAGAAATAAAAACAAAGTCACTAAGAATGGTTTCATTTACTTCTGACTGTATGGCTACTTCAGTTTTCGAAATAATACTTGTTGAGCATTCGCCTTCCATAAAACTTAAACTTTCATCTTTTCTTCTTCTTTATGCGTCTCTTTCGTACCTTCTGGAGCTAGTTGAGATGAGGCAGTCTTTTTCTTGTGATCTTTTATAAAAATACTGGGAACGGCATGCTAGTTTTGGGGGTGTTCTGATCTCGTTCCCAATAAAATGAATAACGCAAATTCATGCTGTGGGTGTTGGTTTCCAAGGTGAACCATCAGCACTTGAAATCAAGAATTAAATATCGATATGAATACATTTAAAAATACATATATTATTATTTATTGTTGCTAATATTATACATAATATATATATATATGTAAAGAACTCCGTTAATTACGTAATTTTTGAAATTTAAATGATAAATTACTGTTGTTAACTTAATGGTTATTTATGTATAATACTATATACATTCTATTTTTATATCATGCCTAGTATATAATAATACTATGATTACAAGCAGTGTAGCCTTATTTACTTTCGTCTTCGTACTGCATGGATCCACAATTAGCGTCGTTGCGCTTCAGTTTTCTGTTTTGGGAATGAATAAAAACAATATCGGTTGGTGTGTTCCTATAAGCATTACTACATTCAAGAACACAGCACTTTGCGTTACCTTTCCGCTTTTTAGGATCATCCATATTTCTAATCATTTAATCTGAGATGTTAAGTATATTCATACGCTTCAAGCACAACTCTATCGCTGCTGTCCCGCAGTTAGTAACAACAGTCGCCACCAGAGAAGCATGCACGGTGCCTATACACACACTCCGCGTACACAAACTCACTAGATATTCTGCGTCATCATATGATGAAAGAGTGATGGAACGGAGAAAAATTCTCTTCGGCGCCGGGATTTGAACCCGGGTTTTCAGCTCTACGTGCTGATGCCTTATCCACTAAGCCACGCCGGATACAACCCCGACGCCGGTTAGAATCGTCTCATTTCCATGCAGAATATCTGCATGGAAATATCATATGTACTTCGGTACATCAAAATATATATGATATGCGTAATAAATCACTTTGTGATTTAAGACGGCGCCCATACCGTCGGATCCCGGCCAACCAGTCACTCATTCGAGTGCACCTCAACACATGTATGGACTTCGGTCCCAGGGCTATAGAAGGAAGGGCTGGCTCATAGCGAGTCGGAAAGTGATGCTGTCCTCCCAGCCGCTGTGACGTCATCACGGTACACAGCAAGTCCTTCGCTCACAAATAGAACGTAAAACTCCGTTACAATGAGTGCTGGAATTATCGACCAAATACAAAATCAACCATCGTGAACACCCCCAATAACAAGTTAGAAAATTGAACCCTAGGCACATGACCTGTTTAATTCAATATTTTATCAACGCTAGTTGTCTTTAAAGACTTCAATTTTAACAATTTCGTCGCACTTCAAACTGATGTCTTGGTTACGTCTGCCTGTTGAGCTATAGCTTCTTTCTTAAATATATTATGGTAGACTTTTATCTCCTTTCACGTGTCACGTTTCCTTGCTGATTAAATGTTATATCCCAGGTCGAGGAGAGGCTTCATTCATACATGGACAAGATTTCAAAATAGTAGGCCTATGGGATTTGTGGAATGAAACTATGCCCCAAAACATCACATCAATGACGATAATGATAATTATACTATTATTATATTAATATTGTTAAATATTATATTATATTATATTATATTATATTATATTATATTATATTATATTATATTATATTATATTATATTATATTATATTATATTATATTATATTATAAACATACGTGACTGCTGGGTTTGCACTAAAAACCTGCCCTTGGGCAAAAATCTATCAAGGAATGAATATTATATTATATCTGTAATGGAGCGTATTAAATGGACAGACTAAATAAGAAATGAAGCTGTGCTAGAAAGAGTGGATGAAGAAGAATAATGCTGAAACTAATCAGGAAGAGAAAACGAAATTTTCTGCGTCGTTGGCTAAGAAGAAACTGCTTACTGAAAGGAAAAAAAGTTCGAGGTAGAAGAAAACATCAGATGACAGCATTAAGATACAGGGAAGAGACTAAGAAGGCGGAAAATAGGGGAAATTGGATAATGCTGGGTTTGCAGTGAAAGATCTGCCTTTGGACAGAAAACTCTGAATGACTATATGTTGTTGTTGTTATTATTATTATTATTATTATTATTATTATTATTATTATTATTATTATTATTATTATTTCGATAACCAATAATTTCACTCCTGGTGGAAGTGCATGAAATGAAAGGGTTTTAAATAATCAGTTAAATACATTAGATGGAAATAATGGAACAAATGTTTACCTTTTGCTAAGTAATAGTTAAGGATGCATATTGGTGGCAAATGTTCTCACACGTGCATATAGTTTGATAGCCTCGGAGCACACGTTTCAAAACTTAGTTTCTAGCAATGTTTTAAAACGTTGTATCACTTGTTCCTCTTTGTCAATGGAGTTTCCGTGCATGGTTTTAAACTCAACTTCAAACATTTGTATAGGTTTTTCCACTCTTCGGAAGGTTCAGTTAATCCACCGTAATACAAAATCCCCACCCAAGTGTTGTTTTCACCGCCCAAGTTTTTTGTTTTCTGGCCTAAAGATGAATCTTTTTCTTTAACTTTATGTGCTATGTAGTTCAGACCTTCACTTTCTGCCCAGCTTTTCAGATCTTCTTGGTTTGCATCTTCTATTCCTTCCATAGGCCTTAATTCATCATCTTCATCGGAGAGTAAAGAATTCAATGTTGCATTATTTTCAGTGGCAATAATATTCACCTCATCAATCCCGAAGGCAGATTGCAACTTGTCTGCTGTTAAGTATGGTTTTAGTTGATAATCCTTATCTTCAGTAACGTTAGATGGAAGGGGAAGTTTGTTAGAAAGTAGGAGGCATATCAGTCTGAAAATGAAGTCTGTTGGAGTTGGATGGTCGTGAAAATGCCCGAGACCTCTAATTTAGCTGAAGAAACTTTCTAGTACATCCTGAGTTAGGTGGCAAGTCATTATGTATGTCAATCCATTACGTTTAATATCTTCATGTAGACCCAACAAGGAATTAATTGACACCAATATCCTCTTTTGGAAAGGCAGTAAGTGCTTTTTACCCAAAACTCTCATATGAAATATTGCATCTTTCACGTCACTAAGCACTTGCAACTGCACTGACATGCAAGAATTTAAATCAAAGGCGGTATTCATTGGATGAGATGTTCATTATATCGCAGAATGAATCTATTAGTTGAAAAATTCTGATGCCTTTCCATTTCCAGTTAAAGAGGATATTGCTTTAGCAACTGTTCTTGAGAAAAGAGTTTTAGCCGGGCCAAACTTTTGTCTCTCATTTACTTTAAGGAAGAGAAACTCAGGCTTAAGTTTGTAACATAATTTCACTTCCTTTCCATCTTTATTTAGAACTTCGATCAGTAAGCTTTCATTTATAACTGTCCCATCTTTAAGTACTAATCCAGTGTCAAGCAAATGGTTTCTCAGTAGCTTCAGAAAGTCGAGTTTTCAGGTGATATTGCCAACTCTTTCCACAACAAATTGTACCCACCCAAATCAGAAACAATAGCTGAAACAAGTATCCCAGTTCTATCTATATGTACAATTATGTCAAACAGCAATTTCTTATTCATAGTTGTGTCGAAATTATAGTACACAGGTTGTTTACAAGGTGCTGTCAATCCTCTAGCAATTACTATTTGAACCTTAGAATGAGGTCCAAACACCTTATCCATGCCAGGATGGTAATTTAGGTGGCTGTCGATGCTCATCTCATCGAAACTAAGGACACATGATTTCTCTAAAGATGCAATATTTTCAGAATTGTCGGACATGAGCTGCAAAACATTATGCAAAATTCCAGGGCAACATTGGAATCCAGAGCACCATCTCTTTAAAGTCGCTGGAGAATGAAGAGGAATACCTATTCTTTCTCTCCAAAAATCGAAAGAATTTTTGGAAATTGCCCATATTACAATTGCTCTAGATATATCCTCTGAAGACCAAATAATTTTTTTCTTCTGATAAATTACAGCCCGAATTTGATTTTCTGTAAAAATATATTCCATATCTCGAAGAAAAATACAACACTTCTTACTGATAATTCTAGATTTGTGCTCTGTCTTTATACTATAAGGAACAGTTACTTTTTTTCTCATTAATCTCCTAACCTTGTTTTTCAGTATTTTATTGTTTGACTGCAAGTTTTAACACTGTATTCTAAAATATTTACCTTTTTGTTCAGTAAATCAATTTGTTTTCCGCGTTCATCACACTTCAGACAATGCACTTCAGACACTACAATCCTTTCTTCAGATCCCTGTGCAATATTTACGTATTCAGAGCTGCCGGTACTAGGTTCTAATCTCGACTTCTTTGGATTCAATGTCTGAAGGTGATTAAGAGCAGCTTTTCGAATATTTCTCTTCTGATATCTATCGTCTTGGTTTGAGTCACTTGCAGCCTTGGAACTTGGAATATTTAGAGATGGGAGCGCACTTTTCTTCAATATTAAAATCTACAAATGGATCAATTGAAATAACACAAGAACAATCATATTTCTCCTACGGATCGGCTGCTTATATTACGATTCTATGTAACTATTATTTTCTGTATTTTAAGAGGGGATACTCGAATACCAGTATCTCTTTCTCTATGTCACTGGCTGAACAAAGAGAGGTTATGGATGGATCTTAGGATAATGCACAATTCCCTGGTGTAGTCCAAGATCGTACACACATTCCTACCAATTTTCTGCATCCTTTTCCTTTATGGATATTCCATCTTTTTTATATAATAGGCCTACATTTAAATCTAGTAATTAAGTCTATCGATACTTCAACCTAACATTGGGATATAATCATTTTTGGATTCAATTTTCCATTTTGTACGATTTTAACCTAAAAGTACTGAAAAACAAAGAAATGGAACTCACAAATATAACAGCGCCCAAAGGCAAACAAATGCAACGCGAAAATGTAGGATACGTTCATTTCGATGTAGAACATAGTGAGCGCAGTCGTTTTTAGACGTTGACTATTATCTTTGCAGCGGTATGCATGCTTTCCTTTAGTTATTTTGTAGAAACAATGTACCATCATAGACTTTACTCTGGTTAAATGAGGTGTCAGCTAGCCATGTTTTAGTAATCGGTGATTATGAATGGTGCACATAAATTACATTTTAACCACGGCTACTGTTTAACCATCGTTTCGTAATCTATGATTACTACGTTTTTAATCAATGTTGATGCACTTCGCCAATAGACTTACTAAGTAACCGCTAGACCGCTCACTGGCGATAGTGTTATGCTCCCAAATTGAACAGCCGACGGGCGGCCATTTGCTTGGTTGAGATGAATAAGTACAGGTTTAGTTTGTGTGCTATTTTTAATTGTAGCAATGCACACAGATGTAAAGATAAAGAAGGAAGTAATGTTACATTTCACTGATTAGTTAATCTTTAATTTCTACAATATTTTTGGCTCGTATTATGTTACAGAAGACAAACTATTGTACTTATACGGCTGTTTGTGCTTCAGATTTCCTCTGAGTAAAGATTCCCTTAACCGAAAATGGATAGGTGCAATCCGCAGAGAGAATTTCTACCCTACAATGAATCATTCAGTGTTTCAACTCATTTCGAAGATAGTTGTTACCTCTCAAACTAAGTTATTATCGTATACATTGTTATTGTCCTTCATCCACTCCACATCCTTCCCTTTCTTCAAACAGCTGTTGTTTCAGTGCATACATGAATAATAAAATTATTCGCCGAATTCGAAGATACAGAATTAATAATAATAATAATAATAATAATAATAATAATAATAATAATAATAATAATAATAATAATCCGTGGCGCTACAGTCTTTGAAGGCCCCAGACCGACCAGCCGGCTGCTGGCCTCACGCCCACATGCCGAAGCAGAGGTGGACGATCATCCAACCAGAATAGAGGTATCGTGTGGTTAGCACGATGATCCCCCCAGCCTTTACAGCTGGCTTTCGCAACCGGATTTTGCTACCTATCGTAGCTCTCCAAGTGCATCACGATTCTGGATGGGCACCGGTCCCATACAATGGCCGAAATTTCATGACAAAATTTCTTCCCCATGAGGACTCGAACCAGCGCGCATTCCGTAATGCGAGTCCTAGGCAGTATGCCTTAGACCACCAAGCCACGGCGCGGGACGGTAGAAATAGATCCTGTTTAAAAAATATAGGCCTATAATAAACAAATTTCAGAGCCTAAAAGCTGAAACATGTTCATTAATACTACATGTACTAACCACTCATTAAGTAATGGCATAACACATTTCAAATTCATCTCCCAGAACAAGTATTAGGCCACATAGCCTGTTAGAGGAAGGAATTGTCACACCATCGTTCCTTTGGACAACTCAACAGAAACTGTATAAACTACAAAAAGTTAATTTTTTAATATCCCTGATTGAAAGTAACTCTTGTCTTAGTTACGGATTAATGAAACAGTTTTTATACTACTGCTACTGTTGCTGCTGCTGCTGCTACTACTACTACTACTACTACTACTACTACTACTACTACTACTAATAATAATAATAATAATAATAATAATAATAAATAATAATAATGCTTTTTGATTTTATACAACAGTTTAACCTACAGATTAAATTAAAATGTAGACATTATTAATATGAATATTCACATTCGGAGTTCCTATGCAAATGATGCAAGTCTGATAGCCTGGTTGAATCCCGATAAAGCGGATCGAGATTGATAAAAATCCCGATTTGAGGGATAATAGCCTAGAACGCAATTTAAACAAGTTAGTCTGCATTTCCTATTATCCGATATTTTTATTTATATATTGACTCAGATGGTTACATTGTAAACACAGAGGTAACCCGCGGAAATTTAGTAAGTCTGTGAGGTAACCCAGCTGATTGCCGTAAGGTAACTCTACTCGCAAGATAATAGTTCCCCTAGTTCTACCACATTGTTGATTAATCCGTTTCGGTACCTAGTTGCTGTTCTCGCAAGTAATCAACATTGTGTATTTTAGGTGCGTTGAGTGCCAAAAAAAAAAAAAAAGAGCGTTTTGATATCGTATTTTACACTAATAACAGACACATACAATTGCTGCGTTTTGTAGTGCAGTGAACTATGTTTAAACATGTACTCATCGTCGATGTACTGTTGCAGTACCGGTTCCGAAAAAGAAAAGTTGCAAAGTTAATTTAGTAGCGAATGGTTAAAACATATTCATGGTTAATAAAAGAAAAAACGATTAGCCCGTAGTATTCACTGTAGCCTACTGTGTGTCTTTCGTATTTTAGCGTTTCTCAGGGAGGTGAATATTACATTAAAAGCACGCGAATACTACTTTGCAGAAAACAACTATAAATCTCTTTGATAAAGTGATGATAAATATAATGTCTTAAGTTAGCTTCTGATATCCCGATTTCCCTCGCAGAAAACCTAGCAACTCTGCTGACAGGAGACACACGTTATTAAAGATATATCGCAAAGGAAGTATTGTTCCTTTAAACAAAAACATTTAGCTTTCGGATACGCAATACAACACGTATTCAAATAGCGGTTTCGAAATCCCGCGCGTTTTCTAACAAACAAATGGCGGCTTTCTGCTGCTTCAATTTGGGAACATATTTCTCAGTTCTCCTCTACAGCGCGGTAGGGGCTCGGTTGCTTACACTGCGGTTCACGTTTCGCCACCGAAGGATATCTTGAATTCTCGAAGCCTAGGGCGCATACAGTACATGAGTTCAAGTACCACAATGATTAAATTAAGGTAATAGTTTCTGCACTCACAAAAGACTTTTCAGTTACGACATCTCTAACTTCAATTTTCACATCAACTTTGCTTTCCTTTTTCATCATCACTTGAGATACGTTTGAATGTGACTATTTACGTATCTGTGTTAGGCAGAGTAACTTTCAAAACTATATTAAATGCTATTATATCTCTGTGTCAAATTAATTCTAAGCTTAGTGACATATCTTATCTCATTATTCAAAATGTTTCAAAATCTATATACATGTTACATAGCAGTTAACTAGAGCAACAAAATTATTTATGATACAGTTATTTCAAATTACACAAATACAAATAAATTTTACAAGTGCCATTTTCAGCTTTGGCATCTTCAGACGAGCTTTATGCTCTACTTAATATTATACAGTATACTTAGAGTTTTTCCTGGAATGAGCGATATCACGTCGAAGGTCGCTCAGATCCGATGACACAAGCTTCCTCAGCTTCCTCTGGCTAGACAGTGCGGCTGAGAAGCTGAAAACATCATTACATGTGGGGAACGGAGAGTGTAAATCTCGTCCCCATATTTCATTAGGTCACTTCCTTATGACAACAATCACACAATCTGCTATCAAATAGGTTAATAAATGTTTCTATTTCGCAATCCATAGCGAGGTGAAGTTGGTTGGTTTCTCTGTTCGACTGTTTCATTACTCACACTGGGAGCATTAACTGAGTTTGGGTCGAACTCGTGGTCTGGTTCAGTAAAACTGTGTGCCTGGGGAGGATCAAGTAATCTGGCAAGAGGGATTTCGTCCTCGGATTCAAAGTCTTCATCTCTCCCTACTCTATCTCTTAACTCGCTCAGTGGCATCTCATCTTCCGACGCCCACGCGTTTTCTGCCGTCGCTCCTGGCGTTTCATTAACTATCTCTTCACCTTGGGGTTCGCTGTTCGATTCCGCTGTCAGGGGTTCTTCATAATTCTCCCAATAATGCGTGTACATACTTTCAGTATTACTTTCGGTAGGGTGACTGTCGTTATCCTGCTCATCTACTCTACCAGGGCACAACTTTAACCTATTCACATGAACTACCTGTGTTCTACCGTCTCCGTATCGAATGCGGTAATTGACTTCATTTAGTCTTTCTACTATCTCAACGGGGCCTGTCCACGGTTTAGCTAGTTTCTTTGTTACTCCTTTTTTCAACACCGTGCTATGTATGAATACTTTGTCTCCTACTTCGAATGTTTGCAGTCTCACATTTCGTCTCTTGTTGTACTGCCTCGCTTGCGTTGTCTTACTCTGCTTTAGTCGATCTCTAACCACTTTATAGGCCGTCTCTAGCTTCTTGGCTAGGCCAACTACAGGATCGGATTCTATAGTTTCTCTAGGAAATTTTGGACTGATATCGACTGGGAATGGCAGAGGCATTTCCCTGCCATACAAGAGAAAGAAAGAGGAGTAGCCGGTCACTGAGTGAGGTGTACTTCTGTACGCCATTTGTACAATGGCTATCCATTTATCCCAGTCTGTTTGGTTTTTACGCACAAAGTGAGACATCACTGCCGTGAACGTTTGATGACTACGTTCAACTAGTCCATTCGCCATGGGGTGAAACGGACTTGTCTGTATTTTCTTTATGCGTAGCAATTTGCAAACTTCCTTGAACAATGTGGACACAAAGTTTCTGCCTTGATCAGTTAATACTTGTTTAGGGGTTCCATGACGAGCAATTATTTTCGTAACAAATTCTGTAGCTACAGATTGGTCAGGTATCGGAATAGCTTCACTCCACTTCGTGAAGGCATCCATGAAAGTCAATAAATAGACGTTTCCGGAAGTGGTTTTTGGAAATGGACCAAGGATGTCCATGCTAACTAATTCAAAGGGTTTCACCACTTCACCGAACTCCTGAAGAGGGGCTACAGGGTGTTTTCCTGTTTTTCTTTCGCAACATGACATGCAATTCGCAACATAATTTTCCACGTCTGATCTCATACCTGGCCAATAGAAACATCGACTTATTAGGTCATAGGTCCGCCTTTGACCTTGGTGTGCACCAATTGGTGAATCATGATGTCATTAGTATTGTCGATATCATTGGTTTAGGTACTACCAAACAAGGTTCACGGTCGTTTTGGATTCGAAACAAAACACCATTGTCATCTAATTTAAACTGATTTGTGTCATTCAACCATTGCGCGTATTGTGGTTCGGCAATCTGCAGATTTCGAACGGATTGAGGTCCCATCTCGTCGACCTTAACAAAGGGTACTTCATGAATTCTAGATAGGCATCAGCGTTCTGATGTTTCTTTCCTGGTTTCTACCGAACCTGAAAATTAAATTCAGACAATCTGAGAGTCCATCGGAGCAGTCTCGAACTCGGCTCCTTGAGACTCATTAACCAACGAAGAGCTGCATGATCGGTCACTGCGGTGAACTCGTGACCGTATAGGTAACACCTAAAGTACTTTGTAGCCCATACTAGAGCTAATAGCTCACGTTCTGTGGTAGAATAGTTCCTTTCAGATTTCTGTAGTACTCGTGAGGCATATGCAATTGGATGCTCTTCTCCTCCTATCTTTTGAGATAAAACAGCTCCTAGCGCAGTTCCTGATGCGTCTGTCGCTAGTATAAATGGTTTACTGAAATCGGGATATTTCAGGATCGGTTCACTACACAGTGCCTCCTTTAACGTCCTAAATGCATTTTCCTGTGTTATGGTCCAAACAAATGTAGCGTCCTTTCTTGTGAGATCTGACAAGGGTTTAGCAATTTCAGTAAAGTTAGCGACATGTCTACGGTAATAGCCTGCTATACCAAGGAATGATCGTATTTGTTTTGCGTTTTTCGGAACTGGAAATGTTTTTACTGCTTGAATTTTCTGTGGGTCGGGACGTACGCCTCTAGAGTCCACTACATGACCTAAGTACTCGATTTCGGGTACTGCAAAAGTACATTTTAGGGGATGTGCTTTCAGATTCGCGTCTCTTAAACGCTGCAAAATGTATTTCAATCTTTCTGCGTGTTCCTCTATTGTTGAACTGTAAACAATGACGTCATCAATATAAACAAATGCTGATACGCCTTTTAAGCGTGCTAAGATTCCATCCATTAGTCTTTGAAAAGTACTCGGAGCTCCTACTAGACCAAACGCCATTCGATTGTATTCAAACGTTCCCATCGGTGTACCGAAAGCAGTTTTCTCTTTATCTTTTTTCTCAATTTCGACTTGCCAAAAGCCACAGAATAAATCAATTTTGCTGAAGTACTTAGTACCAGATAAACTTTCAAGTGTTTCTACGATATTAGGGAGTGGATATGAATCCCATGGGTAACAGAATTTAAACCTCTAAAATCAGTACAGAATCGCATTTGCTCGCTTCCATCAGGTGATTTCTTTGGGACTAGCACTATGGGTGCGCTCCACGGGCTGGCAGACGGTCTGATTATGTTCTTATCTAGCATATCCTGTAACATGTCCTTGACTACCTCTTTGTACTTGTGCGGCAACCTATAGGGTGTTTTATTGATAGGTAGGGCATCTCCTACGTTAATCCTGTGTTTCACCTTACTGGTACACCCTAATTCATTTTGTGTAGGATCCTGGAAAACATCTCTGTATTCGTGAAGAACTTCTCTTATTATTACTTGATCCGTTTCGCTCAAATGGTCTAAGCTGATAGATTCTACAATATTCTCTGAGTTTTCGCTTACTGCACTTACAACATCACGATGGGAACTTTTCGTCTGTTCTTGTGGTGAGGCATCACTAATTGGGTACTCAATTTCTCCTAATATTCGTCTCTTACGTACTCGTATTTCTTCTCCCGTACAATTTATGACTTTCACAGGGACTAACTGACTCTTACTTGGCTCGATTCCATTAAGGGTTCTAGCAACATATACACCATTTATTCCGAAGCTCGCCGGCTCGAGAATAATCGGAATTTTGTCTTCAAACGTCTTCGTATTTCTCTTATTGGAACCTACCCCTACCCTGGTGGTATTTCCATTGATTCGTCCTAAGAGCACTACTTCGCTTCTTGGCGGTATAATAGCTTCCTTGCTATTTCGAACAATCACGCCTCGGGATTTAGATTTAGGATTTGGGTCTGTCCTAAGACATTTTGACTTTTCCCTCTCACAGAGTCCTACCTGATGCGACGGACTCAAATTCTGCGTCTGCTGCGCACGAGTCATTGACATATTTTGGGCGGCCGTCCCAACGTCGATTACGCCTATCTTTTCGTGACATGTGGATTCGTTTGTCAAATTTATGACCCAGCCTTCCTTCGTCTTCAACCTTCGGCTTCCTACATCGAGGATACAACTATGTTTCTGTAGGAAATCTAAACCTAGCAATCCACCTACTTCCGGGCCTGCATTTATTGGACACACTAGAAAACTATGCGGGATCCCTACCGCATTTGTAAATTCTAATTCGAGATCTTGGGTTCCCTTTACCTCAAGACTCTTCCCAGTAATACTTATCGCCCTTTTATCAGTATCATTAATCGGATTCCTTGCTAACTCTGGTCGGACGATTGATATGGTTGCTCCTGTATCTACTAACCACTTAATTACCTTCCCGTTTACCCTTGCTATGGCTAGGAGTCCTGCCACGCGTGTACCGGTAACGGGGGGAGTACAAGCGGATGGTTTATTTATTGCCTTGACGTTACGGGGTTTGGAGCCAAGGCATCCCCGTTTCCCTGGTTTGGTCTATCATATCTATTACGAAAACACTCTCTTGCTATATGACCCCTTTTTTGCAAGAGTAACACACTATATTATCCCTGCGAAATCCATATGCAGCACCTCTATTTCTATTGGTGTAATGGTAGTGACTGTTTCTCTCAGCGTCTCCGCGCTGCTGGTGACGCGGGGTGGAAAGTGGCTTTTCCTCAGGGCAATCTTCAGTCATGTGCCCGTTGCGGTGACATTTGTGACAGAATTTATGTTCTGTTACTACGAATACATCGCGATGACTTGTTTCCTGTCTCGCTTCGTTCGTCGCGGTGACGGCTAACTCTACAGCGTCTTTCATATTCTTCGGCCTTCCAACCGAACATATTTGCCTATTTCACCTCTTAACCCTGCTACGTATGCGGCTAGCAATCGACGTTCCGCCTCTTCTGTGAGGATGCGTCGTTCTAACGGGTCCCTAGTCTCTTTTAGGCCCAATTGTATAAAACTCCCTGACTAAAGATCAATTTTGATCGAAGGTCGAAAAGTAAACCGAGTTCAGACACTTCTATTGTATAAAACTTTTCTGTGATCAAATTACCTTGGTTCAAATGCAGTCTAAGTTCACGTGAAAAGGATTTGGCAACATCGCATAAACAGGTGAAATACGTGATGCGCGGACCATGTTATACAGGTTTGTTCAGTGTTGCCAATCTAGCGATTTTAACTCTTTTTCAACAACAATTTCTTTTAATTTTTTTATTGCTTAAATAGGGATTTAGTGACCTTTTTAGCACCCCATAGTGACAAAATTTAATCTTTCTTTGTTGATAATGAGAAATCTAGCGACTTTACAACTACTTTTTCGCGACTTTCCGTATTACACTCTGTTGGAGACACTGTTTTTTTTGCAATGTAAATAATGGCGGACAATAAGAAGAAGGTTGACTGTTCTCCAAGTTGTTATCATGTTACGGTGTTTGATACTGCTAAACATAATAAAGCTTTATAAAACGACAATTTTCGTTTAGTAATACAGTTAATTGAACATTTATGAATGTACCTATAATATCCATTAATAATTAATGATTGTTATAAACATAATATAATTATAGGTTATGTTATTTGATACTGCTGAACACGATAGAGCCTTATAAAATATAAGAATGTTTGTGTATTAAGGCAAGACATTGAAAGAAATATATACAAATGTACCTAACATATCTATTAATATTAATAATAACACTAACCTGCGAATTTCAACTTTGTGTTTGTTGCCTAAACTAAATAATGTGATTTTGTATAATGTCGATGTGCTGAATCCGAATTTTCAATCCGTTTGCTTCTATCACGTCAGGTTTGTTTGCAAAATCACTTTAAATGTATTTTATAATTACGTGAATTTCATCACAAACTTTTTCATTTCACTTTTTTATTTAAAATTCAAAAACAATATTTAAAAGACACAACTTGCTGAAATTATGTGTATGGTTGTTCATACACGTCACTAGAGCGTTTTTACTTTGTTTTGCCTTGTTTACTTCACTATTTGCTGTATAAATTAGCACAATGTATCACACAAAAAATTACACCATTTGCTTCTTAGTTGCGTCCCTGTCACCTTCTTTCGAACTACTGCAGATGCTTGTGAAATCGTTCATCTTACTCTTAGCTGAAAAATCCTAGATTTTCGGCGAAATAATTTAGCTGAGAAAATAGAAAATTTTGATACTCACGTTACAACCAAATTCCTTGTATGCTTCAAGCATGTTAGTCACAATGTTTCGGTAATTAGGATTCTTGTTGCCAAGAAATTTCAAAACAACGTCACAAAACAACATCCATGCTGATTTCTCCTTTTCATCTATACTGTTTTTAAATGCTGCACCAGATATGTTTTTTATGTCAGGACCATTAAATATACAGTACATCTTCTTCAATTTGCTTCAGATAGTAGTGGAAATTTCTCACATATGTACTTAAAACAGCCTCCTTCCTTATTTAAAGCTTTTACAAGCTGTTTCATTAAGCCAAGCTTGATGTGGAGAGATGGCAGCACAACTTTACAAGAACTCACAAGGCTTTGGCGCACAACATTCTTGCAACCGATTTCCAAATTTTGTCGAGGTGGCCAGTCTTTCATAGTCCAGTGATCAACTCGTGCCCTACTATCCCACAGGCAAAGAATGCATGGAAATTTGGTAAAACGAGATTGTTGACCAAGCAACATAGTAAGAACTTTGAAATCATCACAAACTTGCCAGTTGTGTTTCTATAGGCTAGTCTAGTCGCAATAACAGCAGTTGCAAATTTGAGTATGATTTTTTGAGGATCACTGAATAGGCAACGGGCACTGAACCAAAAATGTTTCCGTTATGAAGGAGGAAATCCTTTAAAACTTCTCTTGGAAGCATGAATGAACAGTCTCCATTCACTTAGGTCATAGTTTGGAAGTCCAAGTTTTAGCATAATTCTTTCACATTACTGCAATATACAAGATTATCATCTTCGGAAAAAAGTATTTAAAACCTATTTCACGTTGTCACTATCAATAGAATGATGTTTGTTTAAGATTTTTCTGATCGCACAGGGATTGGTACATTAGGCACAGGTAAAATGGCTGACGAAACAACTGAATACACGATTTGATTTTTATGTTTAGAATCGTACTCCTTCACATCTCACGAACAGAAGTATGTCATTACTATGGTTCGACTGCTCTCTCCAAACCATAGGTACTCCAAAAGATAGCAACGGTTTTCTCCAATTGATCAAATGACGAAGTTCTTCAGTGCATACTCTACATACTTTGTGTGGTGCCCAAGCTTTACTTTGGTCTCCAAGTTTGATTCCAAAATAGGCATGGTATGACTTTTTCACAAAATTTGTAATATTACACCTCAGCTTAGACAATGTGTATATCCTACATAAGTTATATAACAAAAGTGGTCTGGATTATTTAGACATCCTCGATGCAACATGGTAAATACTTTCTTACTGAACTAAAAACTTTCAACATTCCACTCCACAATGAAGCTTCAAACTGATTTCGTTTCGTTTCCAGATGAAACGCAGACTAATGAAATGTGAGAAAAACTAGACGAGTTGAGTTCAGTCTCTCACCAAGGAGTGGCTGACATTTATATCTTCCACAAATAAAAATAATAACAAGGTTACACGTTATTTCACCCTAATTTCCGTATGTGCTTGCACCCCCTATCTGCTAAGAAACATCCAGTGTCCTTCGTTTTCAATATAAACACCTTAAAAATATGTTGAATACATTTGGTTTGCATATCCTAACATACAAAACCTACATATGTTAAAGTATTACAGTTTAAATAATTACGCTATAAATTGTCGTAATATATTATAAGAAAATTAAAATAACAAAAAAATGGTACGTGATAGGAACTTTTTGGCTTTGAATTTGATTTCAGCATGCTAAAAATGCCCTAAAAACATTAAAACTTTGGAGGCAGGAATTTCATCGCAGACTAGTGTAATGGATATTTTATTTGCACAATCTGTCACTCGTATATTTCAAACAGAAAAGAAATAACTGAACTTGGATCATCTAACTTAATCGGAGAAATTTCTTCAGTCAAAGTTGACTTTAGTTTGAGACAAATTAATCTCAGATTAGGCTTTATACAACACAAAATTCCAAGTTCAGCTGAAACAAGGATCAATTTAACCTCAGATCTAAGATTAAATGGTTTATCCAATCGGGCCTTAAAGTTTTAAAGCTGAGAGCTTTAACCCTATCCGCAAATGCTTCTGGACTTTCTGTTTCCTTTTGTGTGGCTGTTTGTAGCTCTACATAATAGACATAATCAGGCATTTTTCCCCTAAATCTCTCCTCAAACGCGGCTCTAATGTCTGCGAAGTTGGCGCCATCTTGAGTAAGATCCGGTCTACTCTGCAAAAAGTCGAATACGGGTCCTGCTATCTTAAGTCTGAGTATGTATTTCTTATCTTCGTCACTTAAATTTCCTAATCGCGCAGCGGCGTCAATATTGTTGAAAAATTCATAAACCAGTAAACTGTCTGGTAAGCCTGTCCATTCTCTCAACGCGGTAGCTGGAGATAGATCTTTAGTTCTCCGCTGTGTTCGCAAAGCCTCTACTTCGCTTTGTAATCCAAGAATAGCTTGTTCGAGATTGTGCGCCATTTTGTTTTACTAGAGGGAATCAGTCACTAACCGCCACACGCAAATTGTTACGTAGCACCATATTACACACTACACATTATAGCACACACTTCTTATAAAATAACTTAACTACTAAACACATTATTATCAGCCTGAAATAAATAGACATTATTCAGTAGTTTCCCTTGTATCCTTATAGACAGCTACATATTGAATAGAATGCGTCTATAAGCACTTCGCGTCGAATCCCGCTTCTGAACACCATTTTTGTTGTGCGACCGTCACTTAGGTCGCACTGATTGCTAGCCGGATGACTACTGCGTTCGTCATCTGCTCATTCTCGTCAGGATTTCTGACACCACCATTGTACACAACAATGGAAAACTACTTTTCGGGAATAACTGGAGCTCTCAGGATACTATAGGAAACTACATGGCTACTAAACTAAGTCTGAAAATGATTGCGTTATTGTACACTACTTGATTTATTCTATATTTACAGAAATATATATACAAAGTTACTTACAAGGTAATTCATCAGATGACGCCATGCCGCTCAGATTCACGCTCTCTGCCAGTCTTCACCAACTAATTAACTGCCGCGTCTCCTTTCCAACACTTTTTATGTTTCGGTACCCGTTTCCCGCCCGGGGTACCGACCACGCCATCCAACAAGTGAGATGGTCTTAAAACACTTTTGACTTCACGTACTTACAAATATCGTCTTAATTAATTATTTCGTGTAGGGTAGTTGCACTAGTGAATGGCCAATTAAGCACCTTGATAAGAATGTATGAAGGATAGGCATTCGACATAACTAATATGCTTCGCTGATTCCTGAAGACTCGCACTACTCATTTAATGAGTGAATTTTAATTTTTCTCTCATATTGGTTAAAGTTATGGCATCATATTTTTATGATTTAAAAATCACTAGTGAATGACCATATTGTTCTAGTAGTTGACCAGATGAGCACCAGTGAATGACCCCAAGTGACAAATGATGAATAATTGGAACGGACTGTGTTTTGGAGCTCTATATGCAATGATGTATCATTGTTTACTATATATTATGTAGTTACTATTATGGTTTTCGTTCTAGTAATTCAGTGGCGTATACTGGTTAAAGGGTTTGGGCTACCACTGACCCTATTATTACACAAAATATGTTTTAAAATCCCTATAATAAAATTCCTTACATATTTATGTGAATTCCAGACGTCTTGATTGGGACGAAAATACGTTGATGACTTCGTCCTTGAAATTACAGTTGGGCCACTTGCAAAGTTTCTGTAGAAATGACTTTTCAATGGATATTAGTGCCAAGCCGGATAAACGTTCTTGTGTATGAGTTGATCTACAGTAGGATTTTATTCTCTTCAACGCAGAAAATGTTCTTTCTACCGATGCTGACGTAGCTGGTATTGTCACAATTAATGTTGCCAATTTAAGGACTTCAGGAATAACTTGGTTCAGCTGGTTTTCATATATGGCAGATAATATTTCATGGATAGGTTTGTTCGAAAAATCAAAGACTTCTGCTGAATATATTACACTTAATTCATTTTTCAAACGTACTTGATCAAAGTGACTGTTATAGGACTGAAGTAATTTGTTTAGTGCCTCATTCGGGAAGTTTTCTCTATAAGCAGAAAATTTTGGAGATTCTAGAAGGTGTGTGAACTGAAGCTTTCCATAATCAGAAAATCTATCAGTAATTTCCATGTGCATACGATCTAGTATGCTGTAGTACAGCTGCCTGTATTTCAATTCATCATCTCCTTTTCTTCGCTTTAATAGTGGTTCCATTGTATTGGCTGAAGAATTTTCAATTTCTATATTACTCCATATGGACGGAAACCCACTACGTCTGAACTCGGATATAGTATTTTTTTTTTAACTTTGATACCTCTTGCAAGTAGTATGCTATGTCTAGACTTTTTGTCTGAAGAATATTGTAGAGCACATCTGTATGTGCGAACACTCTAGCATAGACTTCAAGAAGAAATATATTCTGAAACTGTGTGAAAAAATTCAAATATCCTTGAGCCTGCACATTTACAGCATCATCCCAGTTTTCTTCAGAGTCATTACAAATGATATTTTTAAAGAAAGCAGTCCGTTTTTCTCTGTATTCCTTCACTGTATTTACAAGCCGAGATGTAAAATTCAATCTAGTTGGTGCTACTTTTGGGAGTTTCTTGTTCATAAATTCCTTGAGTTTTCTGATCTTTTAGGAGATGATGAGAAAAATGCAGCTAAACCCGACAGTGTTTTGAAAAAATGCGGCATTGTGGAATGGATGAAGTAGTTTGTTGCAAAACTAAATTGAGAACATGGCTGTAACAATGGACAAATAGTGCTTGAGGATACTTTTCTTGAACTTTTGTTTTTAAGCCATTAATATTTCCCGCCATAACTGAAGCACCATCGTATGTCTGTGCAATTAACTTATTGCCGACATTGTATTCTGCTATAACACCTTCCACATGCTGAAACAAAGCAGCAGCAGTTTTGTTCGAACTGACATTTGTGAATCCTATAAACCGTTCTTGAACATTGGCAGTACTGTCGACGTATCTTAAAACAGTGGACAATTGACTCTGATTAGAGCAGTCACTTGTTTCATCAACAACAATGGCCACAAAAGGTGCTTCTTCTATTTCAGATTTTATGTTCTTTATCATAACCCCACTTATAGCAAATATTAAGTTATTCTGAATTGCGAGAGAAGTACCACGAAATACTGTTGAACTCTCAAGATGATTGGCCAGTAAATGGTCAAATTCACTTAAGGAACTTAAATATTCAATATAATTTCCTCTATTGTCTGATTCCACACTCTCGTTATGACCCCGAAAAGCCAATTCTTGTTTTCCTAGAAAGCAGAGTGCGTTAATAAGATGCAGTAAAATCTCCCGATTTTTTTTTTCACAAGAGCATTGTGTTGGTTGATATGTAGAGCTTTTCGCTTATCTAGCTGTAAATCAATTCTTGTCTTCCCAAAGTTTGCAAAGTTCATGCTACTACAAATATGAGCTTTTGATTTGTCGTATTCTAGGACTGCCGTTCGAAGGGAGTTCATATTAGAAAACCCCTCTTTTGACCACACATTAGTTTCGCGGCTAAATAACAAACATGGCCAGCAAAATAGTTTAGACAGTTTAGAAGTACCACACAACCAATTCCACTTACCATATGATGTTGAAGTGAAATGGCGTGTGTACTCTCGCTGTTTTTCTTTTACGTCCATGGACAAATTTAACTCAGGAGTTGGTCTTTCCATTTTCACAATTTGAACTTTCTCGTTGTTATGTACGACGGTTAAAAGGCACTTTTAATAAACCTTCTACTACACAGTCATTTTCAACACAAACCTCTCCAGAAACTTGTTCTGCCATATTTTTCACAATATCACTTAATTGAGAAATTAAAAACTTAATAATTCACAATTAATATAACTCTTAGACACTCGAACAAATCACAAATTTAAAATACTGCACTGCAAGAACACAATTACATTCTTGAGCTAGCGTGCTAAGCGTATTGCTGCTTCGCGCCTGCAAAGAAACCGATCACGAGAGCGGCAACTCACCCGGCCTTACACTGCACGATGGAAACAGAAGAGAGCGGGGGGGGGGGGATGGGCAGCGTGCGCGGTACGGTCACAGGCTACCTCACGTAGCAAGCGGTTTCTCCAGCGATGCCGCCTTGACAACTTGTTTCTTTTCGAGAGCAGAGAGCGCATATAAATCTAACAATTACTTTAATTTTAATTACTATGGTAAAACTAATAATACAAAATTATTACATTATGTTATATTATAAACTTTTTCTTTTGTAATTTCGTCCGCAAAATACGCCCCTGAGTAATATTAAATTTAAGAACTGGAAAAAAAAATAATAAATTTCTAGAGAAATTCTTTAATATTCAAGAATACTTTATTGACATTTATAACTAGGCCTTTTTACCGGTTTGTTTTTCCATTACAAATTTGTTTTGTAATTACTCGCAAGAGGCTACATTGTAAGAATAATGTACTAAATGTATATAAATAATTTCTTTTGATAGGCTACCTATACCAAAATTAAACTGTTCAATTACACCTAGTTTTAATTTAGAAATTTATTTCAACCACTGAATAAATAATTATGTATTTTTATGCTATTTAAGCACAATGTTACGATATTTCTACTATTTTGGTTAATTTCATTTGGCCACTTCTAAGTATCCAGTCAACATCTTTCCACAACTTTCACTTCTAATTCTATTTTATTCGTTTCCATCACTGCCCCTGAAAAATATGTTCCTTTATATTTCACAATAACGCACTAGTTTTTGCGATAGATAACTTCTTCTAATGTAGTGTTAGCACTAGGTTAAGAACTAGGCCCATACATTACTTTCTAAAAGTCAATGTTTTCTGAATCAATGTCAGATAAAAGTCAATTTCTGTTCCGCTCTCAGATAGTTGTTTTGTGTTTTGTTTTTTGTTTGTTTAAGAGTTCTCTTCTTTGTAGTTTCTTTCTCTTTTTTCCTTTGCCTATCTATCTTCTTTACGTTGTTTCTTCACGTTTTACGTCTCTCCTTTTATTTTTCTTTTATCATATTCTTTCCACTTTTTCACACAGTTTTTTGGTGTTACATTATTCGATGGTCCTGTAGTATTTAGTTTATTAATACAACTTCCATCAACATCATTGCTTGGACTAATACTTTGGACCCCATTTCCAATCTCCGTATTACTATCAACACTTTCAATCTCAAATGGTTGTGCAACAATCATATCGTTAATAATACTTCTTTGTCAATCATTACTTGGAATAATACTCTGGATTTTATTTCCAGTAATCCTATTACTTTCAACACATCCATCCTCCACATTATTTCCATCACAATATTCTTCAAAATTCACTGCAGCATTTCTATGAGAACCCATAGATTTACCATTAGGAACCAAAAAATTGACCTGAGTATCTTCTACTATTGCATTATGTCTCTGAATTTTTACAAATCCATGAGTATTTGGAACCAGAGGATTGCTCTGGATGATTTCCAGAGCTCTGAATATAACTTCTATATTATTTATTGTCACAATCGGATGTCTTTTAAAAAAATCCAGCTATTTTTACCTTGTGCGACCACCATTAAATGGGTTATTTCGTTTAATAACTTTCATAATCTTCTGAACTGCGTCTTTAACTTCGTCGGGATGCATGGTAAATCCCAATTTGGCTTCACCAGTAATCCAATTTTCGAACCGGCCTTCCTCTTCTTTCGTTAATGTAGCTGTGGAACCCATTTTTCGCTCCAATGATACTTTTCAATGTAATTTATTTTTTAAACTAGATTTTGGAATTGTTATATAATTTGCTAGCCGTATTGGCATTCATTTGATTGCTACGTATTCCTTCTACAGCTACATAGAGAACTCCTTCGCTATATTGAAAACTTCTGTATACTTTCTTCTTTTCATTTCCTTCATGCGTCATTTTGGACTGACTTGCAGAAAAATAAATTTAAAGAATTTCAATTGTTAATTTAAACTCATTTGAATATGAACCAGTAAATGTCTCTAGCCTCCAGTGAATGACCACTCAACTTTGAACCATGGTCATTTACTGGTACAAGTTCGTTTTTCGGTCATTCACTACCACATACATATGAAACAACAGTCACAGACCTTGAATTTCGTGCTCAGAAATCAAAATAACGCATATGACGATATCACCAGTAAATGACCAAAATAGTCATTCATTGGGGAAGACCCATTATTCAGATCTAGTGAATTACCACCCACGTTATTTATGCAGCTTTGATGTTAGAATTAAATTTTTTACAGAAATAATTATTTAAATACCTATATAATTAATTTATTGCTTAATATCTACGAAAAATAACAAATGATTGCATTAAAGGGCTGCTAAATGAATCGTTGTCATTAGTCTTACCTTATTACGAGTGCAAGCAGAATTACAAATTTGATGCACACTTGAAAAAACTGCCTTATTTTATACACAAATACGTGATTCTGAGTGGCCACTGAGAGAGAATATTTCAAAACATAGTTGATCTTCTGTAATTCGGAGTTTCAGTGTCAAAGTCGAAGTGTTTTGTAAACTTTTTGAATTTCGAATAATAAAACCCAGATTTGTTTTTAGTATCCTCTCCTGTTCTTCTCCCATTTCCACTGTTCGTCTCGTAATTACTTTTTTGTCCTCGAATTCTCCTTGTATGTCCCCATTCTCCTTCTACTAATCTTGTTCTCCTTGCATCCTCCTATTCTCCTCGTACTTTCCCTATTTTCCTCGCATTCCCCCTATTCTTTCCGTAATCTCCTTGTTTGCCTCGTAATCCATTGTTCTCTTTGAATTCCCCATATTCTCCTTGTATTTCCACTGTTCTCCTTGGATTCCCCTTGTTCTCTTTGCATTCCCCATGTTATTCTTGTGTACCGGATATATTTAAATAGATGATAATAAAGATGATGATGGTAATAATAATAATAATAATAATAATAATAATAATAATAATAACAATAATAATAAAAGTAAAATAATTATATTAATATTGTTATTATTTTGCGGATATTATGTAAGATTATTATAATATTAGATGCATTGTTTAGTTGTAGGACATTATGAACGACAATATATTATAGTGAAGTAAATAACATAATTATTACTTTCAATTTCTCTTAATTTCAATCAGTGAAATAGAGCAAACTGTAATATACGAGATGTTGCAATAATTTCCGATTTCACCGAGGACGTCTTGTAAGAATTAAGAATATGATAACCATTTAAATAAAACCCATGGCTACGGTATTCCACAACACGAGGAGACGCACTTGTTTCGGTTTTGCTCCCCATCTTTACACTATCACTTCACTTCAGGAATTATCTGCTAAACCTACCAAGTATATAGAATGAAAACCAGTGAAAATTGTTTGCAAAGATTCACTGCCTGAATTAGGAAATCGTCAAATTCTTTCTTTGTTGCTGAAATATCAGAATGATCTGACAAAATCTCTAGTATGAAGTACCGCTAAAATTATCGTTTTATGTTCTGAAAGCAACGTTCCCAAGGGGTGGTCGAGCTATGTATTAACTGGCAGGCAAATATACTTTTAGTTAGTCTCAACGTATATAAATGAGATAACGTCAAAATGTTTACCTGCATTTCCTTGGAAAACTACACTTCACCTGTCAAGAACATTTGCATTTTTTCGTGTGCGGATTACTCCTTTTTCAGGACTTGAAGGTTCGTATTCACTAGTGGAAGGTCCTGGATCAGATTCTGAATCTACACTTCCTTCATGTAAAGTTTCGCCACTATCCGAATCACTGTCGACGTCTAAAGTGTCACACGTTAGAATTAAGCTATGGTTCCGCTACGGCGATCATCGCCGAGCGAACAACGCTGACGGCTATGCGGTTTCCTTTGACAGCGAATATCGCCGTGTTTGCTGTAGAGAATAATCGATTTCTAAGAATCTACAATCAGTCGATCGAGGACATCGCAGATTAATATCGATTGTTTCCAGCTGTTTAACAATGAACTTGAGAATTTACAAGTTGTTAAAATGGCTTTAAATATGGAAAAAATAATGACTGTATTACTTCTTGAGGAAGAAGAATATGATCGAATTAAATATAATGTACACCAATAGACAGAAGTCTCCAAACCAATGATATATTTAAAAACCAGACGTACAAAAGAATGTTTCAATGCGCTAATTTGTAGATATGTACTTAGGCCTACTGATCAAATTAAATTCAAAGACTATTTTACACTCACCATAGAGCAGTTCAATTTTATTTTGTCTTTAATTGAAAGTGATGTGAAGAGAAATCCTACTTCATTTGTTGAAAAACCATCAGCGAGAAATTGTCTACTACTTTAAGATAGGCCTACCGGTACAGTAAAATGATATTGCAATTATGTTAAAACAATTATTCATGTTTACTAAATTCTGTAATTTTCAGAAATATGTAGCTTTCCTCCGTCTGCTTGTTACAAATATAATACTCGACAGGTGCAGGAGCAATACTAAGGAAACTGACCACATGGATACAGTAATTCAGCCTGGATCTCTCGCATGTTATGTTGGTAAATTAACAAGTGGAGTGGGGCTACAACGGTGCATTAGAATATATAGCTAAGCATTAAACGATTTTTATTCCGTATTGAAAATACATGTGGCTACAGACTAATACCAAGCCCGTGTTTATCAATATACAGTATGTCGCTAAAGCTCACAGAAGTCAGTGAAGGGAAAGAATATTGTGCCCTCTCTGTTTTAGCTTTTCTGGAAAAATAACTGTATTTTCCGAGCGAGCAAATCATGTCAACAAAATAAATTACATTGTTCGTTATAAATTGTAGTGGTTTCAATATTCAAGCTATGGCCAAGCTATTCTACTGAAATCTAATGATAAGACACACTTCATTTGAATTTTAAAATAGTCTCGAGTAGGCTAATTAATTCGACCTACAATACTGTAATCGTCGTTATTAAAGGTTGAAATTTCATGGAAGAGATTCTCTTGACACCCTGTTTATACATCCCTGCTTAAAAACACTCAATTCGGCATTTTTATAACCACTGTCATTAAAAAGTTCATTTCTAATATTGTTTTTCTAATGAACCTATTCGCATATTATCCTATCTCGAAAACAAGTTACTTTACCACCCTTCTCTATAATTTCACCAACTTCCTTCCACAACATTCATTTTTATGGGCATCTCTATATACTTTCGAACTCATATCTTATAGGCAGGATGACTGGCAACAAAATTAATTAATATATCGTCATTTATTGTTGAGAAGTTGAACACGTTTTGAAGCCATATTGCTTTACAGTCATTCTTTTCTTTTCTGAATGTACGACGATCATCGCTCTCAATTCGAAGTCAAATCAATCCAGAGCGATGAACGCTGACGCACATCGCTGCAGCCAGCGATGAACGTCGTAAAGAAACCAGCTGCGTATATTTACACGTAGAGCTAATCGAGCGGCGTTGTTCGCTCGGCGATGATCGCCGTAGCGGAACCATAGCTTAAATGTCCTGTTTTCATATTTGCCATGTTAAGTAGTAGAAGTTCATACGCAAATGCTCATCTTCTGCTTCTTCTCCGACTATTTCACCATACACCTTATCAACTTCCAGTTTTAAAATGTTAACAACGCTAATGGGATTAATGCACGTAATAATATAAGATTCCTATTCAATACAAAATATAAACACAAAAGTAGTCCGTTCCTTACGAAAGATACATAAGAACATAACACAAGATAATACGGACAGTCTAGCCATGGACATAACCACATACAACAGTGCTCGTGGCTTCAGTCGCAGAGAGGGCGCCGCAATTGCCAGTCACGTTCAGCTCAAGAGCGGAGTAAGTCTATGCGTTCGAATTTCATGATTTTATATATCGTCTAACAACAAAAAAACCACATAAGCGACTATTACCATGTTATTTACCAAACAAAAATTAGCTTGTATATTTCTTATTCAAATAGCCGCCGCCCAGTTGGAACGGTTTAATTATTATCGCAGAGTAGTGCCAAATCACAGTGGCTGCAGTGAAACCATTGCACGTCGATAAGATAAATGAATGTGTGAAGTAAACATAACCGATATAACTAAGATATATATGTTTAAGAACCATGTAAACTCGAGAAAAGAAAAATGATTGGCTTAAGGAAATCTTCATGGTGGCCATGCGCGAAGTTTTTCATCATACTGTCTTCATGATCTCGTTGACTGTTTTTCCTTCCACGTCTTTACAAACAATCTAACCCTATTCTGCTGTTACGTATGTCTTTCTACTTTAGACAATGACAGGCTATAGGCTAACTCTCTAAACTCCCTAATACAGGAATTCAGTGGCGATTCGTGCCCAAAATGACAGGAGTTCACTATATTTATGATATTACATAGTTTTCTAACAATTTAAACAATGTCCAATTTCTTAAAATTAAAAAAAAAAATACTACAGCTCTTTAAAGTAGATAATTCCCTTAAAATTATGATGATGATAATAATGATTATCAATATTTTTGAAAGAGCATGGTGTCTTCATTTTCTGAGCCAAATGGTTTAAAAATTACACACCAGTGCATGTCCAGATCGTGTCTTTACTCTTAGCAAATAGCAAACTCGGGAAACAAAATAATTTATTTGTAGATGTTTCGCCGCTTTGCTTCTCTGACATTAAGTTGTTATGATGTCATACTTGTGAACAAGAAATTTGTTATGCTCAACAACTTAAGGCAGATGGCTTGCAGAACCGAAGACTACTGCACTCGACTCCCACTGAATACCACACTCAAAGTTATCAGGATTTCTGACATCACCGTTATAATATCTTATAATGGAAAAAGAAGACTAACTGTACCTCGTTTCCAACTTCCTTAACATTTTATTGTGTAGCTAATTTCACTCGTTATACTTAATTTTGCTAGTATCACTTGTTTTACTTGTTATACTGCTTTTAATCAGGATATATAGAAAATCTACTCAGTTCCTCAATTCAGATTCAAGATTAAATTAATTGCAAACATAACTATACTTGATTTATTGAATTCACTACTTACTTACACAAAATAACTACCTTCGTTTGTTCGTTCGTGCGTCCGTCAACTGATGCCATAATTTCTTCCGAATTTTCTTGAAATATCTTCTGCAATCTAGACGGTGAACAGCCAACCGTAATCGAAAAATAAAGAGATTCTCACGAACTCGGAGCAACGGGTTTTGTATTCTCAACAGCAGCAATTCACTTTCAGTAGGCAAAATACCCTTAAGACGTTTATGCCTTAAGAAAAACAATAGTGTCATCATAATTAGGACAATACGAAGACGCACGTCGGATTATATTTAACAGCAGTAACGTTGTAAGTGAAAACAATGCAATTCCGCTGATGAAAATAGTTCTGTTAACGTTCCGGCATCGATAGTCAATTAGAATTAAACACGACCATACGTAAAGAAAAAATCAAAGGGTGTTAAATCTGGAGACCTGGCGGCCATTTTCCTGGTCCACGCCGAGCAATCGAATGTCCAGAGAACTGTTCGTGCAGTCTGCTGCAACATTTCTGTGGTTTAACCTACCAGAATGAAGAATGATATCAATTCTTTCCTATTTCGATAATATCATCACGAAAATCAAGAAATTTGTTACAGGAAAGCTTCAAATAATCACAATAATGCATTGAAACTGTCACAGGTTAACCAAACAGTATAGCTGGGAAAGTTAATTACTAGAATTGCATAAAAAACCTTTTCCAAAGCCTCTTTAGTACTGTACCATGTTACAAAATATCTGTAGATGCAATATTAAATAACTATTGTTTGTGTCATTATTGCGATTAGAGATATCTCAAAACGGATTGCACCATTGTTTTTCTGAAAATTCCACATGATTTTGAGTACATATATGACTCCTTTTCCATTTAAAATTTCAATGTTGTATTCAAAATGGTGGCTTTTGAGATAGCTGAGGGCTAGAATCGAATGTGTCACTAGTAGAGCATTTGGTCTTTGGTAACACCAATAGTAACCGAAAATCAAGTATATGGAAGATATTTATATAGTTAAGACTTTTGATTCACCCTGTACATTTATTTAAATAATTAAATTGTTTTTTCAGCGGTTCTCTGAACCACTGAATACATAGGACGCACCGCCACTGCAGGAAATAAGCAACAGTTGCCCGCGATGTTCACCTGCGTACATGTGGACAGGAGACTGGCAAAGCCTTGTGTCGTAGCTCAAAGTTTTATGATATCAAACGAATATTAGGGTGTTCGAATCGCGCTCATTGCTTGATTCTTTGTAAGTTTTTATACAGTCTCTCGTGATATTAATTTTATTCCACTATCGGTATCGTCATCGTCATAATTTTCCCACATTTTGTCTTATTAGCAAGTAAATTCACTGAGCTGCCAGAAACAAAAATACTCATGAGCATAATAAACAATCTCACGTTTGACTGACACTGCATCGGTGTGCTTCTGGTCGACCAGTTTGTTGTTGTTAGCAAGCAGAAATTGGTTTTTAGGCTTGACGAGTTTTTAACTTTGATAAAAGGAAATGGTGCTATTGAAGAATAATAAAGACGATAAATTATACTTTGAAGTGACAATGAAAAAATGAAAATTTTACTATAACTTACACTAATAGCCTTCCTTATCCAACGATTCTGTCTGCACTTCATGGTTTATTAGCTAAGATAACCAGTGTAGAGATTATTCTCTCATGTCTTTTCGATGTTAAAACTTCATTTTAATTAATTATTCTATTTTCTCCTTCTTTGAAAAAGTTGTACAAATTATTTCAAAATTACAGTAATTGAAATTTACGTACTAACTCTTTTATGTGCATTTCATTTCAGTTTCTTCTATTTTACATTTCGTCATTAACATTTTTATATTAACGTTATGCAATAATTCCAGTTGTGAAAAACACCAAAAAATTACTGTACACTATGAGTTTTATTTAAAGAGAAACAAATGTTAAAAGGATTAGGTAAACTGTAATTAGGCTAACTTTATGACGATGTTACTCAACTCTAATATTTTAAATATTTTGTATTCCCACCATTCATCATTATGGTGTGGAATACGCAACTATAAGGCCAGACATATATAATTTAGATACTAAGTACAGACGACTGACCTGGCTTATCCACTGTAACACTTTCAATCTTATAAATAATATAATTATGCTTCCGCGAGTAGTAAGCATTATATTATCTTTTTCTATTCTAGTATAAGATATCGCTCACAAGAGAGGACATTGATTTTCATATTGAATGGACACTCAAAGTAAGCTCTTTTCAGGGCTAGGTACATCAATTTCCATAAAATTGTAACAAAAAATAGTATTCAAGAAACATACAATTCCCATTTAGACCTACCATAAAGTAGAATTAGGATATAGACTGTCATCATCATCGTCCTTGCAGGTAGGCCTATTAGGCCTAGTGTCCTGTTACGGTCTCCGTCCATCTTTTCAGGGGGCGACCCAAAGATCGTCTTCCATGTGGTATATAGCGGAGAATTTGTCTTGGGAGTCTGGAACGATCCATCCTATTGACATGGTTAAGCCATTTTTGTCTATAGTGGTTGAGATGTTCATAAATAGGTGTAATTTTCAATTCTTGTCTAATTAGTTCATTCCTTTTGTGGCCAAGCAAACTGTAGCCGGCAGTCCTCCTTAGAAATCTCATTTCCTCAGTTGTTAGGCGTTGAACATCTGAGTTTCGGACAGTCCAGGCCTCACTACCATACATGAGGACAGGTCTTGCTAGAACTTTATATGCTTTTAAGCTGGTATGTTTTTGGGTTTTCGTGGTTGTAAAAACCTGGTTGATGGTTCTTAAGGCTCCATTAAAATGTTGAATATTTTCAGATATAGGCCTATCAGTAACAGGTAAATAAGTCAAATTATAACCTAAATATTTAAATGAGTTTACCTGTTCTAACGTATGGGTTCCAATGCAAATTTTACTCCTACATGGCTGTTTACCTTGGAACGCCATAATTTTTGTTTTGTTTGGGGAAATTTTCATATTGAAATTTTGTGCTATTATATTCAGGTGATGTATTGACTATTGCAGCTCGTCTTCATTTGTTGGAAAAAGAACCTACCTGATCCTCTGCATATAATAACGTATCTAGAGTACAATTTCGGAAGAGCGGGATGTTTCCATGAATTGTTAGTCGCCAATGTCTGATGATGGAGTTGATATATATATTGAATAAAAGTGGTGACTGTAAATTACATAATTGTGTAAGATAGACATTTAGTTAATACTTTATTACATGCAGCTCAATCTGCAACATGATGATATTATGTGTTACTGTTAGTAGTAGCCAGCGGCGTAGCTCAGTCGGCTGCTGAACGGAGTTCGCTCGGACGTGGGTTCGTTTTACTTGAAAGTTGGTTTTACTGCAGCAGTCACGAGTGGACAGAAGTGCAGACAGCTTTTGCTGGACGTGTAACTGTGATAATCAGATAATGCCAAACCACGCCATGAAGACACTTCAGAGACATTGAGATAGATCATTACCGTCTTAATCTCGGCACTAGAACGAGGTGGTATGGTCGGCACCACGCTGCGATTGTCTTTTGCCTCCGGAAAGAACCCGGTATTCATCTAGAATGATTCACCATGAAAAACCTGAGCAGTTACTGAAAAGATGAAACAAACTGAAGTCTATTCGAGACAAAACTATTAGTTTCTCAATCATATTATGTGGTGTGCGTCATGTGTTAGTGAAACAAGGAAAGTTACACTTTGACAGAAGAAATGCAGCAAAATTATCACTGACATTATATGTTTTTATCACTTTTCGCGACGTCGAAAGGAGTTTCTTACAGTAAAGTATTGCTTAAGTGACCACTTCACTTCAATTTCCGCTATTTTCACATAAGCACATTCGTCTTTATAAATAGGAGACCTTGTATATTATTCATTATTGATATAATATATGAAAATTAATTAAAATAATTTATAAATTAAGTGAAGACACCAGGAGATCGAACTTATAGCAGCAAAGAATGAAGGCAAACGAGAGACGAGGAAATAAGAAATAAAGAGCATAATATTACTATGAATGCCACAATAAGTTCTTAACTAGTGTAACGGAATAATGCAATAAATGCGAGTGAAGCTGGGAAAAGTTAATGATTTAATTAAACATTGAATGGCCAACTTATTTTTGATATGGTAAGGAATTAGCAACTGAATAATATGAAAAGAAATTAAGAATATAAATGAAGCAAATAAAGAGAGGAAGAATAAACACGAAATGAGATATTAAAAAAACCTTAAATGGAGAAAAATATGAAAATAGTCACAGAATTAATATAAAACGGTCACAGCATTACTGAACGACAGAAATTTAATAGCCTACGATACAAAAGAAATGTACAAAGAAAAGAACGTCATTTTATATCGATGGCTAAGAGGTGATACGTCGTATCTACAAAAATGGTTATTTAGTTTAACTGCATTATATTATTTATCATTATGTTTACAAAATTGGACAGTTAACTAATATTTTGTCCTCGAGTAGAAAACCTTGCAAGGTAGAAGCATATATAAAAAGTCTGTCTATTTTGAGAGAAACTAAGGTACCTGAGAGTGTTAAGGCCCAGCATGTTATAAGGCCCACTACCTAGTTTTGGCATTAATTACACAAAAGAGAGCAACCGCTCTTCAGGCCTTTTCTTCTTGCATTCGAGTGAAGCATAAAGAAATTAAATTCCCGTTCTTGTTTGTAGCTGACTGGTTGCAACAATTTATGTGATTATTTATGCTTTCTTCAAATATGTTTGCAAAATTTAAGTTGATATTTAATCGTTTTACTGTGTGATGTTAATATAATGTTAAATACACGTTATTGTGTAAAATTTAAAAAGTTTGAGGCTACCGTGAAACTTTCGCTAATGAACATATGAGCAGTTCATAAATTAAAATAGTCGACCTGGTTGGCGAGTCGGTATAGCGCTGGCCTTGTACGCCCAAGGTTGCGGGTTCGATCCCGGGCCAGGTCGATGGCATTTAAGTGTGCATAAATGCGACAGCCTCATGTCAGTAGATTTACTGGCATGTGAAAAACTCCTGCGGGACAAAATTCCGGCACATCCGGCGACGCTGATATAACCTCTGCAGTTGCGAGCGTCGTTAAATAAAACATAACATTTAATATTTAAATTAAAATTGGCGCGAAGTAACAGAGCAGGCCCATGAAATAAATACGTAGAAACGCCCACAAGTTCACAGAAGTCCCTGCACTATAAAGTTCAAACTCTGAGCCACAAACGTTCGTGCAAGAAGTGAAACAAACGAAAGACTGACAGTTCCCAATGCAGAGAGAACATTGGATGAACCATCAATTTCAGGATTTATAAACATCCAGGGGACTCGTATGAGTTCTGTCTGCGAAGAAAATTGTTTTAGACATGCATATGTGTGTCTCTTGTGAATATTGGGTGCACGATGAATGTGTAGGTCTCACTAAGGGAAAAATTGAAGACTTTGTATGCCCAAATTGTGTTCAATACTTAAGTTATATTCTTTATTGTGGGGTCTTATTATCTGTCACAGCAGGATATGGGGCCCAGTGATATGATGTTAATTTTGATTGCTCACAGCATTTATGTGTCTGTTTGAATATTTGTTTGAAGTAAAATATTATAGGATAACTATAAAAGTATGCTATTCCATTATTTAAAAATTGCTAAACGTGTCCATTTCAAAGAAAGAACGTTTTATTCCTTAGGTGGGCCTTATTACCATCGGTTACCTTAATTGCAGACCTCGGGGGTAAATAGTGATAAGCATCAAAATTTAGATCGACAGTTTTCTGGTTGTTAACAGCCTATCAGTCACATTATGTTTGATTTGATTAAATAATTATGTAAATATTTTAACAAATTATTGGATTATGCTACTCGAAATATACAGCAACCTTCTTGTGTTTGCAGAAAAAATTAAAATGTATGCAATTTGTATATGTGGATTATCATTATTTAACCGCCAAGTCTTCAATTTTTTTAAACAATTTTCTAATTCACCTGCAAATTCACAGATACGAGGTGTCACTTCTTAGCCATGGATATGTTACGTCAACTGAATGTTAAGATACTACCTAATTCTTACTAATTGCAAATGGTCTTTGGAAGTAAAGAACAACTGATATAGAAACGAAGAACTGTAACTAAGAATGTGACAAAATTTGATTATTATAACATTATTATTCATTACGTATTATACTACAACTACATCTCCATGGAGGCTTTCACAGTCTCAGGTAAAGAGTTGTAAAATGGAACGCTAATATAGATATACAAGACTAACATTGTTTCACGTGGAAGAGTCTGAAGACATTTAACTGAAAATTATAAATGAGTAAATAACCATGAAGAGCCCTTGTCCACAAGGTATTGAGGTTGGGAATGGCAGGGCGGAACTCGACGTGCAGCCACCTCCTCGTGGTGAGTTCTGGGTTGTTTCATTTCATAGTGAATGAAACAAGCAAAGAGCTGCATTTTTACTGTAAGTACATTAATTTTAACTATTTATGACGATTAGAAAAACTCTACGGCAAGAAACAATTTGATTTTTTTCATATAACACTGTATAAACAAACCAGCGTCACTACATCGACACATACTTTCTCACCGAATGTTTCAGTACTTCACAAACATGCACATTTCTACTGAAAATGATGTAACCATTTATAATTTATTTTCTTCCACTAGCATTGGAGGGACATGTGTAAATGAGATAATTTTAGTAAGTACCAAATTCATTGGATGAAAGTTCATATTCTGGATTATTGATAACCACGAAATTAAGAATTTATTTCAAATAATGCAACGTATGTTTTCAGTACGCGCAGTTCCCCAAGAAAAGGAACGAGACGATGGAATATTCTTAAGTCCCAGATGTAAGACACTGCGCATGATCGGACACCAGAGCCCTGATACACAAGGTAACGAATATTGAGTTACTTAAATTCAGACAATTTGGTTTGTTGCTAGAATCGTTCCGAAATTCACTTCAAAAACTGCAAAACATATGGCAATATGACGTAAATAATAGATAAGTATATGCAATAGATAAATAGTGTAGTTAAATCGACATTTGAACCTTCATGACTAGAACGACACTCCGCGCAGAAATGAAAGCTTTCGTGTTGTCTCAGTAGCCAGAACCTAAGACTTCTGTGTATTGCCCAGAAGAGAGCGGGTTCGATTCCTAATCTATAACAAAGTTTTTTTTTGTCTGAATAACGTTGAAATATAGTTTTACAGAGTTCTCAGATTAAGTGTTAATGATCGCAGACAATAGAAAATTAGAAATTGAGGCGGTAGCCGGAAAAGGGGCCCATGGGTCTATAGGCCCTTTTTCGGGACAATGTTTAAATCGAGTCTCCGCGTTAAAAACTACTTGCTTACTTAGTTTCGTTTCAATATCTTGTACACAGAGGACAGGGTAGCTAATTGAATGAACCCATCGACTCTTGCGTAGTTGTGAAATGCAGCAAACATCGACACAGTCAGTTTGAGGCAGGCACTGCAGGCAGTATAATTGTGTTGTGTGTAGCAGTTGTGATCTGTGTGCGATCTGAATTGTTTCAAAATGGAATGACATGAACATAAACGAAAAAAGAGGAGACAGGACATAAAAATGAACTTAAAACGGGAAGATAGAAAAATGAACAAACAACATGATATCACGTATGTAACTTCGAAAGGTGCTATTGTTGAAGTAAGTTTTTGCACCCATTACCTCCTGCTGCCAGAAGGAATGTTTCTCCAAGTTCACTGCTGATGAACGGAAAGATCTCTTCGAAATATTTTACAGTGGGCAAACAAAGTTACTGCGGGATGCTACAGTGGCAGGCTCATTATAAAAAAAAACTTGTCATAAATGTAACTTAAAATCCAAAAGTAAGTCGTGAAAATGTATGGACATATTCTCTGCGTCGAAGTGGTGTTCAGCTAGAGGTGTGTCGTCAAATGATTTTGGAAATCTTCAAAATGATTGCCAAAAGACTGAGAGTAATACAAGGGAAAATATTTAAAAGTGAAAGATTTGAGGGAAAAAGGAGTTCCCATGAAAACAGACCATATAAAATTAACAACAATACAATGGGATTTACTGCAGTCATACCTGCAATCGATTCCACATAGCAAGATCCTTTATTCTCCACTAACCCAAACCTAAACATCAAGATTCTCTTTGGGTTATTCTGCGAGTATTACAAAGAAAAGACTGGTGAAAAACTGAATGTGAAGTGCAAAACATATTGAAGAGAGAAGAGTTAGAGTGGGAGAAAACATCAATGTAGGCCTACTTAGATGATTCCCAAAGTGAGTGTGAGTGCATCAAGGAAGTGCACTGAAGTGTAAACTGCACTGAGTTTGAATCCATTGTAGATTAAAATTAAATAACTTGTAATCTGTATTCTGTACCAAATAGATATTCTTGATTCTTACGTAATCGGTACAATTTATGACGTAACTATGAGATATATGTAAGAAATATAATTTTACTAAAATGATTAAGAAATCGTAAACCTCTGTAATGTGCGCCGTTCAATGATGTTGTCAAATGTTGCTAAAACATAATCATACTGAAAGTATTTTGATAAAATAAACTTGTTCTGTGGAAAAAGGGCCTATAAAATGCTACTATTAAACTCGGAATATATTATTTAACAAAAACTTGTAGACAAATATTATTGTAACAGTATGAAAATTGTTATGTTGATAAAAGTGCATCCAAATCGCAATGACATACACATAAATTTTTCAATCATTGTTTTCTCGAAACATGACTTTTGCTTATGAACCCTTTTTTCCGGCTACCGCCTCAATTATAAAAGATCACAAACACTAATAGTGTGCAGCTTAAAAATAGCGACGTGTGACAAGGTTCTCAGGGTTGCAGTCGCAGCATTTTTGATATCGGTTTTGTTAAAATTTAGCAGCGGTTGCGAACAGTGTTGCCACCCAAATGTGACAATAATACATTATATTATTTTAATATAATTAAAGAACAACAAGTCATTCATAATCATAAGTAATGCCCTGATACTGCCTTTATCAGCGGAACCGTGATAAGGTAGTAAATATAACAGAAGTACGAGGCCAAACTTAGGAAACCAGACAAACTTGGGATGACGGGCGCGTCCCATGAGATTGGAATTGACTCCCACAATCTGAAACATCACTTGTACTTATAGAAATTATTAAAAAGGAATCTTGTATAAAAATCCAGAATTTGACGGACTGAAAGGCAATATAACGATGGTCCATTTTGAATCATGCGTACACTACTTTTAACACTTGAGAATATGATAATGATTAATTGATTAACTAGTGGGACTTACTCGTGTTAATTATGTAAGATTTGTCCGACTCATAGCTGTTTCAGTGCTTCACGCACCATCGTCAGAGCCTACTAGATCACGGCGTCATCTCGAATTTCTCTGCCTGTTATGTGGGTGTGTTTGATTGTTGACTAGTTCAGTTTGCTTATCCTCTCTTCTACTTTGTGTGTAATCATTTTCATAGCTCTCAATATATAAATATTAAAGATATTTATATTTAGTTGGTAGGGGAACTTCATTTAAGTTAACCAAAATCATTCTCCTTCTCTCAAATTTTCTAATGAGGACATTAACAATATTTTTCTAATGGTATTGATAGATTCATTATCCATTTTACACAATCACTTGTATCACACTACATAATATTATTATTATTATTATTATTATTATTATTATTATTATTATTATTTTCTTTTTTACTTCATTTCATTACTCTTAACTGTACTTTCATCTCATGTTTCTCCGAAATCAAATTGTAATAATCTATTTTTAAATTTAACATTGTTCTGTATTCTTTCCGCAAATCATATTGTATCTTATTTTTAATTTAACCTCTGCTTTGTATTCTGGATCCTATTGGTCAGCCGTAGATGTCGGCCAGATGTCCCAAATTGTGGAATTAGTAGAATACACATTTTTATTGTGACGAGAAACGACCAGTAGATTTTTTCCAGTGGCCTCTCATTCAACGTAAGCATTTTCTGTTCACAACTCCAAGTTGGGAAATTAAAACTTTAGTTTGATGTGATCCCTATTCCAGGTAGGATGTAGAAAGACTGGAAAATAGTCTCAAATGTCGGCTTTAGGCATAAAATATAATACAAGATCATGTAACACGTATGGCCGAATCCAGAAATGCATATACAGTGTTAGTTGGGAGAGCGGAGGGAAAAACACCTTTGAGGATGCCGAGGCGTAGACAGGAGGATAATATTAAAATGAATTTGAGTGGGGTGCGATACGATGATAGAGACTGGATTAATTTTGCAAAAGATAGAGACAGATGGCGGGCTTATGTGAGAGCGACAATGAACCTCCGGGTTCCTTAAAAGCCGTAAATAAGTAAGTAGGTAAGTAAGTATATAGGTCATGTTACATGTCGGACCATTCAATGAACAGGCAGTATAAGCAGCCATCGAATGTATGGATGCGTTCGAACAGGCGGTGAAATAAAGATATATCGAAGACATTGCATATAAACTCTATTATTTCTGTGTTCAAATTCAAATTCAAATTCAAATTTATTTACAATTTACATTTGAATTGAATACATATGAATAGATACCCGAAATGAGCATAATGCTCGTGCTCGGGTACAGTCCAGTAGTCTACATAAATTTTACAGGTTTCAAATAATAATGCTAATGATATAAATAATAGTAACAATAACAATAATAATAACAATAACAATAATAATAATAACAATAATAATAATAATAATAATAATAATAATAATAATAATAATAATAATAATAATAATAATAATAATAGAATAACCGTGACAGAAATGATACAAGGATTGTAATACAAAATAATTATTAGTAATAAGAATAATAATAATTATTACAATAATAATAATAATAATAATAGTGATAAAACAAAAATATTTACAATAATAAAATAAATACTAAGACGGATAAAATAAAATATAAAACCACTAGCGAGAGTTAACACAACTTAAATAAGCATACAATAACCGGAAAAAATGCCAAACTCGAAAATCAACAGAAAAGTTCGTTGTATTGCAGACGACAGCAACCGCCGTATTGACATTGTGTTGTGTATTAATGGTAGTAGTGGGGAGCTGAAAGTCTACGTAACTGCCGATCTCTTCGAATCTTCTCGCAAAATCATGGGAAGTTAATGCTGAAAAAACAAAATGTCTACGAGTCAAACTGTTCATTATCTGGATAAATACAAATAATACTGAAATATATTAATCGAGTTTCAGTTATAGATCTCTCCTTTTGTGCAAGAGGTATCATATCAAAATATTTTATGAATGGCGGGGGAAATATAAATTTCAATAAATTTCTAGTGACAAGATATAGTGACAAGTACAATCAAGTGTGTCTGTGGCGATGCTAAGGAATCATTTATTGGAGATATACACTGTTATTAATTAAGAAAATGATCTATTTATATTTATTACAATGTTTAAAACCCTGGATCACTTCGGGTATTGTTAAATCAATACGCACAAGAGACAGACTAGCCAAAAAAGTAAAACGTGAACTTTTGAATGAAGATTTATCAAAAAAATATAAAGGGTACAGAAATATCTTAACTTGCGTTATAAGAAATATGAAAGTTAGTTACTACTCAGAGAAATTTGTCAACAATAGGAATGATCCCAAAAGATTTTGGCAGACTATTAACGAAGCTACTAACGTTTCAACAAGTAAAAGCTGCAGTATTATGGAAATAGTAGATAAAGATGGCTCAATTATTAAGAATTACTATGATATTGCAAACGAACTTAATGCTCATTTTACAAACGTGGTGTTCGAATATTTGAATTTCAATAACAATAAATAAATAAATTTAAATTCTTAGATTGATAATTTTATTTATTTATTTGTAGAAGTGTTTAACGATTTTCAAGCATTTTATTTTATTCATCATCATCATCATCCTTCACGAATTAGGCCTCTGTAGACCTGTTTCGGCCCCATCTAGCAGTCTTCCTGGTCGACGATGTCCTCTAGGTTTATATTGCATCATAATTTTTGGGATTCTTGAATTTTCCATTCTTCTTACATGATCTAGCCATACAGCCTCTCCTATCCAAATGCCATCCTCACCTTCCCGTGGTCCACCCTGTTTCTACCAACGAGGAAATGGCGACCGAGTCACAGCGGTATAACTGTTTCATCAAATGCAGAGGAAATGCTGCATTACAAGCCTGTCCAGAGGCTAAAAGTGGCAGCCCCACTACTGGAGTACCTAACGATAAGGCTAGTAACCTATCTTAGGGAAAACTACATTACTTTCAAGCCTCCAATAGTCTACCATTTACACAAACGAGAACGTCTTCAAGATTTTCGTTTATAATAAAATAAAATCTAGCCAAATCAATTCGCTAGATTTTATTTTATTATAAACGAAAATCTTGAAGACGTTCTCGTTTGTGTAAATGGTAGACTATTGGAATATTTAAATATCAACAAATATCTGAAATGATTTTCAATTTATTTTATGACTTTTATTGCTTGTAAATTTGTTGTCCAGCTCGTCAAAACTATATAGTATTGAAGAGTTTGCCTTGAAATCAAAGAGATGCAAGTTCAACTTTATATAAGTTTTCTCATATTTGCACCAATAACATACAGTATTTTCAAGTTCATTAATCTTGGTATAGTACATTTTCAAGAAAATTCAACAGGCCCTTTGAATCAGCCTGTATTTTTAAAAAGAGCAAACCTATTTGACATTTTCTGAGGTCCGTAGTCAATAATATATACATTTATGATAAATTATTCCAAATGCTTAACGAAGATTGGTATACGATTTTGATTGGTGTAATTGTATTACCTCCCTCCATGGTAGTAAAACATCTTGGTAGCAGGAGGGTTAAACGCGTCCTTTATTGCTCTTTGATAGTGATTTATGTGGTCTCTTTTTAATTTTTCAAATTGATTCTCAGAAAGAAAATTTTGTGTTTTACTAATATAATCAATTTTATCCAATGTTACAGTAGCATTTCCTTTATCAGCTTTTATTATGATCAAGTTATTATCTGAAATTTTGTTACCGGTATTAAGATTCTTTATTAATTTCTTATTTTGAGGAAATTTTTTGTTGTCAATTGTTATTCATTTGTAATCTATTTATTTTCTTGTCTATTTCATATCTAACTATGCTTTTTCAGGTTCTTCAAGTTTTTGTAATGCAATTTTGAATCTATAATAATTTGTTGAATTGATTTACTTTTGTTTCTTTTTTCCTTCGAAATTGTATTTTGTCTTTTCTTCAACAGTTCTGTTTCTTCCTGATTAAACACAGTGTTTGATAAATTTACAATTCTGTCATAGAATATATGTTTAGTTTTGAAATCATTATCCTTTTTCAGAGATTCCTTTGTTTGAGTTGATCAGAGGTTCTGAATTTTCTTATTAAGTTTAAGACATTGAAAACCAATCTTTCTACTTATACGTACGTCGAAAGATTTCTTCTCGTGTAAATTGCCATTCAAAACTAAACATTGACATAACAACATTAGACCAGATGAATATATTCTTATCTGCTGCTCAGAAACACAACATGGTTTCCTATTCGTATCCTTTGAGTGCATATAAGTGTGTGAAATGATTTTGAAAAGACCAATTTAACCTCTTCCCTTACTATATATTTTACCAGTTTTGTGAAAAAAAAGTGTCATGTTTTTTTTTATTTTCGTATAGAGGTAATTTAGTATTGCAGAATCACTGTACAGTACTAATTTTCTTACATACTTAAAAAATCACTATGAAACAGACATACATTCATACCTGAATTATTATCCCGAGTTATCTTGTGCACCTTGATTCCAGCTCTGGTAGTTGTCCCACTTTGATTTTCTCCTCAACTATTTACCAACTTATGTTTTTTATGGATTAATTTATGAGGTACAATACCAGTGCTGTTATCAAGGCGTTAAATGTTGCTTGTCGTGTGATAGACTCGAAAGCAGGGTATTACGCACAGTGGCACATTGCATTGCGCACAGTAGTAACTGCTCTTGTGTCGAATTTGATTGTATTTTGAGTTTCTCGCAATGCTGCACATGAAACACTGTCTGGTTGGTTGTTCTTCTTCAGAGTTCGTGAAATAACTTCTGGAGAATGTCTACCTGTAAGCCGAAGTGGGTTGGGCGATTTTCCTGGCCATCCTGTCTTGAGTGATAGGACATTCGGGGTGTATTTTTCGAAAATCTTACGAATTACCACCATTCGATAGTCCAAGGGTATATTCCTGCCTTCAGATATCGTAGGAATTCCACAGGGCCAACTCGAGAAGATGAAAAAGATATTTTTATAATATCGCTCTGCACTATTTCGCGGGACAGGATAAGCTACCAAGTGCTGGTGTACCTCGTCGACTCCTCCCATTGAGTTGTTATAGTCCCCCACCATTTTCGGCTTCAAATCATCCTTGATGACGACCATCTCAGCGCTGTGTATTGTGCTAAGAAGCACCACATCTTTTTTATCCTTCAACCTGAGGGTAATGTTCTTGTCCCTCTGGAAGGGAAGGCTGCAGTTTCTTCAGCTTTGTTCTCTTCAATCCTGGTGACATCTCTTTCCTACTCATTCTCACGGCCCCGTAAGTGTCTGTAGTGTGTGAAATGCATGTTGGATAACTGGGGTGACGTGTAAAATTGTCAGTTGTAAGACAATAGTCCCGGCCAAGTAAAGACTTTATGAGTATCATGACTACTTGTCTAGACATTGAAATATCCTTGTAGTCGTTGTCAAGAACGGTTCCTTTTCCAGTGTAAATTATACTGGACTAAACGTACCCGCTCTTAGATTCACAGAGTAATACAGTATATGTTATGTCTTTATCCCAAACCTGGCTCGTTTTAGTGATATATACTGTACCCACCCTAGTCGCCCCTTTATAAATCAGCAGGCTCTCTTCGATGGTGACATCTCTGTCGGGAGTGTATTTGTCTACAAGATTCCGAAAAATAGGCCAGACTTATTCAATTTCAGATTTCAGATTTGGGTGGGTTTCCGGATCGTAGTCCTCATTGTTGGCGAAGTGCAGGAATTTTTCAATTCGACAAATCTCCTATATGAGAGCGTTTTGGGAAGAATTGTGTAGCAGTCATTGAATATTTGTACCAATACATCTGTTCTTCAGGTTTGTGAATAATGTTCTGCAGTATCACTATGCCCAAAAGTACACGTATTTCAGAGTCTGTAGTAGGCCGCCACGAATTATTTTCAGCATTCTGTGAACACTTATTAGCATGCCGAATCGTCTCCTCGTATATAATGTTGATGAGGTCATTATTAAAGAATAATTTTAAAAATTGAGAATTATCGTTATCGGAAACAATGTTAAAATTTCAGGGAATGGGGACCTCGGAGGTGCAGAAGAAATGGTGCCAGATGTCATCTATTCAAACCACTGTCGAAAAGACGCGACATCAACTGATCTGAATTTGTTTGTTGGTCTGTAACTTCGTCTTCTGATACCGATGTTTCATTTCCTAATCTTCTACAGGAATATATTCCTGATCAAAGTTTCGGAATCACTAACTTGATCCATCTTTACACAAAACAGCACAAAAACACTAAACACAAACAGAAACCGCCAAAACTAACTAGCATCTACTCACTACTGTGTGTGAATGCTATATGAGCATAGAATTCCACTCGCAAGGAAGAAGTACAAAACACACCACCAGATGTATACCTTATTTTATTTCATGGAGTGCAGTTTCATAGAAAGGACTTTGCCGACAGACCTTCTACTGCCCCCTACTATTGGTTGTCATAAATAAATGTCTTCCTTACTGTGACGGAAATCTTGTCTCCTCCTGTCAGTAACCAATCACAACCTTCGTTCAGAAGAATTGACAGTCTCCCGTCAAATCCACGTGGAGGCAGAGTTGTCGCATCTTTTCCGAATTCCAAGAATCCCGTCAGTTTCACTGCATAATTTTCGAGGGTCATCAGGATTGTGGCAACTGTGCAATGTTGGGATGAGGGGACAGGATGGAATTGTCAGAGTTGTTTGTGTAGGAAGTCATAAATCTGTAAGTGAGTGTACAAAGGAGCCACCGAACTGCACTCCTTGAAATAAAATAAGGTATAGCAATATCACTAACTTCTGTAGCCATCTAGTGAGGAAAAGGTTAATGGAAGGATAGAAACGTATATATTCGGAATATAATCCTTAGCAGCGAAAATGGGACCCAAACGAGTTAACTCGGGTTAATAAATTTTGACACAAGTTAGCAACCCGAGTTAACCCGGCTTAATTAGGGAAGTGGTTAATAAAAGACAAATTGAAGACAATCTAAATCTATAGCCACAATGGTGATAAAACCTTAAATATAGGAAGATAGAAATATTATCAAGTTTCAATGCTGTTAAATTATAATTTCATTTTGCAGATAACATTAAATACTTTGGCATATTATAGAAGTTGCTGGTTGTGATGCGGCATCTTGCTAACCGAGAATTAACTGCATTTAGCTGCTGCTTGTATTTTGTAGGTAGAATTTCCCTCGATTCCACACGGTTCTATTCATTAATGTTGTAATTCTTATTTAGATAAAATGTAAATTACTGTACCTCTTTGATAATAATTAATGTGTTAGTGTTATTTTCTTGAAAATTGTATTGCCACATACATTCTGGAGAATGTATTAATTTTTCTACGACAATACTGAAACGAAGTTATTATGCAATGATCGTCTGTATCGAAATGACAGGAGGTCTTTCAACCAATCATGGCTGCTTATCGCACAATTTTATCGCGTCCCTAGCATTTGTTTATTTTTATCACTATCCTAGCATTTGTTTCTTTGTTTGCCAACATTTCAAACTGCACTGGTCTGGACGTCAAAAAAAAAAAAAAAAAAAAAAAAAAAATTACAAACCACTCCAGTCGATGCACAGCACTTTCAAATATGATTCGCATTGGCATTCGAGAACAAGAATTAATAAAGATCACTGGTCATAGCTATGCATCTTCCCTGAAACCCTATTTACAAATAAATGAAGAGCACCATTCGGAAATCCTGAATAAGTTGAGGGATACACCATGTACATCAACGAGTTCACTTCTTTTACACACACGTCCAATATAACATCAACTGAACCACCAACCACCAAAATATTCAAATTTGAAAATTGTACTTTCAATAATTCTTTCTTTCAAAATTATTCATGTTTATTTTTTACTTCATCATCGCTAATTAAAACGTTTCTTGTTTATTTCATCACCCCTAATTAATACTTTTCTAAGACTCGTTTATATTATTTAGGTTATGTTTGTTATAGCTTCTGCTATATGATATTATGAATAGTCACGTATCAGAGATTGTTTAATACTAACATTTATTGATAATCATCTGTCAAGTGACGTTGATTACTGGGATCTGGATGATTGAAGTGGAATGCAACTGTTTTAATAAAAATGAAACTGAATCAACAAAGCCTTCTTGACCAGTAACCTTCCACAGAGTTCAATGAAGATTCCATAGTTGGCACAACTGATAAGAAAAAAGCTATTCATAACACACTACTGCCATCTACAATACATTGTACTAATGTCTGCAATGTTCAATGACTTTTTATGTTACAACAATGTAGACATTTTAGATAATGCATAACACAAACGAACTTCAGAATAATAATAATCTCTTAAACGTTGCATTATTCTAATTATTTGAGAAAGTTAGAACATCTAACACTGAAAAATCGTTCGAATTTTTATGTTTGCAATCGAAAATTACGATTCTTCTACTGTAACAGAAAACTTTATTAAACGTGTAATAAAACCGAAGTAGGACTAAACTGCAACGATGTCCAACGAAAATGTGACTTAGCGTAGAGTGCAAGTGAACTCTGGATGGAAGACAGTCGTAAAACAAAAAGAGACGCAATCGCCTTATTCATATTGGCAAATAGTGTGAACTGCGTGGAAAGACATCTTTATCGCTCAATATAACAGATTCTGAAAATAACTCCTGATATATTATTATGATGAGGACCATCTTGTACAGTACGAAGACCTGGATCAGTAGCAAGAACAACAGTGGTGTGAAAGGTGCGATAGAAAGTATTAAGACAATGCCAGAGAACATTAAATGAAGTAAAGCTTAATTTGACGGAAACTAAAAAATGAATAGTAAAAATGTACACCTCTAGGCATACGAACAAATCTTAAAATTATATGTTTTATAAATCTAATAACTGCCAGCATATTAAGGAAAGAATATATTTTGAGAAATCTTCACAATTCACATAGCGTAGACACTTATATAGAGGAAAGAATTGGCTGAAAAATTCGCAGAAAATGTGGGATTGAAAATGCTATGCGTAATCACTGATGCGTAATGTAATCTTCTTCTCCTTCTTCTTCTAAATGAAGGTTGTAGATTACTGCTGTAACACTTGGGCACAAATGGCCCCTTGTGCACTCCATATACTGGAGATCAGCCCAGACCGCAATGTGTTACCAGCTTTGCTATGCTGCTGGGATTAATTTCCTCAGAAGAGACAACATTTGATAACGAGCCTGATTTGGCTTAGACCTGGACAGTCCAGCAAAATGTGAAGTGATAACTCGGCCTCCAACCCACATTTCCTACAAGTTGAGTCAACATGTAGGTGCTTATTCAGATGACAGTGTCCGGTCAACATTCCAGTTAATCAACTTAAAAATTCTCCTTTCCAGTACCAGGTGTAGTTCAGTCAGGTTAAAATTCTCAATAGGGAGTTTAGCCTGTTATATGGCTGGTATAGATCCCAGGCTCTAGCAAACTTTTCAACAGGTTCTCCTTTAGGGCCAATTTTATTATATACTTAGAGATTCGAACACAGAGCTCCGGGCTCAGCATTGGATGGAAGTTCCTTCCTTGGCCAATAGCCCGGCTTGTTATTGTCAGACATTTCACTATGTCCTGGGACATTGGATAAACTTTCCAGGCTAGTTCTTCATTCTTCAACCAGCCTGGAGTCGACCCTGTGCGCACTTAGCACACCCTGTGCAGCCTGGCTATCAGAGGAAATAAAGATATTCAGGCCTTTGCATGATCTATTTAGATTTTCTGAGTTCATTTTTTAAAGTTCCAATAAATCAAGTAATACATACAAAGGAAATGCTATTCAATCATGTGACTAATCTTTAGAGCAAATTATAAACTTACATTGTATTTTACATTGTCAACGTTTTCGCCATTCCATCTTTCTCCATAGCCACGTTTCAAATACTTATATTCGCTTCTCTTCACTTCGTCGTAATGTCCTCGTTTCTGCCAATCTCCACACAAAGCACTTCAATAATCTCGTCCTTAGTTCCTTTTCCAGACGTCCGCAGAAGATGCTCCTTTTTCTATTAAAAGCTTCCTTTGACATAGCTATTCTCCTTTCAATTTCCTGGCAGCAGCTCATGTTACTGCACTTAGCACACTCCAAGTATTTGAAGCTGTTTACTTGCTCTAATGCCTCATTCAGTATTCGCACGTTTACCTCCTTGATTTTTCCGACAACCATGGTCTTCGCCTTCTTTACATTTACTTTCACTCCATACTGCTCACAGCTCCAGTAGCATATCTCTTTGTATTATCTCTCTTCTGTTAACAGCGCCATATCATCAGGTAATCTTATGCAATTTATTCTTCTGCCTCCTACTTTTACCCCTCCCTTGTTCTGAAAACAGTTCTTCACTAAATCCTCCAAGTAGATGTTGAACATGGTAGATGATAAAGGGCAAACTTGTCGTACTCCTCTCCCCATTTCACTTCCTTCAGACATTTCTTGTACTATTTAAGCTTACAACATTATAGTAAACGGCTAGTAAATTAAAATAAAACTAGTCGATTCCAGTACAGTCCGCAGTTTCTTTAGATACGACTGTATGATCCATAAAGGAAAGAGTCTAATGATTTCATTTTCACATGAACAAGCAATAGTAAACTGCACAGTTAACTTCAGATAATGCTCTACAATTCCGCTCTCTAAATTATTTCGCCGAAAATTAGGACATCTGTTACTGCAGTTTTATAATACAAAACATTGGTTTCTCTAAATTTTGAGGGATGACTTGAAGAAATCTCATTACATGTTATACAAATTTAATAATCTTGTATTTGAATAATTTCAAGGGAAAAATTGTTCCGGGGCCGGGTATCGATCCCAGGACCTCTGGTTGAACGTATCAGCGCTCTGCCAACTGAGCTACCCGGGAACTCCACCCGACACCGTCTCAATTTTTCCCTTTATATCCACACAACTCGCGTGGGATGACGAAACGCCAGAGACCCACATCGAACAATTTTTCCCTTGAAATTATTCAAATCTGCTCTACAGGGAGCTTTACCTGAAAGACTAGATTTGCATAATATATACGACACTGTGTACGTTAACAGAAAACCACAATTCGAAGTCACCCAGAGATTGTGTGCACTCGATGTGGGTAAATATCCATTACTTAAACTAATTTAATATTGATTAGGGTATTAAATTATTATCACTTAAACTGTAAATGTACCAAAACCATTACGCAAAATTATTTGTTGAAACTGAAAAGTGTAAAGTAGACATGTTTACAAAATATATGTTTGCAAATGTGTTTAAAAAATGGGATACAAATAATCATATAATAGCTATTTATGCAACAATTTGCGAAATGATAGCTTTTTAAGCGCTGAAGATTGTCCTCTGACCGAAGGGAAGGTGCACAATACGGCGAGTGCTTGAAACACTAGTTTGGCACGAAGATATTTTAGACAGGCGCTCAAGAACCATTTTTTCATTCTCTATGGAATTCATGTTCATCGCTCAACACGTAACAATGTCGTCTTCAACAATGCAAATGACATATTGGACCACCATTATGCTTTTTGATTTCAGTTAAAGCAAGCAAAGATAGCGCTTTATGGAGAGTATGTGTATTGAGGAGCTCAGATCGATTCCCATGGGCCAACCAGGATGAACGTCTTCCCACTAAGGTAAACTTTCAAAGTTATATTATGATTTCTACTTGAAAACTGGAATAATAAGTAGGGAATAAAAACATTTACGCTTTATAGCGTCAATGACGATTCTAGGAATACCTGTGTATATTGGGGGGTGATAATTAAGCATCGACTGGATACGCACATTTCAAACGCGCAACGCAATTAAAAAATTACTGAGGGCAAAGAGGTTTATGATTTTAATACATTAAATTGTGTTATGACCATCCTTCTTTATCCATAAATACAAACAAAGTAAATCGTGTAATACAGCGCTTCTGAAAGTTTGGAATTCTGTGAATCGTAAATTGTATTTCAATAGTATTTTAAATTTAGAGAATACTGTAAAATGTATACAAAGTCACAGAGAAATCTACCTGCGACGAATAAATTTTCAAAGAAGGTGAACTTTCAAATGTTTGATAGAATCCACTCATTCAGGAATAAGACTAATTTAATTATGTCAATCTATATCAATGACAACCCACTTTATTTTTGTTCTAAAATGAGCCATATTACGGCATTTATAGCCCTTAAAACTTAACTATCATGGGTTGAAATCTCACCATTTATTATTCATTTCTGAAATTTTCTAGGAACAACTGGAGCCCATGCAGTGGGAGACATCGACGCCGAGAATGATATGCAGTCCAAGGAGTGGGAACCTTTAACTAACCCAGTTGAATATCTGGCTACATCGGAATACCAGACAATGGAATGGGATACCCAACGGAAGTAATGAGGGTGGACTAATCGTTTCGCCAACAAGGTGAGACCTTGTGGCTTTCATCTTTTCATTATGTCAAATAATTGAATTATCATGAATTATTATTTCAGCAAAATTCGTGGTACGCATTGCAGTAGCAGGAAACTGAGGTTTGAATATTATTTATCTCTAGAAATGTAAGGCTTTTGCTTTGAGAAATATTCATGTTAAATTATTGCATTTTGATAACGTTTTGAACGGCCAATTCTCCTTAATTCTTGAAATTATTTTATAGAGATTTTTTATAGCTTGAATGTTCGAATGTGTGAAAATATGTAGCTTTTAATGATGATAAAACAGCTCGCTTTTCCGTATGTAATTTTGTGTTTTTTTGGGGTTTAGGCAACACTAGGTGTAACTTTCTCCATTCTCCTGTAACTTCATCCCTCTTAATCCCAAATATTTACCTAAGAACCTTATTCTCAAATACCCTTAATCTCTGCACTTCTCTGAAAGTGAGAGTCATGTTTCACAACCTTACAGAACAACTGGTAATTTTATAAATTCTAACTTTAAGATTTTTTGACAGCAGACTAGACGACAAAAGCTTCTCAACCGAATAATAACAGGCATTTCCCATATATTCTGTGTTCAATTTCCTCCCAAGTGTCATTTATATTTGTTACTGTTGCTCCAAGATATTTGAATTTTTCTACCTCTTCGAAGGATAAATCTCCCATTTTTATATTTCCATTTCGTACAGTATTCTGGTCACGAGACATAATCATATACTTTGTCTTTTCGGGGTTTATTTCCAAACCTATCGCTTCAAGTAAAATTTCCGTGTTTTCCCTAATCGTTTGTGGATTTTCTCCTAACATATTCACGTCATCCGCATAGACATGCAGCTGATGTAACCCGTTAAATTCCAAACACTCTCTGTTATCCTGAACTTTCCTAATGGCATATTCTAGGACAAAGTTAGCTTTAGCCCGCATTGAATTGGAAAAGCATCTAACAGAACCTGGCCTGTACGGACTCTGCTGTAAGTTTAATTGAGACACATTTTAATTAATCGAACTAGTTCCTTGTGAATACCAAATTCAATAAGAATGTTATATAAAACGTCTCCCTTAACTGAGTTACATGCCTTTTTGAAATCTATGAATAACCGATATACTGTATCCTTATACTTCCATTTTTTTCTCCAATACCTGTCGAATACAAACCTTAGCTGTGGACGTGCCAGAGAATCAGTCCCATTCTGAGGCTTATTGTATGGTTTCGTAAGAAGCTGTTTTTTTTACGGAGATGGGTAGTTAGCCCTTCGTCCAATCCCCAAGCTGGAGGACCACCCCTTATCGACTGTCCACGACTGCTTATTCAATATATTCACATCTATCCTCCATATCTGGAGGCCGTCTCCTCTATCCGCAGCCTGAGAACGCGCAATGCCGTGGTGATGGGGACCCACAATATATTGGTGTATTTCTTAGTAATAATGTTAATTTTACATTTCTAGTATTTCAGTGGCATAACTTTAATCTTAAATTATTCTGGAAGACTAACGTTCTTGGAGTCATGTTCGATACGTATTTCTAGTTGTCTTTTTACACTGATGACCTTTATAAGGCTTTAGACTCAATAAGGGGGGCAAAGGCTAATTGGGATTTCCTGGTCTCTGATCGGGTCAAAAACCCTGATGGAACTGATATTTAACCCTTGCGGTGAATTTCGGTGAAGTCCGGAGGGCCTAATTAGTCAAATCCACTCTCCTCACCTCCACGCTGGGGCCCCCTGGGATCTTTTAAGATGCGAAAGAGAGAGTGGTATGCGGAAAGCAATGGGAAGCTACCGCATTCATATATCACAAGAATAATTTGCAAATATGTCATGATGAGTTCGTCCCTGGTAAAAAACTCCGGACGTAAACTATCCCCCCGATCGGATGTCCGGGTGGGGGATACTGGGGAAGGACGCTTCATGATGCAAGCCAACGAAGAGAAGAAAAGAAGACCGATGTCTACCGGATCGTGGAATGTGCAGACTTCAAATCTACCAGGTAAGTTGGAAAAATTGAAGGAAGTAATGAGTCTCGGAAGTTGATGAAGTATCATATTTTTTCTTAGACAACACAGCCAATGCAGGATACAATATAAACTCGTGTCACTTCACACGAACCAATACAGCCTGCTTTTATTTTGAGTTTATTTGCATTTTTTTAATCTTTTTTGGTTTACGGGTTTTTTTAGGAAATGTTCTACTTTTTGTTGCATTATTGTCCTTTTCTTCTTTTGAACGGAGTTTTTTTATGTTGTAAACATAGTCTACATTCCAGAACCTACTGTAGGTTGCGTCATGCAGAAATTTGCCTTATGATTGCAACAGCCTTAACTCCTGATCACGTGTGTAACGTGATTGTCCCCATTCAACACAAAGAACAAATACTGCAGCCACAGTCCTCGCAGTCAGCATATGTATCTTACAAGTGAAGACACTATTGACAAAGAAGGTGCTGCTTCTATAGCAGTTTCTCAAGGCTTGCTGGCTGATTATCATCGTATCACAATCTCTTCACACGCATGCAAAATAGCCGCATACTAACCATACCAACACATAAGCCATCATCGCAATCATCGTACACAATCTCGCTATCGCGCTTGTGGAATACTCACCCAGTAACATCGGAAATCTGTTCCTCCATTCACTGTTTCAGTCGCTTGAGAAACTTCTTGCCCTAGCAACTAAACCTTACCCTAGTACAAGCCCTAATAATGCCGCACTTCGATTATTGTTACGTTTTGTTAAGTGACCTAAGTTCTGAACTGTCAATCAAGTTACAGCGAGTTCAGAATATGTGCGTCGGATACATGTGCAACATCCGACGATATGATCACATATCACCGTCCTTCGCAAGTTTTTCGTGGCTCCGACTTAAAGAACGTAGAACTTTACACTCTTTGTCTTTACTCTTTCGAATTCTGCACACCTCAGCATCAAGTTACCTTTCGTCTCGTTTCTCTTATCTATACTCTAACCACAACGTAAATACCAGATCACTTAGCCTATCTGTGGCACGCTAAGTATACCTCTTCATAGAACATCTTGTTATTCATCATCTTTTACAGTATCCACCTCGCGACAATGGAATTCCTTGTCACAAAGTATTAGGGTCTGCAAGAAAATAAACACTTTTAAAAACAGCTTAAAAGATAACCTTCTTAGCATTTCACTCCAATCATATTGATTTAAACTATCACGGACTACATTGTTACTTATTCCTTTAGACATGCATCCTGATAGCGCTTTTCAAAATTGTCTCATAATCTCTTTCTATTATCTAACATTATTTGAAATATATTAACATTCTACGTATTTTAGCTTACTTCTGCTACACAGTTTGTATTTCAGTGCTTAAATAATAGTTCATAGTATTTTGTTGTTTAATTCGTAAATAACTCTTGCATACATGTAACTCTTATTTAAATCAAATTTTTTAATTGTTTGTAAGTTCATACATATGTATGTATACTTTTTGCTGGTTGAGTGGAAGAGAAGGCCTTACGGCCTTAACTATGCCAGCTAAAATAAGTTGTTGTTATTATTATTATTATTATTATTATTATTATTATTATTATTATTATTATTATTATTATTATTGTCATCAAGACTGTCGGAATTAAACAGTATTCAAAAATAAATTTAGTAAGCTATTCTTACTGGGAAGAGTACAATGCAGTAAACTGAGTATTCTAACTTTATTGTAAATGTTTCGCAATTGTTCCTGTTTCATTTCCATTAAAATCTTACTGATTCAAACCCGTCTCCCTCCAATAACGTTCATTCATCGTCGTCTCTACACATGTAATATTCCGATAATAAAACCTGTAGTACGCCAACACTGCCTTGTCGGTATAAAATATCTTATGGAACAGCAGAATTAAATAAGAGAGAAATTATTTAATATTTATCACTGTATGAAGTCAAAACGAGTAGTAACCCACCCTGGAATACTACCTATGTATAAGTAGGCAGATTGCATTCTTATAAAATATTATAATTTCTACGTATTTGTGTGTCAGCATTTAACACTTGTCTAGCTATAAAATAGTAATCAATTTTGTACTCGTAAGTATTAATGAAGTGAATAATAATAATAATAATAATAATAATAATAATAATAATAATAATAATAATAATATCTTAAATGTAGAAGATGTGAAAACGTTCGCATCTTTTTTTTGTATCAGTATTTCAACGTACTCGCGCGTTTGGATATTGTCGTGCGACGTCATAAAAATGGCCGACAGGCACGACAAGAAGGATAATTTGCCTTGGAAACACTATGGTTTGCTATTTTGAACGAATGTTTCAGGATTGCTGCGAACTGCGGTTGGAGTTTTCAAAGCAGGATCTGCGCTCGCGGGACACCGTGGATTTGCGGGAGGCGCAGCACGGATGTCCTTAGGGAGGCCAGGACTGGTGAGACTTATTACAATGACTGGGATGGCGGGAATAGGGGGGTATTATCTGTGGAAGAACGGTGGTCTGGCGGACAGGGATGAAGACTCCGCGACGCCTGATCCACCTCCCTCTTCATCCACGTCAGACCTCCGGTATCCCACACGATTTCGTTATTTTTACATACCCCCCACACCAATAGGTTCAATGGCGGTCAAAGAACAGTCATCACCAACATCCCCATCACCTTCACCTCCATCTCCACCGCCACCGCCACCGCCACCTCAGTCTCCGCCTCCGCCTCCGCCTCCGTCTCCGCCTCCTCCCCGTTCTATCCTGAAAAAGGATAAACAGGAAGAACGGGATCCCGATCGTCCCAAGAAGAAGGTCCAATTTGACCTCTCCCCGAAGTACCGGCACTATTCACCTCGACGATCAGAGGACGAAGATTGCAAACCCCCAGACAAAGAGTCTCTCCGCGAGTTCTATGTCCGAGTTATGGGGGAGGAGTACATCAGGAGAAAGGAACTCGGATTACCAAGCAGTTCAGAGGAGGAAGACTAGCCCCAAAGGCAAGAGGAAGAAACAGCGCGAGAAGATCGCCAAAACACCAGGAAAGAACGCCTGTCCCGGAGACAAAGGTAAGAGATTACGTATCGAACTTAGATAATAATGTACTCCTGCCTCTATCTTGTAGCAGCTTCTGTACTCTGACTACTTAGATCAGCGGCTTCCAGCCTATTGGGTGTCAGGATCCTTAAAGGTTCATATTTTATTTTAACGGACTCTCTAAAATGTTTAGTATAATTTAGGCCCTCAAACTTGTTCTACTCGTTAAATGTTTGCGTGGTGTAGTGAAGTAAGCATCCTTATTAATATGTATGGAAATTAAATTTTAGTTTCAGCTTTAAATATGACCTGAAATCAACATACAAACATAATTTGCGTTGTGCAATGTTTTCTGAGAAAAATGCAATTATATATATATATATATATATATATGTAGACAAGTTTAGTTCAACATTAAATTTAATCTCTTACGAGTACTAAATCGACGTTTTAATTCTAAGAAGAACAGTTGGACTAAGAGCAATTTCGCTTCAGAAAAGAAAAGTTATGTGATTGAACTGGTCCCAACAATCGGCGAAACATACCTAGAAAAGAATAAAGAAGTATATGTGTAGTATTTGTGGACCTAGAAAAGGGGTTTGACAGAGTGGATTGGAATGAACTGATGGCGATCCTAAATAAATAAGTGTGGACTAGAAAGAGAGAAAGCTATTCAGTAATCTTTATTTGCAACAACGAGTCTAAGTCAGGATAGGAGAAGAAAATGTCAGAAAGAAGTGAAATAGGGAAAGCAATACTTCAAAGATGCCCTCTAACACTTACCGTGTTCAACATCTACCTGGAGGATTTAGTGAACAACTGTTTTCAGAACATGGGATGTGTGATAGTAGGAGGAAAAAGAACAAAGTGCAAAAGATTCGGTAATGATATAGCGTTGTTAGCAGGAGAGGAGATGATACTAAAGTGTATGCTACTGGGGTTATATGACAGCTGTGTTAAGTATGGGATGAAGATAGATGCAAACAAGACGAAGACCATGGTCATAGGAAGAAAAATGAAGAAAGTACATTACAGAGTTCTAAATAAGGCAGTAGAGCAATTGGACAGCTTCATATGCTTGGGATGTACTATAAGCAGTAACATGAGCTGTTACCAGGAAGTCAAAAGGAGGATAGACACATAGAGGGGCCTTTGAGGACAAGACAAAAATATATGAGTAAATTTATTCAAAATCATTAAAAATTAATGAAAAAATTTACGCTTATAATGACACAAATTAAACTAAAAAAATAAGCAAAAATATGCGAAAAAACAGGGAAATATAAACATTTCAATAGTAACCAAAGTGCACTAATTAAAACTATGACTCAAAACTACACAAAATTAAGCTAAAACGGTCTATAACTATGGTAAATTATAGGGTAAAATAGTAATAAAATAGGTTCAAAGTAAGGGGAAAATAGGTGGAAATAAAATGTACATTAATTATCTATTAAAAACATGCTAAAACACCCTAAAAACACGTTAAAACACTGTAAAATATGAGAAAAACAAAAAACCTACTGAAATCACGCTAAATTATTTGAAAACCCTTTTAAAACACTATAAAATATGAGAAACAACAAAAACCTACTGGAATTGAAAACATACTAATATATACATTTATTTTTCTTCACTTGACTTCACAAACTCTATATCATGCTTTGTCTGGTTATTATATATTTGTTTTATACCTTTATAAACCAACTTAATTTTAGCCTTAACAAGTGATTGTATTTTTTCATTAGTAAACATTTTGGTGAAGCGATCAGGCAAAAGTAATTTGTATTTTTCATTTAATATAAGCTCAGCTTTATTACCATGCTTAGTATTTATAATTTTACCATCTATAATATTATATTCAGTATTTCATTCTAGATTAGTCAACTTTATGTACTCTTGTGATGCATTTAAAGTCATAAGAAACTTTTCCATAGCATCGTGATATGATTGTAGTTGGTGTTGATCAATGTTCATTTATATAATATAAAAAATTAAACAAATATTATATGTACTGCATGCGTGCGACATCTATGAAAATGTACTTAACTACAGAAAATAGACTTCGGTGGCTCTCGTTCCCGTGATGAGTGCGATTTAATACGTTTAAGTACATTTTATCACGGTCCAAGTGCATTTTAACACGGCGATATCCGGTTACGCGGAAGTTGATAAGTGACGACATAGATTTGAATACGTATTTTATTTCTTTAATCTTCTAGAACTTCCGTGTTAGTGCATCTGTACTCTGCATCCGAACATATGTAGTTTATTAGCACTCGACTCTCAAGAAAGATGTGTTTCCTGTAAAAGGCCTTGAAGCGGACAGTTTATTAACGCGCGTGACAGAATGTGAATCCGTGACAGTTTTGCGGTTTTTTGCAAGACAGAGACAGCCAGTTCTTCCGGTTAAGTCAATTGGGATGCCTACTTTTAAGGATTTATTAATCAAGGCGCGAACATCATGGCATCATGCTTTCTTATTCCACTCATGCATTAAGAGCATCTAATTTCAATACAAGCTTCTTTAAGTTAACGATGATTTCTCCGTATGAAGATGGAATCTTTTTACATTGTATACCGAATATAGATAGGTTATTCTTACCCGCTCTAAGTAATGTATTTGTAAATTCGTTAAATTCAAAGACAGTGTTGTCCTTAAAGAAATATAGCACACCGTTCGAGTATCTAAAAGCAGATTTCATGTTCGGAGGGACACCTGGAAATTTTCTAGATATCATTCCGTAACTCTTAGCTACAAACTGACATTCATCCAACTCCATATAGTAAATATCATTATAGAATATGAACGTTTGACCCGTATATGTATTTACAGCTGTATGTATTCTCGCGTTTGAAGTTATTCCTAAGGTAGATATTTGCTTGGGGTATCCGCTAACTAACATTAGACTAGGAAACTTTATCATGTATATTAGATTGTTTATAAAGAATACTATTTCCCCAGATGGTCTTTGGTATAGTGTAGATATATTTTTAAAGTCTAGCGGTAAAAATAATAGCCAGTCAGTTATAAGTTGTGGTTTAGGAATATTCATGTCTGATAGATTAATCATCCATATCCATTTTTCGTAAAAAATGTACATGATTTGATTTACGATCAGAAATGTCTCAACATTATTTAACTCACACAGTTCCGGTTCTAAAGGATTGGGTTTTATAGGTGATGTTGTTGGTTGATTGTTTACAGTTGGAGAACCATATAAACTCTGAATAGCATTTATATCATCATTACCTAGTTCAAGTTTATCTCCACTGTAAAATGCAAACATAATCGAGTTTCTATCATTGGAATGAGCTATACCCAAAGCGTGACCGATTTCATGTATTAACACGGCATATAAGTTGGTTTGATTTTCTGGTGTGTTATCGTCTGTACCTATATACCAATTTTCATCGCTATCAATATGAATTTCGATTAAAGAATTATCGCTACGAGGGAAGTCCGAATGACCAAGAATTCCTCCTATACCATCAAATTTAGAAGCACAAACTGCGCTAGATTTCTGGCATTTGTGTCCTCCTCTTTTGTTACTTAAAACTATGTTGGGATGCACCATATCACGTTCAAATTTTAAATCTGTGTGTTTTTGCCACGTATTGAAAGCCTGTTCTGTGATATGTAAGACATCGCTGTTAGCAAGAGAATAGTGCCATTTAATAGTTTTGATATTCCATTTATAAGTAGCTGTAGAAAAACCAGTAGGATCAGCTTTAACTCCGCATCTTGGAGTGTATAATAATTTTATAATATCGTATATTTCACCCGTTGTGTCTAAACCATAATATTCTTGGAATAAAAATATAGCTGTAGTAAGAGTTGTTTGATCTAAGAATTTGATCTGTTGATTTTCTGGTCGCGAAGCTTGAGGAGACGTAGTCTCTGATATAGGTAACCATATTGATGCAAGCGATTAATAACATCCAATGTTTGATTAGTAACTGGCTTGGATTGTAGTCCTGATAATAAACACGATATAGTAACAATAATTGTCGCTCTCATTTATATTATTAAAAATCTTCATGTCAATTGTAATATTTTTTCTCACCAATCATGACAGCACCGGTCAAAACGCTTTATGTTTTGCTAACTGCTTGTTAAAAACAACTGTATATGATAGTGGTAAATACAAATTGGTGTTTGGGATATTATATCTGAGCAGCTTGGATAACCGATCATATATAAATTTGCTCTCACTCTGATGCATTCTATTTATTATATATTAAAAATCTTCGCTAACTTTTTTATTCTTCATATCAATTTTAATATTTTTCTCACCACCCATGAGAGCATAGATAATTGTATTGTCTGGTACATTAGCCACAAAGTCCATAGTAGTAACTAATTGTGTCCTATCTGTAAAAGTAATATTTTTGCGTTTAGTCATATTGATGATACCCATGAAATGTTCGGTAATGAACTTGTCAACATCCCATCGTAAATTGGAGTTACCCACCCACGTTTGTTTGAAAGCTACATATGTATCGTAAGCATTTTGATAACAGTGTTTCATAATATCCATCTGTTGTTTTTCAAATGGGAACTCATTTCTGCTATTCTTGAACGTCCAGTTAGCTGACAGTGATCGTATACACTCGAATCCCTTTGTTGATCATTGGGTCTGTTAGTTTGAAAACGGATAATACATACGTCAGGCATATCGAACTGTAAACTGTTAAATGATGTAGTGAAGTCAATTCTTAAATTCTTAGCCTTAAATCCATGTTCCTCGTGAACACTCCATACAAAATAGTTCAATTTTAATACTGGATTCTTATACAGCTTTGCTTTCATTTCGTCAGCATAATTAGATTAATATTCAACAATGGGTACTATTATTTTAAAATCGTTAATGACAATTTTTCCCTCGTGAGGCATCGCAACATCAACAGTGCCGTCTGCTTTCTTTTTATCCCCATCTGTAAAAGCAAGCGTCATCAGAAGAAGCACGTTCGAAAGAGATTGTTAAGCCAAGATTAAACATGATGACTCTATTATATCTTAGAAAGCCAAACAAGTACTCGAGTGGGAAACTAACTTCGTAAATTCGACCCGTTTCATAGTTAAGTCGATCATCTGTGATAAACCAGGCTCCTTTGTAAAATTCAATTTCCGATTTCGGAATAATCAATAAGGACATCAGAAACAAGGGCTGGGCTTTCTACAGTTTCTACAAGCTGTCCAAACGATCTAAGGTGTGCTCTATTCCACAATCGCGGGAAAAAGTTGTTTACGAGTTTTATAAGTGCATCCTTAGCAAAGTTACCATTTGATGCCTTTCCATGAGGTTCAAATTGCATATAAGCCCTCATCTTACTTGGATGATAAAAACCATCTCCAATGTCCAAATCAAATTCGGTAACAGTTAATAGTTTATTTATATTATCTTTGGTTCTTTTGTTTGCACCAAACGATTGTGTTTGATATTTTTCTATTGCTGTGATACTCATTTATATGAATTAAAAAAGTGTGATTATATTAATGATAATATAACTTCAATTTTAGCACCGTCGAAATCAATCAACTTATTATTTTCGTCAACGATCTTAACACTAATATCTCTAAATGTCAAATGATGAATTGAAAATATGAATGGATTAACTGGTTCATATATTATGGGTTCTTTAAAGTAGACATTTGGTTTAAACGTTGCAATTATTCCACTACTTTTATGCTCATGCTCGCTATGTTTTGTGATGATACCGGTGTTTGCAGCCAAGTTGCATTCTATGTTAATGGTATTAAAAGGAATAAAGTTTGGGGTCCATCAGCTATAATCTTTTCTCCTGGTTTTACGATTGCATTGTTTGTTAACCCTAATAATTTACCTAGGCTTGTGAAATCAAAATCTTGTTTTCCTTTGTTGGAGATGCTAACTCTATTACAAATATCATCTTTTTTAATCTCTAGATCTTTAATGTGAGAGAGTGTTTGTACAAGGGAATCGAATGAATACTGTCCTTTATCAATAATAACATCCTGAGTACCGTATTTTAAAACAGTTTTCTCTTTAACATTGGATGTTAAAAAGATTGAATAGAATCCCATAACAGATATAGCATCTGCGGTTATTATATGCGAAAGCCGTAAGTTTAATTCAGAGGTTGTGCCTTCAAGTTTAAAATACATTTATTTACGTAAACAAATTATCAAAACCAACAACAAGAAAACTAAAAAAGTTAGCGAAGATACAGCAACCGCCTCTGTATGTTGGGATGTTACTCACCTTCCAGAAGACAAAGATAGCGATTATAGAATAACTGGAGAACTACTTCCTAAATGTATGAGGGCTTTAATTGTAGGTTCATCAGGCTGCGAAAAAACCGTATTGGTAGTAGATAACTTTATTCTTAAAGATGGATGGATTGATCCTAATCATTATTATATTTACTCAAAGAGTTTAGATCAACCAAAATACGTTCAATTGAGAAAATTTTTTGATGATTTTGAAGCACAAGCGGGTGAATGCCAAAGGGGGAAGAGCGAAGCTCTGTCTATGGCAACATTTATAGAAAAAGATGACGATGTGATGTCGTTAGATAACTGCGAACCGTACTCTTTAATTGTTATAGACGAATGGATATTAGAGAATCAAGATATCGTACGAGAGATATGTTTGAGAGGTAGACATAAGGGGATCTGTTTGCTTTATCTAGGTCAGACGTATTCGAAAATTCCAAAACAGCTCATTAGGGATAACATGAACTTTTTGTGTTTATTCAAAACAGATAATATTAATCTTAAACATGTATATGATGAGTTTGTTGGTCCTGATATGTCGTTTGATAAATTTCAAGAGCTATGTAATATATGTTGGAGCGTACCACAAGGCTTTATAACTATTGACAAATCTAGATTGCCCAACAATGGAAAATACAGGAACCAAATAAAATCCTTTATAAATCCAGAATAACGTTACGTCAACATGAATATGTCTAGATTTACGTTACGTCAACATGAATATGTCTAGGTCTACGATATGTTAAAAAATAATTCATATAAATGCAACAAACAAAGTCTCCGACAGAGCGACTTAAGCTTAAACAAGAGCTGAAAGATAGATTTAAGGAATGGAAGAAACAACCACAATTACAATATGAATTGAATAAGAAGAAAGAGCAGCCAATTATTGATGCTATTGGGCGTCTAGCTGCAGAAGTAGGAAAAGTTACTGACCAAAATAAAAATCTTATCACAGAGTTGATTCCAGTAGCCGGAGACTACGTCTCCTCGAGGGATATACATATCCCGACTCATCATAACCTTGAAATTCCACAGACGCAGTCCGAGATCGCGAAGTCTTGTCTGTCGACAACACCAATTGAAACGTCATTTGAAAGGGGGTTATTTGAGTTACCACAGACACCCTCCATTACGGATTATGCTACTACATATATAAATCCTAATATAACAAAGTTTTTAAATTATAAAACAGATAAACCAGTGTTTGAGATAAGACCAGTAGATAATAAACTATATATAGGGCAATCTGAAATTGCGGTACATAATAATAATCTCATTATTAACCGAAAAACGTACGAGGCAACAGATGGTCTAATGACTTTATTAACTAAGAAAGATATCCCTGATAACGTGGTCAAATCAGAAGATATATTATATCATGAAATACTAATCGAGTCCAATGCCATTTATCAAAATAATGACCCATCAACAAAAAAGGCAAAAATCAAGCACAGGCAAAAAGTATGAAGCCTTTATTAAACCACTATGGGCGCAAATTACAAATAAAAAGCCTAGAACTCCTACTTATTTATCTTCTCCGAAATTCGGAAAGGGAGTTCTAAAAACCTATACTGGGCTTCCAAAAGAATATGTGTGGTTTAATAACGTTAATCAAATTATAGAACGACTAATGATTCTCGATGGGGCATGGAAAGCTGGTAACAAGAGTCCAGAGATAAGGAATGAAATAGTAGGTATTGTTGACATGTTAGATGAAAGATTTAAATTTAACGTAGACTTGGATAAGAATCTAAACGCGATATATTCTCTTGTAAAATATATACGATCCTTACCGAAAAGCTTTTGGGGCGATAAACAAGGTTCGGGAATATTTAATAAAATTCTCAACTCCGGTATAATACCAGAAATGCATTTACGAAGTTTCGGAACTGGGGAAAAATATAATTACTGCGGACCTGGAACTCTGTTAGATGAGCGATTAGCAAGAGGAGATCAACCAATTAACGAATTAGATGCAAAATGTATGAAACACGACATATTCTACAGAGACCACGAGGACCTAGAATCGAGACATACTGTTGACAAAGAATTACAACTCGAAGCCAAAGAAATACAAAATGATCCAAATACCCCACTTAATGAAAAAGCCTTGTTAGTTAGAGGAGCAATGTGGGCTAAACGTAAAATTGGATTCGGTGTTGATTTTTAATGTAATAAATGATGCAACTACTATTACGAGCATTGCTGACAATAGAAAAATTTCTCAAACAACAAAAAACAGGTCAAGGACTACAGCCTATTCATGTTGGTGGTTCTATTTTTACATTACCTTTAATTTTAAGTGCTATTATTAAGTTACGGAAGTTACTAGGTGGTAAAGAACCCACTAAAGAAGGCCTCAAGGGAAGAGATGTAGTCTCTGGTAAGGGTGTTACGCTAACACAATATATATCAGCAGTCAAAACTCTAAAAGATGCCGGAGACAGGGTCTCCTCAAGCTCTGCGGCCAAAATTGGAAGTGGGATAGCAGTACATCATGGCGGTTTTATATTTACTATTCCGTTACTTTTAAGCGCACTTGCTGCTGTTGGCTCTATTGCTGGAGGCGCTGCTGCCATTACAAATGCCGTTCATAATAAAAGCAAGAACGATGCTGAACTAGCCGAACAGAAACGCCATAATGCCGCCATGGAATCCAAAGCGGCTGGAAGTGGGCTAGGAAAAAAAAAAAGTCGCAGACCTCACTCGTAAAAAGAGGTTACATACCATCAAAAGAAAACTGTCCACAAAGCTCTAAGTCGCAAAGCTCAAGGAGACAGCGTCTCCGATACCAAACCTCTAACAAATTTAGATATTATGCATTATGTAAAGAAACTTGGAATAAAAAACTTTAGAGGTGTATTCATGTCCGATGCATTACCAACCAAACCAAAACCTATGGAATGCGGTATTGTTAATTTTGATATAGATGAAAATATGGGGATACATTGGATTTGCTATTGGAAACAATACCATAAGGCATGTGTTTTCGATTCGTTTGGAACACCTATTCCCCCATCATTAGTCAAGTACTTATCAGGAGGCGGTGTGTCGATCACTTATATGGATTGTACAACATCTGATACACTGCAGACAAGTTTCCAAGTTATATGCGGTCATCTGTGTCTTACTGTGCTTAAACTATTTTCTGACGGTTACTCATATTTCACAATAAAAAGTATGTTGGACAGAAATCCAGACATTTGGCGGAACTACGTAGTGTAATTTTAAATATAGTAAATGGGAATCGATATATATGGAAACGATACATTAAGAAGTAGGCCTAATAATAAAATTATGAATACAAAAATAAATAAAAATGATATTATTGAAATAATTACGGATGATAGTTCCGCATTTGAGGATATTATAAATAATATAATAAAACAAAAATATTATACAAAAACTGAATCAAATAAAACATTTTATAAACAAGACTATATAAATAAAAATTTCTTAACGAAAGATAAAACATACGATAAGGATTATATTGATAACTATGTAAGAGATTTTAAGGACCAGTTATTGAATAAATTTTCTTATGTTGAACAAAATTATATTAAGAAAGATGTCATTGCTTATTCGAATACTTATATGTCTTTAGGCGGTAAAAGAAGAATAGCAGCTATAAAACCCGGTATAGATGGCAGTGATGCTGTAAATAAAAAACAAATGGAAGATTATTGTTACGATAAACCGACTATTGATGATAAATTAAAGGACTTGACTAAAGGGGAGTTACATAAATTAACTAATGCCATAACCCGAGGCAAAAGAGGAGTTGACAAAATATATTTTCCTTATTTAAGCGGTAATGATGTTGATTTCGAAAATAAGGTAATAATGAATGTTGCTAATGGGATTAATGATAGTGATGCAATAAATAAGAAACAATTAGAAGAGGCTATTGATGATAAAATTAAAAACTTTGTGGGTGGCAACAGAAATGTTATATTAATTTGTGGGGAATTAAAACTCATTAATAATATTAATCCTCACTTTATAATAAATGGAGAAAGATATTTTCCTGTTTTACGTGATGGAACAATAGAAGATATTGAAACAAATTTAGAAAAAGATGAATATACAGTATCTATTGCTCATATTAAAATTGATCATACTACACCATTTAATGTAATTAAAGGAAATTTATTATATTTTAAACCTAAGCCAGGTTTGGGTTTTAAAGAGGGATGATAAAAGTTTTATGCGTATCTGTTCATAAAATTTGACTATTAAATGAATAATTGGCACACCATCCGCTGTGTTATAGATGGTATTTATGAACTACTCAGAATCATACACAAAAATATGCAAAAACTAAGTAAGAAAACAAAGGCCGCTAGCGCTCGAGGGGTTTAAACCCTGCTTTTTTTACTTAATAAATGACCACATCCGCATATTGCATCAAGTGCAAAACAAAGACCAATAACGTTACCCCCGTTAACAAGAAAGCCTCAAATGGTAAGCCTTATATATTATCGAAATGTTGTAAATGTGGATCCAAGAAATCTACTTTCGTAAGCGCATCCGGTAGTGGGTTTAAAAAAACATCGCTGAAGAGAAAGAGGTCGGTATAAGAGAAAAAATCATAGATGAATTACATAAACCAGCCAGAAGAAACTATCCAACACGTAAAGTCATATCATACGGTATAGATAATTTATGGCAGGCAGATCTGGTTGAGATGGATTCTGGTAATTTGAAAGGTGTTTCCAAAATCAATAAGGGTTATAAGTACATGATAACTATTATAGACGTTTTCTCAAAATTTGCATGGGTTGTGCCATTAAAAAACAAAACTGGTAAACACGTTACAGAAACAATTGAACACATATTCGAAGTAACAAACCGTCATCCAAGTAATCTGCAAACTGATAAAGGTAAAGAGTTCTACAACAAGGATTTTAAAGAGCTCATGGAAAAACACAATATTATTCACTATTCAACATATACCAACGTTAAGGCATCTGTTGTCGAAAGATTTAATAAGACATTAAAGGAAAAAATGTGGAAACAGTTCTCCATACAAGGAAATTATAAGTGGATTGAAATACTGCCTAAATAATAACTAATAACAGCCAGTCGGCTTACAGCTCCTCGGCTGACTCCCTCTGGCACTATAAATTAAGGAGCTAGGTACCCTCAGATATCACTTAATCCTGGAGATGAGGAAGATGAACATCCTCGAAACGTCGGTGGATCACCAACTTATGACCTGGCTGGAAGCCCGAGAAAATTTCGAATTACTGCCTAAACTAGTAGATACCTATAACAACACTTATCACACTACTATCAAAATGAAGCCTGTTGAAGTTAACTTTGATAACCAATATGACATCTATCATGACGTGTTTGCCCCTATCCGAAGCTGTAAACATCCCAAATATAAAGTTGGTGATCGTGTTCGTATTAGTAAAATAAAAGGTTTATTTGAAAAAGGATATACAGCTAACTGGTCTACTGAAATATTTACTGTTATTAAAGTGTTCTCCCGTAATCCACCATATTATCATCTTAATGATACTAGTGGTGAAGAGATTAAAGGAACGTTCTATGAGCAAGAAATGCAAAAAACAAAATTCCCTGACATATACCTAGTTGAGAAAGTGTTACGTAAAAAAAGGGATAAAGTGTATGTCAAGTGGCTTGGATTTGATAGTTCGCATAATAGTTGGGTCAACAAGAAGAATGTTGTCCTTTAATAATTACGTGTATTGTACAGAGGCGCAAGTTTTGCATTTAAAAATATTTTATCTACTAAATGAAAGTAGTTAACACCCCATCAATCTCAACCAATGAGATCAATAATACAGAGCCTTCAGTGCTATATGGAATATTTAATAACCATCTGTTATATGAGAACATATATAATAATTTGAGTTTAAATGACCTACAAAATTTATACAACACGGATTCGCCAACGGCTCGAGAGATGGATGTCCCGACACATATTAGATCCAGTGTGGTAGATTATATAGAAAGAAAAACAATTACAGAAGATGAATGGGAATGGGTTTCAATAAACTCAAATCTGTCTGAAGATTTTATACGTGAGTTTCAGGATAAACTTAATTGGTATAATATTTCAGAATATCAAAAACTATCGGAAGATTTTATACGTGAATTCCAGTACGAAGTTGAATGGAATTTGATTTCATTTAAACAAACATTATCCCATGAGTTTATACGTGAATTCCAGGATATAATTAATTGGGGAGAGATTTCAGGTGCACAAACACTATCTACTGAGATTATATATGAATTCCAAGACAAAATTCATTGGTGGAGTCTTTCAACGAACCAGTCACTAACTAGTGAGATTATACATGAATTCCAAGACAAAATTGATTGGGAGTGCTTCACAATGAACCAAACACTAGATAGTAAGTTTTTGCGTGAATTCAGAGACAAAGTGAAATGGGAATTAATTTCAAAAAATAAAAAGCTGCTAGAAGATTTTATACGCGAGTTTCAGGACAAAGTTAATTGGAGAGGAATTTCATGGTGTCAAGAACTATCAGAAAATTTTATACGTGAGTTTTATAACAAAGTTGATTGGGATGGAATTGTACTAAAACAAAATATATCAGAAGAGCTTAAGCATGAGGTTTCGGGATTTCTTGATTGGCGTTTTATAATGAAACTGAAAAGTGAGAACCGATAGGGTCAAATCCCTCCCTACGAACATAGCAGGTAAATTTTTTTATAGTAAATCAATGGAAATAAGTACCAATCTAGCTAAACAGCTATTAAATTATATGAGATACTATAATGTTTCTGAAACCTTTAAACACAATAAGTATTTAATATGCAAGTATATATTATATATTATTTTAATTGTCACAATCGTTCTGCTTTTATATATTGCTTTTTTAACCTTGCTAAAATAACTTTCCTCTATCATAACTAAGTTTACTTTTCTCTTTTTTATCTTCTAGCCATGATGTTTCAACAGGCCCAATTCTTTCTTTCAAAACATTGTTTTCTACAGTTAAGTCAAATATGTCATCACCCATTATTTGGATGGCTTCTTGATAAACAACAGTATTTGCTGTTGACTCTTCACATCTTCTCGCCTTTGTGGATAAAGACTGCTTACTTAAATCTACAAGCTCTTCTCTAATCTTGTTACGAATTTCAGAGTTTGTTTTTAAATATTCTACGATCTCACTCATTTGTATGTATTTAATTTATTAACTTCTTAATATACTCATCCGTAAATTCAGCGCCTTCGGTCTCAGTGTTGCTTTGCCCTGCCGCTTGTGTGACTTTCTTAACCCTAGTTTTCTTGAGTGTGTTAGGACTTGAATGTAATGTGTTTGGAGTGTTTGCGTTTTGGGTGATGTTATGTTTTATAATGTTATTTGAGTTTTTGTTATAATTAAGCATTGATTCGCCAGATAGGAACTTCAACTGCTCCCTAAGCTTAGCTTGACCTATTTTATGTGTCTTTGCAAAATCTTTTAAAGTTATATTTCCTAATTCTGGGTTTTCCGTGTCAGATATAAATTTCATAGCAAGTTGCTTAGCTCTCATTTCTTTTGCTGTCTTAATTGTTGGTGCACATGATTTAGTCAACGTGGTATCCTTTTTTATAATTATATTTACTTCCTGTTTAGGTGATACATATTTTTTGGTTATAGATGCTGGCATGTATGACTGAATAACAACTGACATTTATATTTGAAAAAATATTGGAGATGTAAATCTCCTCGAGCGCAAACGGTCCAAGTGTTATAAACAACGTAACTGCTGTAAGGCCAGCTGACTCAGTCTGCGACATTACCTAACGTAAAATTTTTTCTTTATAAATGGAGGTTACTAGAAAGTGTTCTTACTGTAAAACTGTTAAACCACATAGTGAATTTGTTAAAAATAAAAAAGATAAACATGGTGTTAGTTATTGTTGCTATGCCTGTAAAAAGAAATCCAACAGTAAGATGCTTGAAAAGATATTCTGCCACACTTGTAACATTTATATAACAAAATTAGGGGAGAGTCGGGTAGTATCGGACATCGGGTAATATCGGACAGTGAGTTTCTTTCATCTACCACACGATGATAGTACCTGATTGACATGGTTACGTTTCTGTGATGTCGCATAGAGAAACGTAACCATGTCATTCAGGTTCTACCATATGGTGGTAGATTAAAGAAACGCACTGTCCGATACTACCCGATGTCCGATACTACCCGACTCTCCCCTACATTACAAAGACCTCACAAAATCAAAAATGCATGAAATATTACTACAATTAAATAAACATTCTCTATCACGTGAGGTTACAGTATGTTAAAAATTTTTATTGCTAAATTTTTATCTACTAAATGGAAGTAGTTAACAATAATTCACAAACCAATAATTCTGTTATAAATAACACAATGTCGCTTCGCTCAAGGGACACTGTCCCGCACACCATAACTGATAGGGACCGGTTCCTAAAAGATCTGGATAAAAAGATAAAGAACTTAGGTAGAAATGATCTCTATCGATTTGCTAAAGATAGTGGTATATCCGATTATAGAAAATATAGACGTGTTGGAGAGATAAAAGAGTATATTAAATCCTCCTTACTCAATCGTAGCTTAAGAGTGGTAAATGATACAGCACTTGATAAACTAGACAACACTAACAAACTAGCTGATCTAAAAAAACTAGTGACAGAACTTGATATTACTAACTATAGTAAATTCAAGAGGGTTAGTGATTTAAAATTTTACATAAGAAGCCAGTTAGATCAATTACCGTTTACAAATGTAGAGACAAGTGATGATGTGTTTGTTCCAGCTCAGAGTATATCTGATAGTGAGTATAACAGAATATTTGATTCTTCTTTTGAAAATGACCCTTTTGCTTCCAAATACTATGTTAGAAACAGACAGTTTAACGCAATTGAATTGAATGTCACATCATCTGTTGGTACAACAACCGCTACTTTTACTATTAAGCACAATAACAATGAGTTTAATGATTTTTTCGCAATGCATGACATCATTAACAAAATTATTGCAAAAAGGAAGGCTGCTGTCAATTTGTAGAAGGCACAGATAGAATTCAATTCAAAATTATAAACCCATATTTATGCAACAGGGGTGGTATATCTACCTCTGTGAACACAACTATTAATACAGGTGAAATATTAAATAAGTTTTAAAACGTTTTAAATTCTGATGAAGATGTTAGAATTGAAACATCAGACTTTATTATTGTAATAGCTAAAATACCTACTGGATCCAGACCAACAAAAATCATAAACATTGCCAAGGATATTAAAACAAAACGAAGTGTATTGCTAATAAACAATCCTAATGACAACTTGTGTGCTCCACGTGCTATAATAGCCGCATTAACTTACCATACAAACAATATACTTGATAGGGAACTAAATAAAAATGATATCACATATATTCGAAAAGGACGTAATATACAAAAGAAATTAGCAATCGAACTATGCAACAAAATAATGCATGATCCTGAAGAACCATTCGATTTAACAGATGTTGTAAAGGCTGAAAATTATTTAAAAAACGTACGTATCAGAATTGTGTGTTACGACTTCTCCAACAATATTATATATGAAGGAATTGGAGAACGAGATATTAACATCTATCTATACAAAATGCAAAATCACTTCCACGTTATAACCAATATGGGTGCATTTTTAGGAATGTTAAATTACTGCGAAAAATGTGATACAGCATACAAACACAAGGACCATAAATGTAAAGCAGTTTGCCACACGTGTACCGGTAGTATTCATGGTGGTAACAAGTCTGCTAAATATTGCACAGATTGTAACAGATATTGTTTTAATCAAGAGTATTTCGAACAACAGAAAAAATCAAAGGTATATGGAAAGTTTTACAAGTGTTTAGATTGTAAAAGGATAATAAAACGTAATACGGAGCATAAGTGTGGTTTTGAAGTTTGTCGAAACTGTAAAAAAGAAGTTGAAATAAAAAAGCATCTATGTCACATGCAATGGCAAGTAGGAAAAGGTGGTGTATGTAGAAGAAAAATATATGAAAGCGAGTATATACTTGGATGTGAAAAATGTACTCCAGATAATGTCAAAATAATTAAAAAATTAACCAAACAAGAAAGAAAAGATTTAGTCTCTACATTTGAGGGCACAAGGGATATCCGTGCTATTGAAGAATATGATGCTGGGATTCCTGAGTGGGACCCGGAGACTAAGTCTTCTCTAGCTTCGCGACCTGATATAGAAGAATACGATGCTGGGATTCCTGAGTGGGACCCGGAGACTAAGTCTCCTCTAGCTTCGCGACCTGATATAGAAGAATACGATGCTGGGATTCCTGAATGGGACCCGGAGACTAAGTCTCCTCTAGCTTCGCGACCTGATATAGAAGAATACGATGCTGGGATTCCTGAGTGGGACCCGGAGACTAAGTCTCCTCTAGCTTCGCGACCTGATATAGAAGAATACGATGCTGGGATTCCTGAGTGGTACCCTTCTATTGAAGAATACGAGTCTGGGATCAATACGGTTCCTGAAACTGAGTCGCCTCTACCCATCTTAATAACTTTACCAAAGGAACAAGAAGAAACGCAGTTTCATAATCATGCTATAGATTCAAACCCCATAACTTTAAGTGATTATATAAAAGAAAAAACAACAAAAAAGTTAATGGAGATATGATTAGATGTGAAGAATGTTTAAAATTTACAGAAATTCCACATTATGCAAGATATCAATGTAAATATTGTTTGAGCAATAAATACAAATTGCATTATTGTACCTACTCAGAAAAACATATAATAATTGATTTCGAAGCTAATCAAGAAAGTGGTAAGCATAAATCAAATTTTGCAGTTGCTCAATACTTCTCAGAACCAACCATCTTTCACACGTTTAGTGACTGTGAAAAATTTTGCGAATGGTTAATATCCAAAGAGCATGCTGATTACACAATAATAGCACATAACGCAAAATCTTACGATTGGTATTTTGTTGTCAATTATTGCATGCGAAATGGAATTTTACCATTTATAATCTATAGAGAACTACAAATTATGTCACTGAATATACCAGGTATAAGTATTAGGTTCATAGACACCCTCAACTTTGTACTACAACCACTTAGCACGTTTCCAGATACGTTTAAATTAACCGAACTAAAAAAAGGTTATTTCCCCCACTGGTTTAACAAAGATTCAAACCAAAATTATGTAGGTCCAATACCCTCAATTAATTACTATGGTGAAAAAACTATGAAGGTGTGTAGTAAGTGTAGTGAATCCGATGTGTGTAAACACTGGCACACCAGAAACCACTTTCTACAATGGCACCAACAACGTGTTGAAGAAAATTATATATTTGACTTTAAAAAGGAAATGGAAGAATATTGTAAGTCTGATGTAGATATACTTGCACAATCAGTTAAAAAGCTTAGACAAACATTTTTAGATTCGTGTAATACTGACCCATTTCGATATATAACAATTTCAAGTGTAGCTATGGCTGAGTTCAGATACCATCATATAAAAAAGGATACCATAGCAGTGTTAAAAGATAGTAATAAAGAAATATATAGTAAAAAATCTATCTCCTGGCTAAAAACGTTTGGTCCTGATGTCAAACATGCTTTAAATGGTGGAGAGCAAACTGTACTTGGAAGAAAAGTTGATGGATATAATGAAAACACAAAAACAGTATATCAATTCCATGGATGTTTTTGGCATGGTTGTTCAGAATGTTATAAGGATGATGTAATAAACAATAAGAAACAAGAAACTATGTTTGACCTTAACGAAAAAACAAAACAATTCACCAATCAACTAAGGGATAATGGTTATAACGTTGTGGAGATGTGGGAATGCAAGTGGGAAGAGTCATACAAGAAACTAAAACAAGAAAAATTAAATGACATAGTAACTCCAATAAACCCTAGAGATGCATACTATGGCGGTCGAACCAATGCTACAAAATTACATGTTAAAGGAAAAAAAATGAAATATATTGACATATGCAGTTTGTATCCAACCGTTATGTTCTACGATAAATTTCCTGTAGGGCATCCAATAAAAATCTTTATGCCTGAAAAATACAACCCTGACTGGTTTGGTTATATAAAATTCAGGGTATTACCACCAAAAGGGTTATACCATCCTGTATTACCTATTAAGGAAGAAAAATTAATATTCCCATTGTGTCTAAAATGCGCTTCCAATAAAAAACAAAAATGTTCTCACTCAGATAACGAAAGAGCTTTTGTAGGTACTTGGACAACACCTGAAATTAAAAAAGCCTTAGAAAAGGGTTACAAAATACTGCAGATATATGAAGTTTGGAATTTTACCAAAACTAGTAGAAACATGTTTAAAAGTTACATTTCCAAATTCCAAAAAATTAAACTAGAGACCAGTCCGTGGGAAGATGATTATGATACCAAAGAAGCATATGTAAAGGATATTAAAAATAAATTGGGAATTGATCTTGGCATAAACAATATTTCTCCTAACCCTGTACTACGTGCAATGGCTAAATTACTTCTAAATGCTTTTTACGGTAAGTTTGGCCAACGAAGAAAAATGAAGACAACAGAGTATATTGATAATCCAAATGATCTCTACCGAATATTACTAAATTCTAAATTAGATAACATATACCTAACTGAAATAAATGAAAACGTATTAGAAGTTAGGTATGAGACAAAAGATGAGTGGTTAGAAGATCCAACCAAAACAAATGTGATAGTAGCAGCATTTACCACATCTTATGTTAGATTACGTTTATATAAAGCTATGGATCAATTAGAACAACAAGTTGTGTATCACGACACTGACTCAATAATATATATTGATGATGGAATCAATAATATAAAAAATGGATGTATGCTTGGAGAATGGACCGATGAGTTAAGTGGAGACAATATTGTAGAATTTATATCAACTGGTCCAAAGAGCTATGCTTATAAAACTTCCAAGGGAAAAACTGTATGTAAAATAAAGGGGTTCACACTAAACTATGAAAACTCGCAAAAATTGAATATGGATGAAATGAGGAGAGTACTGTATCAAGAAGTTGAAGTTTAGAGTATAATCAGATAACAAAAAATAAAAAAACACACGAGCTAATCAATAAACATGTATCAAAGAAATTTAAGCTAGATTATAATAAACGTGTTGTACAACCCACTGAATCAGATATAATAGACACGCTCCCTTATGGTTACTAGATCGTTACGTGTTTTGCGTTATTTTAGTATGTTTTTAGGGTGTTTTAGCATGTTTTTAATAGATAATTAATGTACATTCTATTTCCACCTATTTTCCCCTTACTTTGAACCTATTTTATTACTATTTTACCCTATAATTTACCATAGTTACAGACCGTTTTAGCTTAAATTTGTGTAGTTTTGAGTCATAGTTTTAATTAGTGCACTTTGGTTACTATTGAAATGTTTATATTTCCCTGTTTTTTCGCATATTTTTGTTTATTTTTTTAGTTTAATTTGTGTCATTATAAGCGTAAATTTTTTTCATTAATTTTTAATGATTTTGACTAAATTTACTCATATATTTTTGTCTTGTCCTCAAAGACTCCTCTATGTGTGGATAGCAATGGCAAAGGAAGCTTTTAATAGAAAAAAGAGCATCTTCTGCGGACCTGTGAAAAAAGAATTAAGAAAGAGACTAGTGAAGTGCTTTGTGTGAAGTAGAGTATTGTATGAGCCAGAAACATGGATAGGAAGTAAAGAGAAGGAAATACAAACGTTTGAAATGTGGATATGGAGATAATTGAGTGGACAGACAGACTAAGAAATGAAGCTGTGTTGGATAGAGTGGATGAAAAAATAATGATGTTGAAACTGATCAGGAAGAGAAAAATAATTATTTGGATCACTGACTGAGAAGAATTGCCTATTGAAGGGTGCGCTGGAAAGAATGGTGAAAGGGAGAAGTGTTCGGGGCAGAAGAAGATATCAGATGATTGACGACAGTAAGATAACGGATCATATGAGGAGACAAAGAGGAAGCAGATAATAGGAAAGATTGGAGAAATCTGGGTTTGCAATGAAAGACTTGCTCCTGGGCAGTACACTATGAACAAATGAATTTGTTCTTTAGAGGAAGAACAATTATTTGCATACATCTGAAGTCTGACTAGTGTAATATGTAGCTAGTTGGCGATGTATGCAATGAAGAGGGAACAATTGCCATCCAGTGAAAACAAACACCTGTGTGGGAGAAATTCTGACTAATTGACTATTTTTCAATACTTTCCCGCCAAATATATCTGACAATAAATTTAGAGGCATCACTGTGATGTCAATCGAACCTCAGTTCTGGGCAGTAGCAACACTAATCTTTCACCTTGCAATTACGGCAGATAACACATGACTCGAATACTGGTAATGATGTTTGAGCAAAAACAGTTTCTGGGTTGAAGGACGGGATATCTTGCTATTCCGCGAATCGTAAATGTTACGGAATGCAAGCGTTGAGAGATTATACTTGGCAGCAATTCGTGTCACTGAAAAATTGCGGGCGAAATAGGAAGAAGCCACGCTATATTGCAAATAACGATGTAATTTATCAACGATAAAAGTGACTACTTTCCTTTAAACAAAGCATTTAATGACTTGAATTGACTTCCTTTGCAGAGCAGCAGCACGACAACATACCTGGACAAGATATCTAAACAACTAAATAAAGACATTTCACGTAATTAATGTCACTTACCTGGCTTTAAACAAATAAATTATGTTACAGAATGGCACTTTATGTCTTTACAGAAGCGCAAGAGGAGTGATTATACCTGGATATGACACCTAACTCCTCAACAAAGACATCACACCTAATTAGTGTTATTTGACTCGCTTTAAACAAATGATATGACTTGAATTGTAATACAGACTGGCATTTCTTTCCTTTACAGAAAGGAGGACAAGAGCCATCGTCGTCTGTAACATTTTGGTGAGTTAATATTTACCATTTCTTACTTGTTTCTAGTGGCACACCCAAAAATATAACCATGGGAATCTATTCATATTAGACGAACATTAAAGCTGTACGCAAAGCGTGGATAGACTCAGAAGTACAGACAGCGTCGCTGTATGTGATTGGCTGACTGGGAATGTTTACGGCTACTAAATATTGTCCAAACAAAATTTACATAACTTCGAACATTATCGAAAGTTTGAGCTTTCCAACATCTAAAAAATCTAGCCACATAGAAGCCTATTAAAAATAAACTGTTTCAAACATCACACATTTCCCACAATAATACTTGTAGATAAGACTCGTCAAGCATTAAAACCTTTCGCCTTCTTCCTTTTTTTTTCTTTCTTTCTCCGTTTCGTTATTATTATTATTATTATTATTTAGGAAGCTTGAGCCCGAGTGGGTGTGCCGCTGTTTGTTTCTAAACACTTTTCTTTTATCAAATATCTCTGTTTGTGTTATGATTCAAGATAAACATGTTGTAGCCAGAATACGCACCCATCGCGCTAGTCTCACTTTACCTCACAGACAACACAAGGTTCAATGCCTTGCTCAAACTTAACAAGTTATTTGAGCCCTTCAGAGCAAAAGCGGTGTAAGTCAAAATCGGATCATGAGGTTGAAAGTAAAAATTCTGTAAAATACAGCGCGAAGTGGCAATTAATACGTCGTTCTTGCTATCAGCTTACTACTAATACTTTAAATAAAGTGAATATTAATTGCTACTTTGCGCTGTATTTTACAGAATATTTACTTCAACTCTCATTATCCATTCTTGACTTACACCACTTCTGCTCTGAACGGCTCATTCATTCAATGTTGTGTCCTTGTATTATCTGATCTTGATTTCAGACAATTATAGCTAAGCGAAAATTTTACAAGGGAATTGTCCCACGTCGTGCACTTTGAATTTAATGGAAATGCATATTTAAGCTAATTTTCGTTCGTTAAAAAACGTGGTGATATTGATTCGTTTCGTTTTTTTTTTTTTTTTTCCTAGTTTACGAAATATAATGACTTGAAATTCGATGCTACTTACGAAGCTTCTTGTGCGCACTGTATCACAGTCCTAGTATACTTTTTTTTTCGCATGGTACAATAGGAGATGTTAAATATCAGTTTTTTTTTCGCAAGAAACCTTTTAAGTTAGTTAACAAGAGAATGACAATAATAATAAATAATAATTATAATAATAATAATTATTATTATTATTAATATTATTATTATTATTTTTATTATTATTATTATTATTATTTTTATTATTATTATTATTATTATTATTATTATTATTATTATTATTATAGCATCAAATTGTGTCTTTCTGGATCGATCACAAATTTTGATTCTATACAGTAAATCACACTTTTACTAGGCAAACTACAAAACTATATTGCTAGGAACATACCATTGAGACTAATTCAGTTCTATCTAATCATATATTACAAAAGGTACAAATTTCAAAACCTGAATATAATCAATAATTAAGAACATTCTATTCAGCTAAGAGGGCAATTAAATTTTTTGTACATCAGCATTATGAACAGTTTTCATAATCGTGCATAATATGCCACATTATCACAATAGTGCCATATAAATACTATGATGACAACAAACGCACACTTTTGTGCCAAGAAATCTCTTTTCCTCTAGCTGCCGCTAGAGTGCACTGAAATTAATGTGTGAATGACAACATACTTACTGGAAGCTAAGCTCATGCATTTGCTTTGTTTCCTGGAATATAGTTAGTAGATAAGTATGTTCTAGAATTTTTAAAGGATATGAGGTACTTTGTCTGAAACTACATTAACAACTTCGTCATAGCTAACCGTTTAATAAGGAAACATGATAAAAAATTTAAACATATTTTTTGTAAACTCAATGTTTTACGGTAAAATCATGACCACGTAACCAAAAAGAACAAATGTTGCCAATGATAAGGAAAAACATATTTCCCAGCAACTCTCACCTCACCCCCATACATGAAATGGACGAAGGGGAAATTAACTTTATATAAATTATTATTATACTGTATAAACATTCAGATTTCTGCATAATGTTAATTAAATAAAAAGAGACAAGCAATATCAAAAGAAAATTTTAATTCAAGAAGAAAAAATAGGAAAATTCGTTGCAAATGCTACATGGGATGTTAAGGAGGGAGGATGGCTTTAATATGGTGGAAATCCAGTGAATTAAAAATAATATTTTTGCTGTAAAATACACTTTGATATGTGAGAAATGTATATTACATAGAATGTAATACGGATTCGTGCCTTTGTAACGCTATTTTTCGGCTCTGGTGCACAAGGTTTTCAAGGGATAAGGACGTTTACAGTGTGGTGGAAAACCAGTAAAATGTTTTCTTTAAAATAATTTTCGAAATTTGAAAAATTCATCAGACTAAATTTTTATGAACACTCGCGGCTCTTTTAGGAGTCATTTTTAAAGCTCTGGTGCATAGGGTAAACGACAATAAACTTGGATTGCAATTTCTGTAACTTTAATTTGTTGTTTTATTCTCACACAAAAGAGTTAATATCTTTATATCTTCCGAACTATTAATGCTACATAATTCATGATATGCGAAACACACATTCTTAGGCTATTAGGAAACTTTTCCGTGTCGTCATTTTGTTGTCTTTGAAAAATATCCTCTAATGTTTCTATAAAAGTATCTCTAAAATTGATTCTTAAGATATGTTCTTTATTTCAATATTTTGAAAGCGAATATTCAAAAGTGTGCTATAGACCTTTTAAAGAATGTGCGTTTAGAGTAAACTGGCAGAGAGGTTTTGAATTTATCTTAATAATGGCTGACATATATTCACTGTGGTGATCTACAGTGCCCTGGTACTTCATTTTTTTCCAAGACTTCTGACCCAATTATTTTGACTAATCTCGAATTTCATTGTTACGGCAATTATATTTCTACATATAAAAATGAAAAATGACCGTCTGATAGAACAAATTTCAAATTATACAACCCTTTCCCTTAAGCATAATATTTACATGTATCAGAAATAGTCTAAGCATGTCACTGTCAGCTTGTGTATGGGTGGAGGCAGGTTGTATCGGTTTATGTGTGCATTATAAACAAATCCCGTTCCATAAGTGAATTAGAGTATTAAATGTTTATGTCAGTATAAGTCATTCTTTGAGAATATCAATTCATTTCTGGAGGGGACGGAGATGAGAATCACTACTCAAAAGTGGATATTAAAAAAATATATTATTAAACACACAGTATGGTGAGTGTGTAAATTTTTTTGGAAATCACAACGCAGTTAAATTTTAAAATTATAACAGGAAAATGTATTATTTTAGTAAAAATATTTCATTTTTATTTTGTGTAATTGGAAAGGATGAACTATCTGATTGTGGCTCCTAAGCTGTTTCATTGTAAAAAACAATAGAAAGCCGGAACAATTTATACTAATGGTGGTAGTAGTAGTAGTAATAGTAGTAGTAGTAGTAGTAGTAAACGTACCAGTGGCAGTAGTAGCAGCAGTAGTAGTAGTAGACGTACCAGTGCCAGTAGTAGTAGTATTAGTAGCAGTACTGCTGGTAGTAATAGTAGTAGGAGTAGTAGACGTACCATTGGCAGTAGTAGTAGTATTAGTAGCAGTACTGCTAGTAGTAGTAATATTAACAATAGTAGTAGTAGTAGTAGTAATAGTACTAGTAGTAGTACTAGTAATAGTACTAGTAGTAGTAGTAGTGGTAGTAGTAGTAGTAGTAGTGGTAATAGTAGTAGTAGTAGTAGTAGTACTAGTAATAGTACTAGTAGTAGTAGTAGTGGTGGTAGTAGTAGTTATAGTGGTAGTAGTAGTAGTAGTAGTAATAGTAGTGGTAGTGGTAATAGTAGTAGTAGTAGTGGTAATAGTAGTAGTAGTAATAGTACTAGTAGTAGTAGTAATAGCAGGGGCGTATTTTGCGGGCTACCGGGACTACCGGCGGTAGCCCAAGGAAATTACAAAAGAAAAAGTTTATAATATAACATAATGTAATAATTTTGTATTATTAGTTTTACCATATTAATTAAAATTAAAGTAATTGTTAGATATATTTTGTGTAATAATAGGGTCAGCGGTAGCCCAAACCCTTTAACCAGTATACGCCCCTGAGTAATAGTACTAGTAGTAGTAGTAGTAATAGTACTAGTAGTAGTAGTAGTAGTAGTAGTGGTAGTAGTTGTAGTAGTGGTAATAGTAGTAGTAGTACTAGTAATAGTAGTAGTAGTACTAGTAATAGTACTAGCAGTAGTAGTAATGGTAGTAGTAGTGGTGGTAGTAGTAGTTGTAGTGGTAGTAGTAGTAGTAGTGGTAGTAGTAGTGGTAGTGGTAATAATAGTAGTAGTAGTAGTGGTAATAGTAGTAGTAGTAGTGGTAGTAGTAATAGTAGTACTAGTAATAGTACTAGTAGTAGTAGTAGTGGTAGTGGTAATAGTAGTAGTAGTAGTGGTAATAGTAGTAGTAGTGGTAGTAGTAGTGGCAGTAGTAGTGGTAGTACTAGTAGCAGTAGTAGTAGTAGTGGTAGTAGTAGTAGTAGTAGTGGTGGTAGTAGTAGTAGTAGTGGTGGTAGTAGTAGTAGTAGTAGTAGTAGTAGTAGTAGTAGTAGTAGTAGTAGTAGTAGTCCTCCTTTAGTTTCCCTCTATCCCATTCCTGGTAACTATGTATTACTTGTCGACATTAGTCTTAAAAAATCTTTATGGAATGAGATTCTGTCAAAATGACTTATCGGTATTTAAGAAAGAACAACAAATATTTAAACATATGAATAATAATTCATTGAATTAAATAATATGTTGATAACGTTTTCGCCTATATGGCATCTTCAGGCATAAGTTCAAATATCTCACGTGGTGCATTGAAGAATTTTACTAATATTTACATATTCATTAAATAGAATATTAAACAATCTAACAACAAAGAATTATTCATTTGAATATTTATTTATTTATTCATTTGTTTACATATTTATTAATTTATTTGTATACTTATTTATTTATTCATTTGTATGCTTATTTATTCATTTGTATACTAATTTATTTATTTATTTGTAAGCTTATTTATTTTTTCATTTGTATGCTTATCTATTTATTTATTTATTCTTTTGTATACATATTCATTAATTCATTTGTATACTTATTTATTTATTCATTTGTATGCTTATTTATTTATTCATTTGTATGCTTATTAATTTTTTCATTTGTATACTTATTTATTTCATCATTTGTATGCTCATTTATTCATTTGTATGCTTATTTATTCATTTGTATACTAATTTATTTATTTATTTATTTGTAAACTTATTTATTTTTTCATTTGTATGCTTATTTATTTATTTCTTTATTTATTCATTTGCATACTTATTTATCTCTTCATTTGTATACTCATTTGTTTAATCATTTGTATAATTGTTAGCTTATTCATTTATCGATTCATTCGTTTATTCATTCGTTCCTTCCTTCGTTTGTTCGTTCGTTCGTTCGTTCGTTCATTCATACATTCATTCATTCGTTTGTTCATTTGTTTATTCGTTTGTTCGTTCATGCATGCATTCATTCGTTCGTTTGTTCATTCATTCATTCATTGATTCGTTTGTTTGTTCATGCATACATTCATTCGTTCGATTGTTCATTTGTTCATTCGTTTGTTCGTTTGCTTATTCATTCATTCGTTTCATTCGTTCGTTAGTTTGTTCATTTTTTCATTCATTCATTCGTTTGTTAGTTTGCTTGTTCATTCATTCATTTATTCATTTGTTCGTTTGTTCATTTGTTCATTCGTTTGTTCGTTCATGCATGTATTCATTCGTTCGTTTGTTCATTTGGTCATTCATTCATTAATTCGTTTGTTCAATTGTTCATTCATTCATTCGTTTGTTCGTTTGCTTGTTCATTTGTTCATTCATTCGCTTGTTCATTTGTTCATTCGTTTGTTCGTTTGCTTGTTCATTTGTTCATTCATTCATTCGTTTGTTTGTTCATTTGTTCATTTGTTTGTTCGTTCATGCATGCATTCATTCGTTCGTTTGTTCATTTGCTCATTCATTCGTTTGTTCGTTTGCTTGTTCATTCATTCGTTTGCTTGTTCATTTGTTCATTCATTCATTCATTCGTTTGTTCGTTTGCTTGTTCATTTGTTCATTCATTCATTCGTTTGTTCATTTGTTCATTCGTTTGTTCGTTCATGCATGCATTCATTCGTTCGTTTGTTCATTTGTTCATTTATTCATTCGTTTGTTCGTTTGCTTGTTCATTCTTTCATTCATTCGTTCGTTTGTTCATTTGTTCATTCATTCCTTTGTTCGTTTGCTTGTTCATTCATTCATTCATTCATTTATTCCTATAACAGGGCAAAGCCCAATTACAATAGACAGTACAGAAATTTGTTTAAAACACAGAATTGCAGATAACATGAAAAAAGAGATGAAACAGATACAAATGCAAAATATGTGTAAATACAAATTGAAAATGAAAAATGAAAAAAAAAAAAAACAGACAAATAGATACTATCTAAATAATGGCACGGATATAGATATAAATGAAAAATAGGTAAGTATAGATATCAAACCCAAAAATGTAAAATATAGCTATAATTGGCAAATTACAGAGTAACAAATAGATAGCAATACTAGGCCTATTTAAAATCAAGTAACTTCAGTATATTAATAAGAAAATGTTTATATTTCATGTAAGAAATGCTGAAATCTAGATCCCATGTTTTACATATTTCATTGAAATTTGAACACATTTTTAACACTGTGAATATTTATGTGCTGAAGTGTTTGGTTTTTTATAATATAACAATTGACGATTTCTTAAATACGATGTTCTAGCGTTAACCTGGATTTGTGATAACACTAATAAACAAGTGGTAGATATCTGAAGTGATGTTTACAGTTTCTAATGTAGTTTTTCATGCTGATTTCAAATCTGAAACCGTTTTGCTCTATCACGTCAGGTTTTGAAATTACCGACGAAATTTGATTTTTACATGGAACGCAGTCGAATTTCTTTTTCTTTTTCGTTATTCTTAATGCAATGCTGAAAATTTCGTCGTTTGTGTTCTGTTACATTAATATATTTTCATTTGTATTTTTTTTACTTATTTTCATTGACAATGACAGTGGACGGTGGATATTACGGCATCCAGAGTTTTTGTAGAAATTCACTAGAAGTGTTTTGCTACGTGTGCGGCTATGTAATAGACAAATCCCATCGGAAGACTTTTACGCCATTTGCGAAGAAAGCATATGAACTATACTCTGATTCGAAGGTGGATAGTAGTAAGTCATAGGCACCACAGTTCATCTGTTCGACCTGTGCATGCAACTTGCGCGGTTGGTTAAGTAAGGAAAAGAAGATCAACCATCTGGTATTTGGAGTTCCTATGATATGGCGTGAATGAAGCAACCACATCACAGACTGTTATTTCTGTTTGGCAAACGTCACTTCTCCTCCAAAACTCGTGCATCTGTAAAGTAACCTGACGTTTCTTCAGTTTATAAACCAATTCCATATGATGCCGTCACTTGTCCAATACCAACAGCATCTGGAGAATACACAGTTACTGAAGAAATGCAAGAAGAATGTCCTCTTTCATCTCCTGCCAACGACTCAGACTCTGATTACTACCAACCTGGAGAAGATATTAATTTGATGAATAATTTTACACTCATACGGGATCATGCGATCTCATACGGAACCTGGCACTAATGAAAGGTCAAGTTGAACTGCTCGGTACGTCTTAAAGAATTTAATTTCCTTGCACAACGAATTCACAATTTCGGCACAGACACAAAGAACTTGTGAAGTTCTTTGCAATGAGTGACACTATTTGCTACTCCACGGACGTTCAAGGTTTTGTGTCAAGTCTCGGGGTGGAACACAGCATTGAAGCATGGCGACTATTCATAGACTCATATAGGACAAGTTTGAAGGCAGTACTATTACACAACGGAAACAGAAATGCTTCAGTACCGGTTGCATATTCTACGCACCTGAATGGGACGTACGAAACCATATCTCTACTTCTTAAAAAAAAAAATACGCTATCGCAAGTACAATTGGCGTATCTGTGGTGATTTAAAAGTTATCACAATTCTCATGGGAATGCAGACAGGGTACACCAAGTACAGCTACTTCATCTGCGTGTGGGACAGCAGAGACAGAAAGAACCGCTATATAAAGAAAAATTGGCCAGTCAGAGATAGAATGCAGACAGGAAATAAAATCGTCCTTCGTGTGCTGTAGGTTGAGCAGGACAAAGTTCTTATGCCACAGCTTCATATAAAGCTGGAGCTCAGAAGACTTTCATGAAGGCACTAGATAATGACTCAGATGCTTTTGGGTACCTGTGTAACAAGTTTCCGAAGTTGAGTTACGAGAAAATGAAAGAAGGTGTGTTCATAGGTCCACAAATAAGGAAGATCATTGCTGACAGCCACTTCCAAGACTTATTGTATGATACTCAGAGAGATGCAAGGGTGGCATTGAAGTCAGTCGTAGACAATTTCCTTGTAAATAATAAATCGACTGACTATGTGAATATTTTGCAAAAGTGCATCAGTGCGTACAGACAGCTAGGTTGCAACACGTCCCTCAAAATGCATCTCCTCGACTCACATCTTGATTTCTTCCCCGAGAACCTAGGTTTACTCAGCGACGAACATGATGAACGTTTTCATTAAGACATCTCGGTGATGGAGTCACGCTATCAGGGTCGATGGAAGTGCAGCGATGTTGGCTGACTACTGCTGGACGCTTGAGTGCAGTTGCGAGCAAGCTTTTCTAGCGTAGGCACGCGATTTACTGTCTGAGTAGTGAGTGTTTCAGTTTCATAAGTGACATATTACATTTCAGTGACTTTTGTGAGAGTTATAAACTGTGATTATTTTTGTTAAGTGTTCCTGCACAAGTTTGCGTCTATATACGTTTGACTAAGTCTCCTGATATTTATTTGATAAGAATTATGGTGATAGAAAGGAAACAAACGCTTGTGATAACCTTCACCGAGCAAGATATTCCTCGACCAGAATGGATTTATGAAGATCTCCGACTAATGGAAGAACAACTAGAGATGATTCAACTGAATGGAGTGACACGGCAAGTCTTCATTAAATGTACTTCCACTAACATTGTTCAAGAAATATTAGAAAGAACCAAAGGTGAGTTGTCGTTCACATTTTCTAATGGACAGAGAACCAAAGTGGAAATAGAGAAAGCAGGACCCGGCATTAAATCTGTCAAAATTTATAACCTTCCTCCGGAACTTTCTAATACTAATATAAGTACTGTTCTTGAAAAATACGGCACGATTTATTCAGTTACTGATGATTCATGGGGACAGGCTTTTAGATATAAGATTAAGAATGGAGTGCGCACAGTTAAAATGGGTCTGAAAACGCATATCCCTTCATATATTGATGTTAGTGGATTTAAAGCCTTAGTAAGTTATGAAAATCAACCTACTACTTGTTCATACTGTCATCAAACTGGCCATTTGCGAAATAATTGTCCTAACAAAAAAGACCTCGGGAATATGATTTCTCGTAATAAAAGTGATCAATCTGCTTGGTCTAAGTTGGTAGCTGGGACGCTGCCGGCGAGACGATCTGTGCTTCAGATGGATGTAAATAACTACGACCCTGCAGAAAGAGAGCATAATATTTCTCAACAACTGGAAGTGGATGTTAGCAAAAATAATATATCCAGCAATACGATGGAAACTAAAGCTACTGCTTCGACGTCATCAGTAAACAAAGAAGACGTATCTGAAGTTATGGATTTATCAGTTAACAGTTCAACCATAACAACAGAGACAACGTCAGACAAGATACCCGAGGATGGCACTCCTCCACATCCTAACACCGCTTCAGCGCAGAATATTCCTTCTACGCACGATGTCAATGTCAAGGTCAGTACACAAACTGCCTCACAACAAAACACGAAAGAAAGTATGCCTGTCGATCGTGTGAATGACCTTCCTATTTCTACGGTGAATCAAGAACACGGAACAGATGATTCTTATGATGCAATGTTTCCGGATACGCTGATGGAGAGTGAAACGACTGATTTAATAATTCGACCGTATTTAAAGAGGCAGGTTAATTCAAGAGATCCTCGTCTTGCTAAAAAGAAACAAACCGTAACTTCCAAAGTCGAAGGGTAATAATATCATAATTAGTTGTATTATTATAAAATGCACTTTTGCCTGTGCATTTTATTTTTGATGGCACTCCCTTTAAATGTAGTGGCAACTCTCAATGTTAATCTTCTTCGCAGTAGATCTAAGCAACAGCAATTAACAAGATTTATTAATGACAATGATATCGATGTTTTTTTTCTTACAAGAAATAAATGTAGATATTATGCATTTTCTGGGCCCACGGTTTCATGCGATATGCAACCCTGGGGAAAATCAAAGAGGTACTGCCAAAGTGTATCGCTCCAGTATTGAAATTAAACAATTTGAAATCCATCCAAGTGGCAGAATAACGACGCTGCTAACAAATGATAATACGCTATATGTAAATGTTTACCTCCCGTCTGGTTCGAATAAAAGAGCAGAAAGAGAACATTTTATTACACATGAATTACCTTATTATGTAAGACATAATTTTGATCATCTATTTTTTGGTGGAGATTTTAATTGTGTGCTCCATGCAAAAGACCAAACTGGAGAATATGATCCATCGATAGCCTTAGACCGCATGATCCTTCAACTCGGTTTATATGATGTGTGGGAAAAACTGCATGGCAACAACATTCGGTTTACATATCATCACCTGAATGCAGCTTCTCGTATCGACAGAATTTACGTGAACGCAGCTTCAACAGATAAACTTAAAAAGGTCAGTACGATGCCAGTTTCCTTTACTGACAATGATTGCGTAATGTTGAAAGTGGAAAAACTTCATCATGTACCACAGATCGGGAAAAGTTAATGGAAACTGAACTCTCAGTTATTACGTGATGACAAAATTACCGAAGATTTTAAATTGTTTTGGGAGGCAGTGACTGATAGAGCGAGACGGTCTTCATCCAACATTCTTCATAAATGGACCTACATTGTTAAACCAGCTATTCAGTAGTTTTTTAAATCCCAAGGCATACAAAGGGCGCGTACTGCACGTAACAAGCTGCGCTATCATTATGAACTTCTGCAGAACATCTATCAACAACAATGTGGCGGTAAAGATGTTTTTAAACACATGCATGCTGCTAAGAGGAGACTCAACTTACTTCAAGAGCGTGCATTGCAAGGATCCTTAACACGAAGCACAAATAGTTCAATCATTGCTGAAGAAAAATCCGCGCTTTTTCATATTGCTACAGAAAAAAATAAAGGTCAAACAAAGTTTATTCATCAGTTAAAAACACCAGATAACCAAAATATCAAAGGTACCCCCTTAATATTGGAAGAAGCTTTCAAATATTTTCAAGCAAGATTTCGCCATAGAGTACACTCTGAGCAAGATCAACATAACGTACTTCAATATTTGCAACGAGCTATTTCACTTGATGATCAACAATTATTAGAACAACCCATTACTGAAGAGGAAATTAGAAGAGCGATAATTTCTGCAAGTTCCAAATCAGCTCCAGGTCCAGATGGAATTACCTATACTTTTTATAAGGCTTATTGGGACTTCGTAAAAGAGCAACTCCTACAAGTGTTTAATGAAGTATTTAAGTGTCAAGTAGACTGTACGAGTTTTACGGAAGGCATTGTAATTCTTATTCCAAAAAAGCAATGTACCGGAATGATTAAAGACTATAGACCGATTACACTTCTAAATACCGACTATAAAATTCTAATGAAGATTTTGGCAAATAGATTAAAAACTCTGCTTCCTCAAATTATAGATATAGGGCAAACGTGCGCAGTGCCAGGAAGAAAGATCACCAATATTCTCTCTACTATTAGGGATTTATTATTGAAAAAAGAAGATAATGATATTGCTGGGTTACTGAACATAGATCTTGAGCAAGCCTTTGATAATATCAATCATTCCTATTTGTTTGCAGTGTTACATAAATTGAATATCCCTATAAAACTTATCAATACCTTCAAACAATTATATCAGAATGCATATTCGCGTGTACAAATAAACGGGTATTTTACTAAACCAATCGCCATACAAAGATCCGTTCGTCACGGCTGTCCAATGTCAATGATATTATTTACATGTGCATTAGAACCACCTCTGAGGATGCTGACCCTTTCCTTGTGCAATAACAGACAGATGGTAACTGTACCCCCGGTTTATGCCTATGCCGACGATGTGATTATTTTATGCAAAGAAACAACCGATCCTACTCGTATTCAAGAAGTTCTACAAGTATTCGGGAATGCGTCAAACTCTGTCATTAATTTTACGAAAAGTACGTTCATGGCCCTAACTCCAAGAGGACAAACGATATCATCTCGATTTACTAATGTGAATAAAATGAAAATTTTAGGGATATTATATACACCCAATATCATGGATGTTATTGAGACAAATTGGAAAGATATTGTTAACAAAATCAGATATGGAATCCAAAGACACCTCAGTCGAAATTTGAATGTTATTGAAAAAGTGTGGCATATAAACACGTTTATTTTATCCAAAATATGGTACCTTGCCCAAGTTCTTCCGATACCCATTCATACAGCTCAACAAATTGAAAAGATTTTAGGATTCTATTTGTGGAAAGGTTTCGTATTTCGTATCGCACGACCTCAATGCAGATTGTCGACCAAGGAAGGAGGTTTACAGTTAATTAATGTAAAAACTAAATGTGATGCTCTATTTATAAAAGAGATAATACGCACTGATCACAATATAGACACTCTAGTGCGCATATCGAACTACGTTGCTTCAGTGCATGCATCCAGTATGACTAGGTCTTTGACAAAACTTACCACTGACGCCAACAAATTTTTGGAAGCCACAAATATTGCAGCAGAACAAATAACAACTAAACTGATCTACAGCTACTTCCAAGACTAAGTGAGGTGTTTACCGAGTGTACAATGTAAATTTCCTAATAAGAACTGGAAGAAGATTTGGTCATAATTTAAAATACCACACATACCATCAAGTTGGAAATGGGAGACATATGCGCTACTTAATGGGATAATTATGACGGAAGAGAGAAAATACATGTACCACATTGTCCCAACTCCACAGTGTAATAAATGTGGGACTATTGATACAATTAGCCACAGACTAACAAGATGTTCAGATCTTACAAGGGGTATTTGGCTATGGGTTCAGCAACAGCTGAATAATGTGCATAAGGCAACGAACCCGAACACAAATCTGCGGATCGTTTTTGACCTGGACGTACCACAGACTCCACATTATTTTAGTATATTGTGGCTTGCCATGGGATTTATTTATTATATGTTGAAAAACAAAACAAAAACTTTACCTGACTTTATTAAAGAACTCAGAAGGGTATATCTACAAACTGATGTACATGTTAGGGAAAAACTTCAAACGTTAGACTTCCTTACGGAAGAATAGTTACTTCCTTTAATAATGTGAGTGTGTTCTTTGTCACGTGATAATTCTCAGTGCACCTGTGAAGTTTAGAAATCACGTGTCTTATAGCGGGCATGCAGGCATCGTGATGCCTGAGATAAGTTACAGTTATACGTTAAAGCTTGTTGGAATAACCCCTTTAGTTTGTTGTAAGAATTAAATTCAGAATTACTAATCTAATTGTTGAAAATGCTGATTAATCATTAGTGAGGGCAGTTTACTTTGAATGTTTGTTTAGTTTCACAGATTTTCTGGATTAACGTTTAAATATGGGCAACGTACAAAGTATTAGCATAGTGGGGGGGGGAAGACCTTAAACTGTGTTGTGTGATGAATGAAAGATATGAATTATTTGATTTATCTTTCGCGTGATGGGGACTGAAACACCTCACCACGTAATTTCTGATAGCACAGTTTATGTAAAAAAAAGTGCGACAAGACAAATGCTCAGCACAAATGAAGTATATTCTATATATGTACTTATGTATTTTACATGTGTATTATACCTTCAACTATGTTATTATTATAATTATGTGCCATGTGGCACATCTGCATTATTTTCTTAGCTAAAGCCATGTTCATTATTACTCCATGTAGCAATAAATGCTCTACTGAAATTCCTGTCTGTGAGTTGTTAAACATAATGGTTGATGTATATCTCAAGAACTGTGGGTAATAGAGACAAATGGTTTGCATATTCGGAATCAGCATGTTCCAGTTGTCTTAGAACGCTTGTTGGATACCAAGATATCCACCGAAAGTGTTATTTTGTTATTCAGTGTAATATTTCGCTATTATCCAATAGACCGTTGAATATTTTATACAATAAAAGTTGCTCAGCAGGTAATCTACGACTTCCAAGAGACATTAAATAAATTCAGCAAGTAGTTTGTTGTACGAAATTTTGTTATAAAGGGCCCAATAATGATATTTTCTGAAATACAGCGAACAGAGTCACAATTCTCATAAGGTTGACGACATAATTTAATTTAGTATGTTATTGCAAAATGTATGTGTATTTCTTATCAAACTGGTGAAGAAGAATTAGCACTACGTATACAGTCATCCTTTCTTACTTTTTCATTAGAAACAGCAATAAAGTTTGCAGTAATATACTGAATTAGATGATGACATCACCCTTAAAGGAGCAGTCCGCGATAAAATTCGAAATTTTGATTATATTATAGGATATTTACCTAAGTAATCCTTAGATTAACGGCGTTTGTCTCATCTCTCTACGCCTTTTAGTTTGTGAAATATTAAAGATCTTACTGCAAGCTCTGACGTCATAACCACTTCATAAGACTGCGTTGTAGTTCCGTTTGACATACAGCGTAGAACGAGTAAACACATATTCATTTGTTACAGTCAGTTATTATTAACTCACTTAGGACCTATCACATGCATATACTGTAATAATAATAATAATAATAATAATAATAATAATAATAATAATAATAATAACTTACCCAAACTCTATACCACTTTAAATCCCGTGTACAATGCATTGTTCCATTCTGTGATTAGAACGACTTAGGTCTGATAAGGGTTTAAACTGAAAGGGTTTAATATTTTGATCAATAATTATAACCTAAGTCAACGTCTTCACTGAGTGAGTGAATGTATGTGAGACGTGAAATATGCGATATGAGGGGACTACAGACGTGTTTATCTCACGCCAGCAATAAATTAGTACAAGGTTTATGTTATTCTATTGCACCATAGTTGTTGAGTCACACGGTTTAGGCACCGGGGCTATGTTTGAGAGAACTCTAAAACATGTGGATCATCGAATTGCAGTAGTTGATAACCACGAGCTACTTCCAACACATTTCTCTGTATTTCTTCTCTCCACTCGTTTTCCTTCCTGCTGTATGTTTTCTTTTCCACCCATCGTTTAGTGGCGTTAGAGTACTGGAGTCTGGAACCAGTTACATCTCTTTTCACGTTGTAATTATGGTCCATTATCGCAATCATAGTTCTTGTTACTATTCCATCATATGGAAAGTGTTTTCTCTTAGGAATATAAACCAATCTCTCGTTATGATATGATTCAAGTTTGCTAGTGTGACAAAACTGATTAGTCTGCTTTAAAGTCTATTAAAGGGCAGGGTTACATACAACATTTTTCAGAGCATTGTAATCGTTGGATCCAGGTTCGATCCATTCCCTCTCGCTATTGTATGGGTGAATGTGTGCACACTTTTTATGTCTCTGTTCGTGTATATTACAAATATGATTTAATATAGAAATGAATCTGTCTTCTAAGTCGTCAGAATCACCTTCACATGTAACACATAACCACCATGAGTGATTTATGATGCTGTCTTTCCACATTTGTATTTTCTCATATGTTTTTGCGGCGGCTTCAAGGTTTTTAGATAAGCTTTCTGCAATGTGCCAAATGTCAAATTGATGATCCACCATTCATATTTGGTCCTCACGAATTTCCTAATTCCTTTATTGCGGTCCGACAGAGAGAGGGTAATGTTCATTTTTTCTTTTAGGCGATCTAGAACTTTTTTGCATGATGCTTTTTCAAGATTGCTTACAATTAGGCCCTTTTGCAGAACTTCGAAGCCTACAAGATTATCTGAATCGAGGTCCGTTACACTGTAAGTGACATATTTTGCACTGTAACCAGGTGAGTCAAATTGGTCATCACCGCGATTCGCACGTTTTTATCTTTTAGGGAATTGATAAGTTGTTCATGAATCTGAAAATAACTACACCTACTGTTGGTTCTACGAATTTTGAAATTATTTTATAAAATGTTGTCTTGCCGATGAAATATAGATGTAGGTTTTTGAAAAACTTTCGAACAATTTGTACCTTATACCTGATGAATTAGAATTTGAAGTTTCTTCTTCTATTTGAAAAGATCTGTCTAAGTCAGTTTATGGCTCACTCACATCTCATTCACCACACACATTTCTTAGCGTCTCGCACCCTATCTCACACTGCGCAGCTTTGTTTATATTAGGTTTCTGTGAATTTTCAGCCTCATCGAGAACTACACATACGTCAATATTTTCAGCTATAGATGCATCACTGCAACTTGCTATTACTTCTTCGACGACCTTCTTTCATTTATAATCAGAGGAGCGCGTAGTATCAGAACTGGCTTGGGGAGATTCTCCTTTCAAAAATAGGGAAGGGACAGCAGTTTCCTTCATTTTCATAGGAGTTATATTGTCTTTCATTAAGCGTCTTTTTAATAGAGACGATTCTTCAAAATCAATTTCATGGAAATGATTAGAACACAACAGCAGTTTTCGATAGTGTAAAACCTATTCTGTTGATTTTCTTCACCCATGTTTTAAATATTTGCGGTGACTTTTCTCTGCTCGAAAATACATGAAATGATACCCCTTCTCCTTGTTCTGTTTTTGTTGTTCCCTCTGAATACGAAAAATCACAACACCACGGCATTTTAAAATGTATTACGATACAATTTTTTCTGTTTAGTCTACTGTAGTTCAAAATCGTTCATATGAAAGAAAATAGCCCTACATAAAACCACAACGTTGGTATGTGCTATTTTATGATTAAATGAAATGCAAAATATGACTTCACTGAATCACAGAAATTCTGTTCACGTGTACTACGGCGAGAGAAGATTATTTAATACAGAGCACTGCACTCGGGATGTTCTCGGCCTACTACGCAATCACACCAGTTCAGTGGCTGTGACGTCATAAGTATTTGCGCGGAGTCAGTAATTCAAGAACCATGCCTCGCATTGACATGCGGTAAATTACAGTCTACTTAGATTGAAAAACGTGTTTGATTAAAGCCAACTTAATTTTATCGCGGACTGCTCCTTTAAGAAAATTGTGATGTGACTCTGTTCGTTTTTTCTCTGTACCCTTCAGATATCTTGAGAATCATTTTTGAAAATTTTCAATTTCATTACTAAGATATGATTTGCAAGTGGGTGACCAAATTACTGAGGCATATTCCAATTTAGCGCGAACATTACAATTAAAAAGGAGTGTCAAAGTCGAAGTGTTTTGTAAACTTTTTGAATTTCGAATAATAAAACCCAGATTTGTTTTTAGCATCCTCTCCTGTTCTTCTCCCATTTCCACTGTTCGTCTCGTAATTACTTTTTTGTCCTCGAATTCTCCTTGTATGTCCCCATTCTCCTTCTACTAATCTTGTTCTCCTTGCATCCTCCTATTCTCCTCGTACTTTCCCTATTTTCCTCGCATTCCCCCTATTCTTTCCGTAATCTCCTTGTTTGCCTCGTAATCCCATTGTTCTCTTTGAATTCCCCATATTCTCCTTGTATTTCCACTGTTCTCCTTGGATTCCCCTTGTTCTCTTTGCATTCCCCATGTTATTCTTGTGTACCGGATATATTTAAAAAGATGATAATAATAATAATAATAATAATAATAATAATAATAATAATAAAAGTAAAATAATTATATTAATATTGTTATTATTTTGCGGATATTATGTAAGATTATTATAATATTAGATACATTGTTTAGTTGTAGGACATTATAAACGGCAATATATTATAGTGAAGTAAGTAACATAATTATTACTTTCAATTTCTCTTAATTTCAATCAGCGAAATAGAGCAAACTGTAATATACGAGATGTTGCAATAATTTCCGATTTCACCGAGGACGTCTTGTAAGAATTAAGAATATGATAACCATTTAAATAAAACCCCTGGCTACAGTATTCCACAACACTAGGAGACGCACTTCGGTTTTGCTCCCCATCTTTACACTATCACCTCACTTCAGGAATTATCTGCTAAACCTACCAAGTATATAGAATGAAAACCAGTGAAAATTGTTTGCAAAGATTCACTGCCTGAATTAGGAAATCGTCAAATTCTTTCTTTGTTGCTGAAATATCAGAATGATCTGACAAAATCTCTAGTGTGAAGTACCGCTAAAATTATCGTTTTATGTTCTGAAAGCAACGTTCCCAAGGGGTGGTCGATCTATGTATTAACTGGCAGGCAAATATACTTTTAGTTAGTCTCAACGTATATAAATGAGATAACGTCAAAATGTTTACCTGTATTTCCTTGGAAAACTACACTTCACTTTCTGTTAAAACAAGTTAAATTTAAAAATACACTACTTTTCATATCTATCGCGCAAATTCGCCTGTAAAATATTGTCATAGATGAACTACACTTGACACTAAACATGCACATACTGTATCTCTAACCACAACTAAAAATCGATTTTCGCGTTTATCGCTCATACCAAAGAAAAAGAGGGTTCTGTTCATAAGGCGCCACATACGCTTCGTGCTCAAGATAAAGCTGAAAACCAGCCTCTGAACTCGGGATCAGATTGCTTGGAATTCTATACAAACCTTACATATAATTTCCCCTTCATACATTACAAAAAACATTTTAAACAACATAATGAAACGTTTTACAATTCACAAAAATGAATCAATTGCACTGGCAATGGAACCGTCCCAACTGGGCCGCGGCTATTTGAATGAAAATTATACAAGCTAATTTTTGTATGAAAAAACAACGTGGTAATGTTTGCTTTTATCGATTTCTTTTTATTAACGATATATAAAAACTTTAAACAAGGATATAGATATGCTACTCTTGCGGTAAATGCAAGCAGAACAACAAGCGCAAGTTCTAAATCCAGAGGTACTCTTCATCCTTGATACCTTCATACAAATGTAACATGTTACATTCTAAATAAATTTGAATTTTAAATTACTCTTACCTTATCGATGGAGTGTGGATTCGGACAAAGGGTCATGAACACTACAGACATTTAACAAATGCTGCTTCTTCACAATCTTCCATTTCACATTCTCAACTGTTGACTTGACGCAGAGTTTGAAAACCATTGTCCAGTATATATCTTACATCGCCACATGTCTTGCAGTACAGGGGAACAGAACTGATGATAGACAATAGAGCGTAATTTTATTATAAAACTACCATGCACATTTTCTGTACTATTTTCAATTATGATTTTGTGTCCGAAATAGTCTTCTATTCTCCGAATTACAATATTATAGTGCGGAAAAAGTAAACGTCAAGTGGCTGCACAAACTTAGATGTCTGGGGGGGGAATTATTTGCGTCTGACTTGTTTTATTATCTAAAAACATCTTTATTTCGGAATCATTAAAAATGTTTTTTATCAGTTTGCACTCCATGAATCTACACTGCCAAGCAAAAAAACGCAACGCTTGAATAAATTTGAAATATCAAAACATAATAGAAATTATAACATTACTGTGTGCTTCTATGGACCTGTTTATGGTAGGCAAGTGTTAATCCATGTTTTGGTAAGGCAAATATACTAATCGGGTGATTTGTGACACCCTCTTTTCTATTTCTTGTCCTCACCCTATATTTATTGCTGCGCCATTAAAATTTACAACCGTAAACACAAGCAGCTAAAACAAAGTTACAACACTATTGTTTTCTTTTTTGTGTTTAATGGAATTCCGTGATATTGAACTCAGTTTTAAACAACATTTAAGAGAGTTACGATGCCGTTAAGCCCCGAGAACGCCACTAGAGCAATCATGTTGGAAAAAGATGACCGCAACTTACATTATGTGACTCAGGTGTTGCATACATGGCCCCGTAGCTCTTGAAGGTTACCTGGAGCATGTTGACGGACATTCCTCTCTAAAATGTCCCACAGATGATCAATTGGGTTAAGATCCGGACTGCGTGACGGCCATTGCATGAGTTGAATCCCTACTTCACTGAGGTACTGGAAGACGTATCGCGCCACACGAGGACGTGTATTGTCCTGCACGAGCACGAAATTGTCACTAATTTATGATGCAAAAGTAAGAACATGTTGCCAAGAATTCCTTCAATGTAGCGATGGGCAGTAAGAAACCAATCTTCCACAAAACAAGTTTGGTTCGTTTAGACAAACTGATGTCTGTCCACACCATCACTGAACCGCACAGAAATGTTGTCCTTGATGAAAAGTTGCATGGAGAATATCTTTCTCTAGTCCTCTTCCACACTCTTTCTCTTCCATCTGGGGATCTGAGGCAGAATCGGGACTCATCTGAGGACAAAACTGTTCTCCACTGTACATCAGCCCATTCCTGATGTTCCCTTGAAAATTTTAAGCGAGTTTGACGATGTTGTCTTGTAAGTTCTGGGCAGGGGCAGATCTTCTGGAGATCAGGCCAGCATCATGTAACCTCCTCCTCACAGTCTACTCACCGACATTCACACCTCGCACTTAGTCTAGTCGATTTCTGGCTTCGACCGCAGTGGTGTGGCGGTTACGCAGCACTTGAAGGCGCAAGAACTAGTGTTGGCAACTGAGTGAATGTTTCGAAACAGTGTGTCGACACACTGAGATGTTCCGTGATTCGAAACACTAGGACTTGAATGTTTCGAAACAGTAACTGTTTCAGTTTCACCATGGTTTGATGCTGTGTATCGACTGTTATCTGCTGTATCGAGCGTCGGGTGTAAGAGAAGAGAACCAATGAAACAGTTAATGTTTCGAAACACTGATTGAAAGCGAAAGCGTCCCATGCGTCCTGTCTCAAATAAACTGCTTCGCGAACGGAAGTTTGCCGACATACTTTTAAATCAAGACGAGTACCTATATTTATGTATTGAATTAACTTCAATAATCTGAATACTTCTCATATAAATAGTATTCCAAATCTTAATAGTAACAATTATCCTGAGTTTCACGAATAGGAGAACTTGGTGCACTGGAGTCACTCGATATAATCACATCAATTATTATTATTATTATTATTACATCCACTTGAATACATTTGAAATCATTGAGAAACTGGCTTACCTTGTAAACTGTAGCTTTTCCCAGCATATTATGTCTGCAGCTTGCACCTCGTTAGTAAAACTCTCCAAGAATTAACTCAACTTTTTCACATTACACTGAACACACAAACACATAATGACTCCATAACTGATTACATGTTGGATCGCTATGAATTATTGCAGTTTTTAACGTAAAATGGGCTCACTATTCTTCATTCATCACATATATGTAAACACAAAAACACACGATAACACATGTCTATATACTGACGTAATGACTCTGAAAATTAATTGTTTTAATTGCCTATTATTGGTGCCCTATGGATACAATTTAAAATTAAATGCATTGTTCATTTAAGTTCCATTAACAAACTTATTATTGCATGTTAAAATTAAAAAAATATATATATTTTCGACACTTTTTTACTTGAAAGTCGAGTACGCCTTTCTGTTATTATTTGTCCTTGCTTTGAAAAAATTCGTTCGCAAGGCACTGAAGTGGCCATAATACACAGGCGTCGTTTCATGACTTTATAAAGTGTCGGAAAAATCTCTTTATATTCCTTCCACCATTGTAATGGATTTTCCACCCTGCGTAGAAGTGGCATGTTCAAGAATTTATCAACCTCGACAATACTTGCTGCTCGAGGGTTGTCCACTTCGGGTTGAACTGTACTTCCTTCTATAGATGCGTCAAAATCTCGCCAAGCGGAACTCGAAGGTGTTGTGGATTCACCAATTACTGTTTCTTGAACAGACTGTACACTCGTAGTTTGCGCCTCATTTCTTTGCTGACCTCTTCTTGTTTCGGAACACTTGTTAATTATGACTTCCTTTGTTTGTTTGAAGCGCTGATCATCTTTAGAAAACCCAAAATATTTTAATCTAGGATCCAATAATGTTGCTTCCCATACTAATGGCAAGTTTCCATACTTTCGTATCAATTGACATGACACTTCATCTATCAGCTTTGTTACTAGCTCCAAAACAGTTTTGTCACTATAGCCGGTCTCTTTCAGACGAAGGCAGTGACTTGACAATCCTTTGCTGAGTAACACGATTTTCGATAAAGTCACATTTTTTTCGCTACTAACTTCATTCGTGACCTCTTCAAAACATGCAAGGGCTTCTGTATATTTTTCGATTATATACCAATCTCCCTGAGTCAACTTTTGAACTGACTCAGGATTTAATATTGCTAAGGCACTTTGAAGGGGCTCCTTCATTTCTAGAATTCTCTTAAACATGTAATATGTGGAATTTCAACGATTAGGACAGTCTTGAGTTGGTGTTAGGTCAGAATACCCCATCTGTCTCTGTATGTTATGCAGCTTTTCGAGGGCTTGTGGGCTGCGTTTGAAATATTCAACTGTTCCCTTTACTTTCGCCCGAGTTTCTCCCTTTAATTCTAGGCTACTTTGAACAACTAAATTCAAACTATGCGCAAAGCAAGGCACGTGCCACCAGTTGCAAAGTTGTACAGCCCTGATCATATTAGCAGCATTGTCTGTGGTGCAAGCTACAATTCTGTGTTGTATTCCCCATTCCTCTACAGTTATTTTTAGTTCTTTGGCAATATTTTCTGCTGTATGTTTACCAGAAAATTTAAAACATGATAGTAAGTATGACTTTAGACAGCAGTTATTATCAATGAAATGGGCAGTTACAGCGAAATAATTTTAATTTTTCAATGATGTCCATCCATCAGTTGTTAAACAAATGTATGAGGCATTTTTTTGAATGTCACTTCTGACTTCACCAGGTCGTACAACTTATTTAACATACTATCTGAAAGGGTTCTTCTACTAGGTATATCATAATTTCGATCCAAGAGATAAATCAGTTTTTTGAATTCAGGACACTCTATCATGTTGAAAGCATAGTAACCTTTAATTATAAATCTCAAAAGTTGATCATCTATTTTGGCTCGTTTGGTGATCGACATCGGTCTTACCGTGAATCCACTGATTTTGGATTGCCCCGTGCTTCTATTATTGACAGCTGTTGAAGTTGAAGGTTGAGGAAAAACTTCATCACAATCCATGGAAGTGGTCAAAGTGTCTTGCTTCTCTGTCCGTGTATCAATGGTTAGGAGACCATTGTCTTCTTCGATACATTCAACAGTTGTAGAGCGGCTTTCCTTTAAATTAACATTTCGATGTAAACAAATGTCGAGTCATATTAGAAGTAGATGATCCCCTTGTTGAAATCACAGCCGAACAAATGTTGCACGTCACTTTATTTGGAATTGTCCGAATGAAATAATCCCACACAGCACTTCGTAACGCCATCGCACTAATCACAATAACACAACGACGCCACGACGCACTAGAATAGCTAAACTGAACCTCTAAACTCACACTGTCACTAGCTACTGAATTCTGGAGTCGTGCACATCCAGCAAATAGTATTTTGTTACTTATTAAGTTATTAGGCTACGTAAAATTATTTTGAGTTGCAGTTCCATGCTATTGGTTAGTTTAGGCCATAAAATTAGTCCTTCTTAAAAAAAAAAAAAAAAAAGGGAATATGATTGGTCAAAATTCTTGCAGAGGGATGGGAGTATAATTATTCTCATACTGTCGGTTCTGAAAATTCGAATCTTGAAAATTAATGCAAAAGCATTTTCGACAAAGTGGTACTTCGAGAATAATTCGGCACGTTTTATGGCACCTGTGCGTGATTGTTTAAGGCAACAGGGACTCAAAAAATCCCCAGCGAAAATTTTAAGAAGGCAGGTCGGCGACCTGTAACACAAGACGGCGTCCGGGATTGTGTGGGACATTCCCGGCTAGGAAGACGCGGTTAAAGCCATTGTCACTGTCGGTGTGATTAGAGAAGGTGTGTATCTCGTTTGCGAGTAATTCGGCACGTTTTATGGCACCTGTGCGTGATATTTTAAGGCAACAGGGACTCAGAAAATCCCCAGCGAAAATTTTAAGAAGGTAGGTCGGCGACCTGTAACACAAGACGGCGTCCGGGATTGTGTGGGACATTCCCGGCTAGGGAGACGCGGTTAAAGCCATTGTCACTGTCGGTGTGATTAGAGAAGGTGTGTATCTCGTTTGCGAGTAATTCGGCACGTTTTATGGCACCTGTGCGTGATTTTTTAAGGCAACAGGGACTCAGAAAATCCCCAGCGAAAATTTTAAGAATGTAGGTCGGCGACCTGTAACGCAACAAGACGGCGTTCGGGATCTAATTATTGTATTCGTGATTGTGTGGGACATTCCATTGTTTTCCTCCAATCCGTCCATATCCACTGTATCAACTACAGTATCACTACATCTCACGTATTGAACATCTGGTTTAATTGACATATCATCAATGATTAACGAACCCAGTGTTTCTTCTTCCCCCAGCAAACTGCGCTGTTCAACCGTTGAGATCCCTTTATGATGTTTTTCGTGCATGTGCCAATATATCTCTTCAGTGTGGATCTGCTAGGAAGTGTAAGTAATGTGTTTCTTCCGAAATCATAAGCCGACTGAGATTTGCTTCGCCATAAGACACAATATCTAATAGTAGACTCACTCCAGCCATGACTTTTTGGTCCGAACGCGTGTAATTGTTCAATAAAGAACGATGCCTTAACGTCACCCTCATTTGCAGCATCTTCCAATTCTCTAATGTTTAACGATTTAATTTTATTTTCTGATTCAATGCAGCGCTTTTCTAAAGTCTTTGCTTTTGTTGCTAGTTCTTTTATTTTGCATGTCACTCTACGATTGATCCGCTTGAGCGATTGAATTTGTCTTCTTTTCAAGACACAATACGAACTAGGATCGGTCTGAATATGAACAGATTTCTTTGACGAATCTGCAGCTTCAGGGGTAATGTCACTCGTATCGACATTATTTTCCAAATTTAATTGTGCCGGTATGTCTTTCTTTTTCTTCCGATGGTTTTCAGGTGCTCCTTTTCTCACTCGTTTTGTTCTACAGGAAACATTCTTTACTTGTTTTAGGAAGGGTAACAAGGAAATACGGAAGGAGTTACATCTAATTTTAGGATCCTCTTTGAACTGCACTCCTTGAAATCGTTTTCAGTGAAATGTAAACTGCACACTACACTGCAATCAGAGGGCTGCCATAACCCGTCATCATCACCTACAAATATTGTAATAAAATAATTTAGCATGCATTATATCACTTCTCAATAAAATCTCTATTTTCCAAATGTTGGTACGTCAATGTGAGATAGGCCTACACTTCACATGATTTAGCATCACAACAAAACAAGACATTTGAAAATAGTGTCTTGCTTAGGCCTATTAAAAAGCTTAAATAACCATTAAAATGCATAGTTGTTGCTATTGTTGTTTAGTGAACTGTCAGAAGACAGGTTCAAACTTCATAAGTGGCACCAATAAGACATAATTTATGAGGCAACTAGACCAGGAGATAGTGGGGTAGGGTGTCTAGTTCCTGTTCCTCTCCATTGCATACATCGCTGACTAGTAATATTTTACACTAATCTGACTTCAGATGTAAACAAACAATAGAGAAATTGTGCTCATCAGACAGAGGAAACAGAAATAGTATTTTCGAGTTACCTAATTTTATGAACCAAATTCTTGCTAATAGGCAACAATTTCTTAAAAATGTTTTCATATTATATACTTATTGTATACATTGTTGGACAGATTGTAATTTTGCTAATGAACTAAAAGGCATAGACGTTTAGGTTTAGAAAATACAGTATTATTTCATTTGCTACATTGCATGACGATGGTGGGTGATCTGCCCGAAGGCATGTATATCCTTTAGACGAGACAGTGGGTATGCGAACCAGACACTCCCTCGGTTTCCTAGGTAGGTTGATACTGCGGTGGTTGTCTTCCGCTATATATGAATGGAGGACATCACAGAACACAGTCCCACGAACAGAAGATCAGTTCCTCCATTCCCAGTCGGAAATCAAACCACGGACCACTGATTGGGAAGCGCACATGCTATCCGCATAGCCACAACTGCGGACCATTTTATAATTTTTGGCTATAAAGCCATTGTTGAATACGCAATAATATATTGTGTTGGCCTATTAATAAAACTTGCCTTTCGCTACGCTCTAGTCCTACTTGAACTTGACAAAGAAATATTTCCACTTTACATTTCGGATCACAGAGATTTTATTGCATTATATATTTATAGTTATAAATCGGCAGCTAATAGACGTCAATTCATATATAACAAATTTAACAAATTTTGGGTTTAATTAACCTCGTCGGGATATGACTTGCATCCACTTCGTACTATTCTCACCATCACTCGGAAATTCATGAAAAGATACTGTGGTACCTTTAATCCTTTTACTGGTACAAAAAGGGACACGGCAATACACCATTTTACACTTAAAATACACTACACAATATGAAACAGAAACATATCATCGACATATCCACGTGCTTACGAACGAGCTGTCGTCTACTAGTGTTTCCTTTGTATGGTCAGAGCAGTGTATATTAGAGAGTACCGCATTCTCGGCGGCGGCAGCCATATTTACTCCTGGCTTGGCACATGCATAAGCAGTAAGGCTAGAAGGAAGGTCATTAAAGGCGATATCATACATGTTGTTGTGGTTTATTGAATACAGGAGACGAGGATTAATAAACATTATTGTCATAGTGGGATGACTGATTAGAGATAACACTTTATTATTTATATAATGTCCATTTCAATAGGGATAACATCAGCAATTTTCTATGCAGTTCTCGTACCAACACTTCGACTGCCACCATTTAGCAGATTGCTGTAGTGCATTTGCTATAACAGACAATTTTCTTAACAATAAATAGGCCTACATTCTAGTTCTAAAATACAGTGATAAGACTTTTTCAAAAATATTATGACAAGTTGGGAACGTATGAGTTGAAGTGTTAATAATTAAAGACTTCAAATCCTTTACTGCAAACTCATTTTCTACCAACGTTACACATTTTTCTACATTTACAGATTTACAAGGGTATACAAGTGACATATCCTTGTACGACTTTAGAGTCACTAATGTGCTAATAAAATTTACAGATTCATCCCTGTTATCAGTTATTACTATTAGAGATAAAAACAGTTTTCACAAATACGATATACCTATAACTTATTTTGTTTTATTTTGAACAAAACTGATCCCAACAAGTAGTAAAGAGCTTGTTGTTCACTCAAGTTAATATTTCTGTTTTCAATTAAATTACAATTTAGCCTATATCAATTTCCTTTTGCTCACATTCATCTTCACTAGACCTTTCTGCTTCGGGTTTACTTACATCTGTACTTAGAAACTCAACTAATTGTTCAGAATCGCAAACTGCGGAATATCCATGCTCCGTTTATGAGAAAAATTGAGAAATCGTAATGCAGTTTTGAATTATTTTGCATCCGGGATTGGATTTATGGAATGGAAAGTAGAAAATAAATTTTCTAACGCATCCTGCGTCGATCTATCTAGCATAAGATATTTGAAGTTCGCTTTATTATGACAACTTTCTTGAGAATCAAGAACTATTTTTTGTTACCAGTATTATACCAGTTTGCAATGGTTTCTAACGTCCGCTTTTGCCCACCTTGATGTTTTCAATTATAAATATTATGTCATTACTTACTTACGGCTTTTAAGGAACTCGGAGGTTCATCGCCGCCCTCACATAAGCTCCACATCGGTCCCTATTCTGTGCAAGAATAATCCAGTCTCTATCATCATATCCCACCTCCCTCAAATCCATTTTAATATTATCCTCCTATCTACGTCTCGGCCTTCCCAAAGATCTTTCCCCTCCGGCTTCCCAACTAACACTCTATAGGCTATGCATTTCTGGATTCGCCCATACGTGCTACATGCCCTGTCCATCTCAAACGTCTGAATTTAATGTTGCTAATTATGTCAGGTGAAGAATACAATGCGTGAAGTTCTCCGTTGTGTAACTTTCTCCATTCTCCTGTAACTTCATTCCTCTTAGCCCCAAATATTTTCCTAATTACCTTATTCTCAAACAACCATATCCTCTGTTCCTCTCTCAAAGTGAGAGTCCAAGTTTCATTGTTTGTGACTAAGTGCTAATTTTGTACATCTACAATTGATTACACATTGATTAACTGCACGACAACACGGCATTCTTCAAGATAACAATGAAATATCGCATTAGAAACCTCTGTTCCTACGCAAGTCTTGCGTTGTACAGTCTCTCCGCAGGAGTAAATATGGCTGCCGCGGCGAATTTGTCGGATCAAAAGAATGCGGTACTCTCCAATATACACTGCTCTGTGTATGGTGGGTGACTAGCGCTCAAGCGGCCGTTTGAGAAGTTACAGGGCGGACAGTACTCCGACTGATCTGGGCAGGTCTGTTATAATATATGTAGGTCTAGCTTGTACCTTTGCACTGTACGTGAAACCGTCGACGGAGTTGTATGCAACTCCTGAGCCACGTAACGTAAACTACGGCCATCCTCTACCAACGCGACTGCTCTAGAGGCATTCATTGGGCTTAACGTCATCGTAACTTTCTTACATATTGTTTAAAACTTAGTTCATTATCACAGAATTCCATTACAAGCAAAAAAAGAAAACTATAGTGTAGTAACTTTGTTTTAGCTGCTTGGGTTTAGGGTTGTAAATTTTAATGGCACAGCAATAAATATACAGTACGGGACAGGAGGTGGCAAAGAGGGTGTCACAAACGACCCAATGGGTACACTTTTCTTCCCAAAACATGAATTATCACTTGCCTAACACAAAACGGTCCATAGAAGCATACAGAAATGTTATAAATTGTATTACAGATTGATATTTCAAATTTATTCAAGTGTTGCGTTTTTTTTTTTTTTTTTTTTTTTTTTTTTGCTCGGCAGTGTAGTAGAAGTAATATATGAGCCGTTCAGAGAAAAAGTGGTGTAAGTAAAAATTGGATAATGAGGTTTAAAGTAAAAATTCTGTAAAATACAGCGCTAAGTAGCAATTAATATTCAGTTTATTTAAACAATTAGCAGTCAGTGGATAGCAAGAAGGACATATTAATTGCTACTTTGCTCTGTATTTTACTTTAACTCTCATTAGACTACCCATTTTTTACTTACACCACTTCTGATTTGAACGGTACATATCATTCTTAACATCAGTAATGAACTGACTCATCAGTCATCATTTCACATGGTTTTTTGTGAGTTTTCCTAAATTGCTAGCATCAACCACAAGATTAAATGGAGTTTCCCTTTCAATACTTTAACTTTGGACCCAAACTCTCCTTTCGGTTCTTGGAAGCAAAGGTAAAATCGAATTCCTAAGGTGCCAGCCGATGAAATACGGACATTTAGAGTGTAGCAATGCGTGAAAGAAAATAATGATTGCATAACTGTATGGGTGTACTTTTCATCTGTCTGTGATAAAATCCTCCACATATCATCTCGTATTCAAATCGAGACCGATCGGTGGTGAATACGCAGTCAGCATTGCATGGGATTTTAAGAAATAATTTTGTTTATATCTGTCACAAAATGTTTTGTTGTTTCAATTAGTATAGGCTCATCCTGTACCATCTTTTCTTTCTGTTATTTTTCTGTTTTGTTTCTTAAAACGTCGCAGAAACTTTTCACATGCAAGTATCTGATTTTTTGCTGATAATATAGCCTAGTTTTTTTTTAATTAAAATCGTGGACAGTTAGGTTCTTTTGACGGCATGCCTTTAACGCATGTAGCATTTCTTTTCTTATTGTGTCCCGTGTGCTTGATTTGGGAGTTTTTAAACATATTCTATAGTCTTTTTTTTTTACATACTTCACTGTGCACTTAATTTTTTTTTTTTTTTTTTTTTTTTTTGCTGCAGATGTAATCATATTCTAGTTGTTTCCTAGGGTTTTCAGGCTCTCATACAGTTCCGTATTCTTTCGTACCTGTCAAGAACATTTGCATTTTCCCGTGTGCGGATTACTCCTTTTTCAGGACTTGAAGGTTCGTATTCACTAGTGGAAGGGCCTGGATCAGATTCTGAATCTACACTTCCTTCATGCAAAGTTTCGCCACTATCCGAATCACTATCGACGTCTAAAGTGTCACACGTTAGAATAAATGTCCTGTTTTCATATATGCCATGTTAAGTAGTAGAAGTTCATACGCAAATGCTCATCTTCTGCTTCTTCTCCGACTATTTCACATACATCTTATCAACTTCCACTTTTAAAATGTTAACAACATTAATGGGATTAATGCACGTCATAATATAAGATTCGTATTCAATACAAAATGTAAACACAAAAGTAGTCCGTTCCTTACGAAAGATACATAAGAACATAACACAAGATAACACAGACTGTCTAGCCATGGACATAACCACATGCAACAGTGAACGTGGATTCAGTCGCAGAGAGGGCGCCGCAATTGCCAGTCACGTTCAGCTCAAGAGCGGAATAAGTCTATGCGTTCGAATTTCATGATTTTATATATCGTCTAACAACAAAAAACCACAAAAGCGACTATTACCATGTTATTTACCAAACAAAAATTAGCTAGTATATATCTTATTCAAATCGCCGCCGCCCAGTTGGAACGGTTCCCTTGGGAGAGGCATTCGCTTTAATTATTATCGCAGAGTAGTGCCAAATCACAGTGGCTGCAGTGAAACCATTGCACGTCGATAAGATAAATGAATGTGTGAAGTAAACATAACCGATATAACTAAGATGTATATGTTTAAGAACCATGTAAACTCGAGAAAAGAAAAATGATTGGCTTCAGGAAATCTTCATGGTGGCCATGCACGAAGTTTTTCATCATACTGTCTTCATGATCTCGTTGACTGTTTTTCCTTCCACGTCTTTACAAACAATCTAACCCTATTCTGCTGATACGTATGTCTTTCTACTTTAGACAATGATAGGCTATAGGCTAACTCTCTAAACTCCCTAATATAGGAATTCAGTGGCTGTTCGTGCCCAAAATATCAGGAGTTCACTATATTTATGATATTACATAATTTTCCAACAATTTAAACAATGTCCCATTTCTTAAAATTAAAAAAAAATACTACAGTTCTTTAAAGTAAATAATCCCCTTAAAATGATGATGATAATAATGATGATCAATATCTTTGAAAGAGCATGGTGTCTTAATTTTCTGAGCCAAATGGGTTAAAAATTACACCAGTGCATGTCCTGATCGTGTCTTTACTCTTAGCAAATAGCAAATTCGGGAAACAAAATAATTTATGTGTAGATGATTCGCCGCTTTGTTTCTCTGACATCAAATTATTATGATGTCATACTTGTGAACAAGAAATTTGTTATGCTCGACAGCTTAAGGCAGATGGCTTGCAGAACCGAAGGCTACTGCACTCGACTCCCACTGAATACCACACTCAAAGTTATCAGGATTTCTGACATCACCGTTATAATATCTTATAATGGAAAAAGAAGACTAACTGTACCTCGTTTCCAACTTCCTTAGCATTTTATTGTGTAGCTAATTTCACTCGTTATACTTAATTTTGCTAGTATCACTTGTTTTACTTGTTATATTGCTTTTAATCAGGATATATAGAAAATCTACTCAGTTTCTCAATTCGGATTCAAGATTAAATTAATTGCAAACATAACTATACTTGATTTATTGAATTTACTACTTACTTACATAAAATAACTACCTTCGTTCGTTCGTTCGTTCGTTCGTTCGTGCGTCCGTCAACTGATGCCATAATTTCTTCCGAATTTTCTTGAAATATCTTCTGCAATCTAGACGGTGAACAGCCAACCGTAATCGAAAATTAAAGAGATCCTCACGAACTCAGAGCAACGGGTTTTGTATTCTCAACAGCAGCAATTCACTTTCAGTAGGCAAAATACCCTTAAGACGTTTATGCCTTAAGAAAAACAATAGTATCATCATAATTAGGACAATACGAAGACGCACGTCGGATTATATTTAACAGCAGTAACGTTGTAAGTGAAAACAATGCAATTCCGCTGAGGAAAATAGTTCTGTTAACGTTCCCGGCATCGATAGTCAATTAGAATTAAACACGACCATACTTAAAGAAAAAATCAAAGGGTGTTAAATCTGGAGACCTAGCGGCCATTCTCCTGGTCCACGCCGAGCAATCGAATGTCCAGAGAATTGTTCGTCCAGTCTGCTGCAACATTTCTGTGGTTTAACCTACCAGAATGAACAATGATATCAATTCTTTGCTATTTCGATAATGTCATCACGAAAATCAAGAAATTTGTTACAGGAAAGCTTCAAATAATCACAACAATGCATTAAAACTCTCACAGGTTAACCAAACATTATAGCTGGGAAAGTAAATTACAAGAATTGCATAAAAACACCTTTTCCAAAGCTTCTTTAGTACTGTACCATGTTACAAAATATATGTAGACGCAATTATAATAACTATTGTTTGTGTCATTATTGCGATTAGAGATATCTCAAAACGGATTGCACCATCGTTTTTTTCTGAAAATTCCACATGATTTTGAGTACATATATGAATCCTTTTCCATCTAAAATGTCAATATTGTATTCAAAATGGTGGCTTTTCAGATAGCTGAGGGCTAGAATCGAATGTGTCACTAGTAGAGCATTTGGTCTTCGGTAACACCAATAGTAACCGAAAATCAAGCATATGGAAGATATTTATATAGTTAAGACTTTTGATTCACCCTATACAGTTATTTAAATAATTAAATTGTTTTTTCAGCGGTCCTCTGAACCACTGAATACATAGGACGCACCGCCACTGCAGGAAATAAGCACCAGTTTCCGCGATTTTCACCGGCGTACATGTGGACAGGAGACTGGCAAAGCCTGGTGTCGTAGCTAAAAGTTTTATGATATCAAACGAATGTTAGGGTGTTCGAATCGCGCTGATTGCTTGATTTTTTGTAAGTTTTATACAGTCTCTCGTGATATTAATTTTATTCCACTATCGGTATCGTCATCATCATAATTTTCCCACAATTTTTCTTATTAGCATGTAAATTTACTGAGCTGCCAGAAACAAAAATACTCATGAGCATAATAAACAATCTCACGTTTGACTGACACTGCATCGGTGTGCTTCTGGTCGACTAGTTTGTTGTTGTTAGCAAGCAGAAATTGGTTTTTAGGCTTGACGAGTTTTTAACTTTGATAAAAGGAAATGGTGCTATTGAAGAATAATAAAGACGATAAATTATACTTTGAAGTGACAATGAAAGAATGAAAATTTTACTTTAACTTACACTAATAGCCTTCCTTATCCAACGATTCTGTCTGCACTTCATGGTTTATTAGCTAAGATAACCAGTGTAGAGATTATTCTCTCATGTCTTTTCGATGTAAAAACTTCATTTTAATTAATTATTCTATATTCTCCTTCTTTCAAAAGTTGAACAAATTATTTCAAAATTACAGTAATTAAATTTACGTACTAACTCTTTTATGTGCATTTCATTTCAGTTTCTTCTATTTTCATTTCGTCATTAACATTTTTATATTAACTTTATGCAATAATTCCAGTTGTGAAAAACACCAAAATAATACTGTACACTATGAGTTTTATTTAAAGAGAAACAAATGTTAAAAGGATTAGGTAAACTGCAATTAGGCTAACTTTATGACGATGTTACTAAACTCTAATATTTTAAATATTTTGTATTAACACCATTCATCTTTACGGTGTGGAATACGTAACTATAAGGCTAGACATATATAATTTAGATACTAAGTACAGAGGACTGACCTGGCTTATGCACTGTAACTCTTTCAATCTTATAAATAATATAATTATGCTTCCGCGAGTAGTAAGAATTATATTATCTTTTTCTATTCTAGTATTAGAAATCGCTCACAAGAGAGGACATTGATTTTCATATTGAATGGACACTCAAAGTAAGCTCTTTTCAGGGCTAGGTACATCAATTTCCAAAAAATTATAACAAAAAAATAGTATATTCAAGAAACATACAATTCCCATTTAGACCTACCATAAATTAGAATCAGGATATAGATTGTCATCATCATCGTCCTTGCAGGTAGGCCTATTAGGCCTAGTGTCCTGTTACGGTCTGCGTCCATCTTTTCAGGGGGCGTCCTAAAGATCGTCTTCCATGTGGTACATAGCGGAGAATTTGTCTTGGGAGTCTGGAACGATCCATCCTATTGACATGGTTAAACCATTTTTGTCTATAGTGGTTGAGATGTTCATAAATAGGTGTAATTTGCAATTCTTGTCTAATTAGTTAATTCCTTTTTTGGTCAAGCAAGCTGTAGCCGGCAGTCCTCCTTAGAAATCTCATTTCCGCAGTTGTTAGGCGTTGAATATCTGAGTTTCGGATAGTCCAGGCCTCACTACCATACATGAGGACAGGTCTTGCTAGAACTTTATATGCTTTTAAGCTGGTAAGTTTTTGCGTTTTCGTGGTTGTAAAAACCTGGTTGATGGTTCTTAAGGCTCCATTAAAATGTTGAATATTTTCAGATATAGGCCTATCAGTAACAGATAAATAAGTCAAATTATAACCTAATTATTTAAATGAGTTTACCTGTTCTAACGTATGGGTTCCAATGCAAATTTTACTCCTACCAGGCTGTTTACCTTGGAACGCCATAATTTTTGTTTTGTTTGGGGAAATTTTCATTTTGAAATTTTGTGCTATTATATTCAGGTGATGTATTGACTATTGCAGCTCGTCTTCATTTGTAGGAAAAAGAACCTACCTGATCGTCTGCATATAATATCGTATCTAGAGTACAATTTCGGAAGAGCGGGATGTTTCCATGAATTGTTAGTCGCCAATGTCTGATGATGGAGTTGATGTATATATTGAATAAAAGTGGTGACTGTAAATTACATAATTGTGTAAGATAGACATTTAGTTAATACTTTATTATATCCAAGCTCAATGTGCAACATGATGATATTATGTGTTACTGTTAGTAGTAGCCAGCGGCGTAGCTCAGTCGGCTGCTGAACGGAGTTCGCTCGGACGTGGGTTCGTTTTACTTGAAAGTTGGTTTTACTGCAGCGGTCACTGAGTGGACAGAAGTGCAGACAGCTTTTGCTGGACGTGCAACTGTGATAATCAGATAATGCCAAACCACGCCATGAAGACACTTCAGAGACATTGAGATAGATCATTACCGTCTTAATCTCGGCACTAGAACGAGGTGGTATGGTCGGCACCAAACTGCGATTGTCTTTTGTCTCCGGAAAGAACCCGGTATTCATCTAGAATGATTCACCATGAAAAACCTGAGCAGTTACTGAAAAGATGAAAACAAACTGAAGTCTATTCGAGACAAAAATATTATTTTCTCAATCATATTATGTGGTGTGCGTCATGTGTTAGTGAAACAAGGAAAGTTACACTTTGACAGAAGAAATGCAGCAAAATTATCACTGACATTATATGTTTTTATCACTTTTCGCGACGTCGAAAGGAGTTTCTTACAGAAAAGTATTGCTTAAGTGACCACTTCACTTCAACTTCCGCTATGTTCACATCAGAACATTCGTCTTTATAAATAGGAGACCTTGTATATTATTCATTATTGATATAATATATGAAAATTAATTAAAATAATTTATAAATGAAGTGAAGACACCAGAGATCGAACTTATAGCAGCAAAGAATGAAGGCAAACGAGAGACGAGGAAATAAGAAATAAAGAGCATAATATTACTATGAATGCCACAGTAAGTTCTTACCTAGTGTAACAGAATAATGCAATAAATGCGAGTGCAGCTGGAAAAAGGATACAAAAGAAATGTACAAAGAAAAGAACGTCATTTTATATCGATGGCTAAGAGGTGATATGTCGTATCTACAAAAATTGTTATTTAGTTTAACTGCATTATATAACTTATCACTATGTCTACAAAATTGGACAGTTAACTAATATTTTGTCCTCGAGTAGAAGACCTTGCGAGGTAGAAGCATATATAAAAAGTCTGTCTATTTTGAGAGAAACTAAGGTACCTGAGAGTGTTAAGGCCCAGCATATTATAAGGCCCACTACCTAGTTTTGGCATTAGTTACACAAAAGAGAGCAACCGCTCTTCAGGCCTTTTCTTCTTGCATTCGAGTGAGGCATAAAGAAATTAAATTCTCGTTCTTGTTTGTAGCTGACTGGTTGCAACAAGTTATGTGATTATTTATGCTTTCTTCAAAAATGTTTGCAAAATTTAAGTTGATATTTAATCGTTTTACTGTGTGTTGTTAATATAATGTTAAATACACGTTATTGTGTAAACTTTAAAAATTTGAGGCTACCGTGAAACTTTCGCTAATGAGCATATGAGCAGTTCATAAATTAAAATTGGCGCGAAGTAACAGAGCAGGCTCATGAAATAAATACGTAGAAACGCCCACAAGTTCATAGATGTCCCTGCACTATAAAGTTCAAACTCTGAAGCACAAACTTTCATGCAAGAAATGAAACAAACGAAAGACTGACAGTTCCCAATGCAGAGAGAACATTGGATGAACCATCAATTTCAGGATTTATAAACATCCAGGGGACTCGGATGAGTTCTGTCTGCGAAGAAAATTGTTTTAGACATGCATATGTGTGTCTCTTGTGAATATTGGGTGCACGATGAATGTGTAGGTCTCACTGAGGGAAAAATTGAAGACTTTGTGTGTCCAAATTGTGTTCAATATTTATATTCTTTATTGTGGCCTTATTATCTGTCATAGCAGGATATAAGTCTCAGTGACATGATGTGAATTTTCATTGCTCACAGCATTTATGTGTCTGAATATTTATTTGAAGTAAACTATTATAGGATAAATGTAAAAGTATGCTATTCCATTATTTAAAAATTGCTAAACGTCCCCATTTCAAAGAAAGAACATTTTATTCCTTAGGTGGGCCTTATTACCATCGGTTACCTTAATTGCAGACCTCGGGGGTAAATAGTGATAAGCATCAAAATTGAGATCGACAGTTTTCTGGTTGTTAACAACCTATCAGTCACATTATGTTTGATTTGATTAAATAATTATGTAAATATGTTAACAAATTATTGGATTATGCTACTTGAAATATATAGCAATCTTCTTCCGTTTGCAGTAAAAATTAAAATGTATGCAATTTTTGTATGTGGATTATCATTATTTAACCACAAAGTCTTCAATTTTTTTAACAATTTTCTAATTTACCTGCAAATTCACAGATACGAGGTGTCACTTCTCAGCCATGGATATGTTACGTCAACTGAATGTTAAGATACTACCTAATTCTTACTAATTGCAAATGGTCTTTGGAAGTAAAGAACAACTGATGTAGAAACAAAGAAATGTAACTAAGAATGTGACAAAATTTGATTATTATAACATTATTATTCATTACGTATTATACTACAACTACTGTACATCTTCATGGAGGCTTTCACAGCCTCAGGTAAAGAGTTGTAAAATGGAACGCTAATATATATATATATATATATATATATATATATATATATATATATATGTATATAAGACTAACATTGTTTCACGTGGAAGAGTCTGAAGACATTTAACTGAAAATTATAAATGAGTAAATAACCATGAAGAGCCCTTGTCCACAAGGTATTGAGGTTGGGAATGGCAGGGCGGAACTCGACGTGCAGCCACCTCCTCGTGGTGAGTTCTGGGTTGTTTCATTTCATAGTGAATGAAACAAGCAAAGAGCTGCATTTTTACTGTAAGTACATTAATTTTAACTATTTATGATGATTAGAAAAACTCTACGGCAAGAAACAATTTGACTTTTTTCATATAACACTGTATAAACAAACCAGCGTCACTATCGACACATACTTTCTCACCGAATGTTTCACTACTTCACAAACATGCACATTTCTACTGAAAATGATGTAACCATTTATAATTTATTTTCTTCCACTAGCATTGGAGGGACATGTGTAAATGAGATAATTTTAGTAAGCACCAAATTCATTGGATGAAAGTTCATATTCTGGATTATTGATAACCACGAAATTAAGAATTTATTTCAAATAATGCAACGTATGTTTTCAGTACGCGCAGTTCCCCAAGAAAAGGAACGAGACGATGGAATATTCTTAAGTCCCAGATGTAAGACACTGCGCATGATCGGACACCAGAGCACTGATACACAAGGTAACGAATATTGAGTTACTTAAATTCAGACAATTTGGTTTGTTGCTAGAATCGTTCCGAAATTCACTTCAAAAACTGCAAAACATATGGCAATATGACGTAAATAATAGATAAGTATATGCAATAGATAAATAGTGTAGTTAAATCGACATTTGAACCTTCATGACTAGAACGACACTCCGCGCAGAAATGAAAGCTTTCGTGTTGTCTCAGTAGCAAGAACCTAAGACTTCTGTGTCTTGACCAGAAGAGAGCGGGTTCGATTCCTAATCTATAACAAAGTTTTTTTTTTGTCTGAATAACGTTGAAATATAGTTTTACAGAGTTCTCAGATTAAGTGTTAATGATCGCAGACAATAGAAAATTACAAATTGAGGCGGTAGCCGGAAAAGGGGCCCATGGGTCTATAGACCCTTTTTCGGGAGAATGTTTAAATCGAGTCTCCGTGTTAAAATCTACTTGTTTACTTAGTTTCGTTTCAATATCTTGTACACAGAGGGCAGGGTAGCTAACTGAATGAACCCATCGACTCTTGCGTAGTTGTGAAATGCAGCAAACATCGACACAGTCAGTTTGAGGCAGGCACTGCAGGCAGTATAATTGTGTTGTGTGTAGCAGTTGTGATCTGTGTGCGATCTGAATTGTTTCAAAATGGAATGAAATGAACATAAACGAAAAAAGAGAAGACAGGACATAAGAATGAACTTAAAACGGGAAGACAGAAAAATGAACAAACATGATATCACGTATGTAACTTCGAAAGGTGCTATTGTTGAAGGTAAGTTTTTGCACCCATTACGTCCTGCTGCCAGAAGGAATGTTTCTCCAAGTTCACTGCTGATGAAATATTTTACAGTGGGCAAACAAAGTTACTGCAGGATGCTACAGTGGCAGGCTCATTATAAAAAAAAAAAACTTGTCATAAATGTAACTTAAAATCCAAAAGTAAGTCGTGAAAATGTAGGGACATATTCTCTGCGTCGAAGTGGTGTTCAGCTAGAGGAATGTCGTCAAAAGATTTTGGAAATCTTCAAAATGTTTCCCAAAAAACTGAGAGTAATACAAGGGAAAATATTTAATAGTGAAAGATTTGAGGGATAAAGGAGTTCCCATGAAAACAGACCATATAAAATTAACAACAATATAATGGGATTTACTGCAGTCATATCTGCAATCGATTCCACATAGCAAGATCCTTTATTGTCCACTAACCCAAACCTAAACATCAAGATTATCTTTGGGTTATTCTGCGATTATTACAAAGAAAAGACTGTGAAAAACTGAATGTGAAGTGCAAAACATATTGAAGAGAGAAGAGTTAGAGTGGGAGAAAACATCAATGTAGGCCTACTTAGATGATTCCCAAAGTGAGTGTGAGTCCATCAAGGATGTGCCCTGAAGTGTAAACTGCACTGAATGTGAATCGAGATTAATCTATACTAATAATAAATCTGTAGCCGAAATTTTTCTGGTAATTTTCGATTTTCCAAAAATAATTGGTCGTAACATATGTAATTAACCACCCTGAAACCGAAAATCGCATTTTTTAAATGTTTGTTTGTATGTCTGTCTGTATGTTTGTTACCTTTTCACGCGATAATGGCTGAACCGGTTTATATGAAAATTGGAATATAAATTAAGTTCGTTGTAACTTAGATTTTAGGCTATATGGCATTCAAAATACTTTATTTAAAAGGGGGTTATAAGGGGGCCTGAATTAAATAAATCGAAATATCTCGCTTATTATTGATTTTTGTGAAAAATGTTACATAACTAAAGTTTCTTTACAAATTATTTCCGATAAGTTTTATTCTTTACAAAATTTTGATAGAACTGATATTTAATGAGATAAATGAGTTTTAAAATTAAAATAACGCCATCTAAGACGGTGCAATGAATTAAGAACAAATGACTTCGTCTATAAGGGGCCTTGGACAACAACAATCTATACAGGGGCCTTGGACATCAACAATCGAAAGCTATTAAACATAGCCTACAGAGAATGTTTCTATGTTTGTATGAAGTAATATCAGAAGCTAAATTAACCTATTTGTATAATTAATTACATTATTTCACCATTGGAAAGTGTAGTTTCTCTAGATGGACATAATCCTATAATGTTATTACAGTAACGTCTGAGTAAATCGAGGACAGGTAAGATTAAAATAGCTTCTTATGCACAGAAAATTTGATAGGCTATTTTGTACATTCGTTTTCTGTATGTCTTAAAATAATATTTATGTACACTCATTTTAATCTCAGAGAATTAACGAACAAGGAGAGTGTACTGATTTAGTATGCAGTAATAGTACGTTAGGTTAGCAATCCATTATTTTATAATTCAAATTTTAACTATGCTCAATTGAATCGTGTTAAAATACATAAAATATATATGCGATAAATGCAATGCAAAAGAAATTGGGTAATGAGCGAAGCAGATTATCTTGCGCTGTTGTAAAAGTTGTTCCCTGGATCAAACGTCCTATTTTAATTATGTAATTACTTTATATTTATTTCTAACAGGTGCAGCGGAGCGCACGGGTACGGCTAGTATTAAAGAAATAACTTGTAATCTGTATTCTGTACCCAATAGATATTCTTGATTCTTACGTATTCGGTACAATTTATGACGTAACTATGAGATATATGTAAGAAATATAATTTTTCTAAAATTATTAACAAATCGTAAACCTCTGTAATGTGCGCCGTTCAATGATTATATCAAATTTTGCTAAAATATAATCATACTGAAAGTATTTTGATAAAATAAACTTGTTCTCTCGAAAAAGGGCCTATAAAATACTTCAATAAAATATTTCTTTTATTAACACTATTAAATTCGGAATATATTATTTAACAAAAACTTGTAGACCAATATTATTGTAACAGTATGAAAATTGTTATGTTGATAAAAGTGCATCCAAATCGCAATGACATACAAATAAATTTTTCAATCATTGTTTTCTCCAAACATGACTTTTGCTTAAGGGCCCTTTTTCCGGCTACCGCCTCAATTATAAAAGATTACAAATGCTAATAGTGTGCAGCTTAAAAGTAGCGACGTGTGACAAGGTTCTCAGGGTTGCAGTCGCAGCATTTTTGATATCGGTTTTGTTAAAATTTAGCAGCGGTTGCGAACAGTGTTGCCACCCAAATGTGCCAATAATACATTATATTATTTTAATATATTTCAAGAAGAAGAACAAGTCATACATAATCATAAGTAATGCCCTGATACTGCCTTTATCAGCGGAACCGTGATAAGGAAGGTAGTAAATATAACAGAAGTACGAGGCCAAACTTAGAAAACCAGACAAACTTGGGATGACGGGCACGTCCCATGAGATTGGAATTGACTCCCACAATCTGAATCATCACTTGTACTTATAGAAATTATTAAAAAGGAATCTTGTATAAAAATCCAGAATTTTAAGGATTGAAAGGCAATATAACGAAGGTCCATTTTGAATCTTGCGTACACTACTTTTAACACTTGAGAATATGATAATGATTAATTGATTAAAACTCCCTCGTAAGCTCCGCCCCTCCCGGGATTCCTGTGTGAAGTTTGGCGGGCGGCCAACCCTGTTCCGCCGGTTGGAATCGGTTGCCGTCCTCGGTCCGTGATCTTCATGACCTTGATTGTAAGAGGGCCTAAGTTGGTCCAAGGCCGGTGTCCATGCCTGACTGAGCTGGAGTCCACTATCTCTGTTAAAGTTATGACAATTCCCGGCCCCGGATTGGCCGATCCGCCAACCAATCCCGTTTCACCTGAGACAGCCTAACATCTATATTACCTTTCGACTTTCTGTTCGGACATAACTTCCCTGAAGATGGCTGCAGATATAGCAGTCGAAAGCTTGGAGCATTCCAAAATCTTAACTCGGCTGATATCCCGCGAAAACATATTAGCGAACCAACGCCGAGAAAGCCTCAAATCATACATACTTGCCGTAGATAGCCTATCGATTGTAACAATAACAACATCCGTGGTTAGTAAGGAAGGCTGTGAAATACCACATAAATTGCAGTTTCACTATTTTCTTGTAGTATTCCTGCTAATGTTGTAAAATAAAAGTATATGAATAATTTAATATGAATTCATATAAAATAATAACGTCAACATGTTATAAAAGTCGTATTTATATATTTTTAAAAAACTAGTCTCAATCCCAGAAAAATAGCTTTCCACCTCGCCATGATTGCTAAAGTCCTCGAAAACCAATATAATTTCTTATCGAAATTTCTTTTGCAATCCAGTGTACTAGACTGTCATCTACAGCTTCTGCTCACTGAAGTTAGTTTCATTTTTCATTAAAGAATCCACGTTCACCACTCATCAAGTAACAATGCCGTCTTCAACAATGCAAATGTAATAGTAAACCGCAATTACGAGTTTTTATTTCATTTAAAGCAAGCAAAGATAGCGCTTTGTGGAGGGAATATGTATTGAGGAGCTCGGTTCGATTCCCATAGGACAACCAGGATGAACCTCTTCCCACTAAGGCAAGCTTTCCAAATTATATTACGAACGATTCCTACTTGAAAACTGCGATAATAAGTAGGGAATAAAAACATTTAGGTCTTGTAGCGTCAATGGCGATTCTAGGAATATATATATATTACTGGGGGCTGATAATTAACTCTCGAAAAGTCAGGCACATTTAAAAGCACTACGGAAAGAGTGACGCAATATAAAAATTATTCAGGACAATGAGGATTTACGGTTTTAATACATTACATTGTTTTATTACCATCATCCATTGTCAGTAAATATAAAAAAAAATTAAATGTTGTAATGCAGCGCTTCTGAAAGTGTGGATACTCTGAATCGTAAATTGTATTTAAATAGCATTTAAAATTTGGAGAATAGACTACTGCAAAATGTTACAAAGTCACAAAAATACGAATCAATAAAACATCAAACATCACCAATAATAATTTTTATAATATAATCGTATTATTACAAAATAAATATTAATAATTATTATATTTCATTATTAATATCATCAATACATTAAAGATCTAAAAGAAATATTATATTAAATTTCTCAGTTCCATATCTGGACTCTGAGTATTTATACATGAAAACAAATTACCGAAATAGGCTAAATGCAGAAGGAGAAAAAGGTTTTAGCTTTCCATCTACGCCGATGATCACTAGTTGTGTTAAATTAAATTCCAAGCGTTCCGAGAATTTTAGGCGGCTTTTACAAGTCTTTCAGAAATTTTAAAACAATTCCAGGAATCTATATGTAATTCACTGATTCGATCATCGCTGTTTATTGCAGTATTGTAGGTCTAGAGAGACTCTACAAGCGACAGAGAAATATTTCAGAGAAAGTGAACTCTAAAAGTTTCATACAATCCAATCATTCAGGAATAAGAGTAATTTAATTGCGTCAATCATGGGACACCCTACATTATTTTCATTTATAGCCCTTCAAACTTCACCCTCGTCGATTAAAATTTTACTATTTACTATTCCACATTTTCGAAATTTTCTAGGGAAAAACAGGAGCCCATGCAGTGGGAATGACATGCAACCCATGCAGTGGGAACCAGCATCTGGCTACACCAGGATACCAGCAATGTATGGGAATTAATGCTGGTGGACTAAATGTTTCGTCAACAAGGTAAGACCTTGCGGCTTTCATTTTCTTTTCTAGGTCAAGTAATTGAATTAGCATGAACTATTACTCCAGCAATATTCCTGGTCCGCACTGCAGTAGCAGGGAACTGAGGTTTGAGATTGTTTACCTCTAGAAATATAAGGCTTTTGCTCTGAGAAATATTCATGTTAAATTATTGCATTTTCGTAACGTCTTGAACGGGAAATTCTCCTCAATTTTTTAAATGAATTTGTACAGATATTTTGATAGCTTGCATATTCGAATGTGTGGAAATAATTAGATTTGAAAGACGATAAAACATTATGTTCTTCCGTAAAGGGTTTTGTGTCTTTTGGGGTTTATGCAACATGAACTATTACAAACCGAGTAGAAAACAATCACGAGTACAGATACGGAAACAAAAATTGGAGCTCCCTTATTATCAAAGTTCCGCTTAAAACACAATGCGCATGTGCAGTAAACAAAAGCTCCTGTATATATGTTACTTGTCGACAATCGTGCGAAATTGTTGCCTACATACAGGTGGACTTCCATCAAGAATCGCTCCATGAAAGAATTTCGAGAAGATTGAGTACTCAGTGTGTATGAGAATGCGTAGCACTTCTTTTTGTAACGATTTTGTTCAGACGGGCTGTTCGCTCTTTTAGCGCCTGTTCACTCTGCTTAGCATTTTCCTGGAAATGCCAGTGCCACAACAAATACAGAAAGACGAGAATAAGATCATTCCAGTATCCATGTTAAACAGTGTAACGTGTACATAAATTTACAATACGAATAGTGACCATCGTGGAGACTTGCAATGTCCAAAGATTACTGGACACCGCATAAAATAATCTTCACACGTAATTTCACGTCCACATCAAATGTGAGCTCTGTTAGACATATTTTCGCTCACGGAACCAAGAGCCAACGCGCTTTCGCAGAACAATCAAAATTACCCCATGTGTAACTTTGTGCCACCGACTCCACATGAATATAAAAATTAAAGTTGAAACTTTTTGTTTTTCAGGATTTTATTAACCCCATAAATTTTTACTTTAATAAATCATATTCAGTTCACGATTATTTCTTAGTAGGCTAGGGTCTGTTTCAAAATTTCTCTTATAATTGAACAAATTAATAATACTGAAGTACTCGTATTAGTTCCATTAATCTTGATACAAATTTAACTTCATCTTGTTCCTGTTTTGCATCTATGTATTCCGCAAACTGAAAATTAATTAATGGCATTTGTGAACTTAAAAATGGTGTCGTTCTAACAATCTTAATATTAATGTAGACAGAACATCATGTTTATTTCTTTTAGTAATAGTGTTATTTTCACGCATTTACCGTTTCAATGGCATGAATTTAGTCTTAAATCATCCTGGAAGACCAATTTTTTTGGTTTCATATTCGATAATGATCTTAGTTGTCTTTTCACATTGATGATCCTTATAAAGCTTTAGACTCAATAAGGGGGGCAAAGGCTAATTGGGATTTCCTGGTCTCTGATCGGGTCAAAAACCCTGATGGAACTGATATTTAACCATTGCGGTGAATTTCGGTGAAGTCCGGAGGGCCTAATTAGTCAAATCCACTCTCCTCACCTCCACGCTGGGGCCCCCTGGGATCTTTTAAGATGCGAAAGAGAGAGTGGTGTGCGGAAAGCAGTGGGAAGCTACCGCATTCATATATCACAAGAATAATTTGCAAATATGTCATGATGAGTTCGTCCCTGGTAAAAAACTCCGGACGTAAACTATCCCCCCGATCGGATGTCCGGGTGGGGGATACTGGGGAAGGACGCTTCATGATGCAAGCCAACGAAGAGAAGAAAAGAAGACCGATGTCTACCGGATCGTGGAATGTGCAGACTTCAAATCTACCAGGTAAGTTGGAAAAATTGAAGGAAGTAATGAGTCTCGGAAGTTGTTGAAGTATCATATTTTTTCTTAGATAACACAGACAATGCAGGATACAATATAAACTCGTTTCACTTCAGCGCGAACCAACATAGCCTGCTTTTATTTTGCGTTTATTTGAATTTTTTAAATCCTTTTTGGTTTACGGGTTTTTTAGGAAATGTTCTACTTTTTGGTGCATTATTGTCCTTTTCTTCTTTTGAACGGAGTTCTTTTATGGTGTAAACATAGTCTACATTCCAGAACCTACTGTAGGTTGCGTCATGCAGAAATTTGCCTTATGGTTGCAACAGCCTTAACTCCTGATCACGTGTGTAACGTGATTGCCCCCATTCAACACAAAAAACAAATACTGCAGCCACAGTCCTCGCAGTCAGCATATGTATCTTACAAGTGAAGACACTATTGACAGAGAAAGTGCTGCTTCTATAGCAGTTTCTCAAGGCTTGCTGGCTGATTATCATCGTACCACAATCTCTTCACACGCATGCAAAATAGCCGCATACTAGCCATTCCAACACATAAGACATCATCGTGTTCTTCATACACAATCTCGCTATCGCGCTTGTGGAATACTCACCCAGTGGCATCAGAAATCTGTTCCTCCATCCACTGTTTGAGTTGCTTGAGAAACTTCTTGCACTAGCAACTAAAACTTACCCTAGTACAAGCCCTAGTAATGCCGCACTTCCATTATTGTGACGTTTTGTTAAGTCACCTAAGTTCTGAACTGTCAGTCATGTTACAGCGAGTTCAGAATATGTGCGTCAGATACGTGTGCAACATCCCACGATATGATCACATATCACCGTCCTTCGCAAGTCTTTCGTTGCTCCGACTTAAAGAACGTAGAACTTTACACTCTTTGTCTTTACTCTTTCGAATTCTGCACACCTCAACACCAAGTTACCTTTCGTCTCGTTTCTCTTATCTATACTCTAACCACAACGTAAATACCTGATCACTTAGTCTATCTCTGGCACGCTAAGTATATCTCTTCATAGAACATCTTATAATTCATCATCTTTTACAGTATCCACCTCGCGACAATGGAATTCCTTGTCACAAAATATTATGGGCTGCAAGACAATAAACACTTTTAAAAACAGCTTAAAAGATAACCTTCTTAGCATTTCACTCCAATCAAACTGATTTAAACTATCACGGACTACATTGTTACTTATTCCTTTAGACATGCATCCAGATAGCGTTTTTCAAAATTGTTTCATAATAATCTCTTTCTATCATCTAACATTATTTGAAATATATTAACATTCTACGTATTTTAGCTCACTTCTGCTACACAGTTTGTATTTCAGTGCTTAAATAATAGTTCATAGTATTTTGTTGTTTAATTCGTAAATAACTCTTGCACACATGTAACTCTTATTCAAATCAACTTTTTGAATTGTTTGTAAGTTCATACATATGTAGGCCTATGTATACTTTTTGCTGGTTGAGTGGAAGAGAAGGCCTTACGGCCTTAACTATGCCAGCTAAATTAAATTATTATTATTATTATTATTATTATTATTATTATTATTATTATTATCATCATCATCATCATCATCATCATTATCATCAGAGACTGTCAGAATTAAACAGTATTCAAAAATAAATTTAGTAAGCTATTTTTACTGGGTAGAGTACAATGTAGTAAACTGAGTATTCTAACTTTATTGTAAATGTTTCGAAATTGTTACTGTTTCATTTCCATTAAAATCTTACTTATTCAAGCCTGTCTCCCTCCAATAACGTTCATTCATCGTTGTCTCTACACATGTAATATTTCGATAATAAAACCTGTAGCATGCCAAAACTCCCTTGTCGGTATAAAATATCTTATGGAACAGCAGAATTAAATAAGAGAGAAATTCTCTAATATTTATCACTGTATGAAGTCAAAACGAGTAGTAACCCACCCTGGAATATTACCTATGTATAAGTAGGCAGATTGCATTCTTATAAAATATTATAATTTCTACGTATTTGTGTGTCAGCATTTAACACTTGTCCAGCTATAAAATAGTAATCAATTTTTTACTCGTAAGTACTAATGAAGTGAATAATAATAATAATAATAATAATAATAATAATAATAATAATAATAATAATAATAATAATAATAATAATATCTTAAATGTAGAAGATGTGAAAACGTTCGTATCTTTTATTGTATCAGTATTTCAACGTACTCGCGCGTTTGGATATTGTCGTGCGACGTCATAAAAAAATGGCCGACAGGCACGACAAGAAGGATAATTTGCCTTGGAAACACTATGGTTTGCTATTTTGAACGAATGTTTCAGGATTGCTGCGAACTGCGATTGGAGTTTTCAAAGCAGGATCTGCACTCGCGGGACACCGTGGATTTGCGGGAGGCGCAGCACGGATGTCCTTAGGGAGGCCAGGACTGGTGAGACTTATTACAATGACTGGGATGGCGGGAATAGGGGGGTATTATCTGTGGAAGAACGGTGGTCTGGCGGACAGGGATGAAGACTCCGCGACGCCTGATCCACCTCCCTCTTCATCCACGTCAGACCTCCGGTATCCCACACGATTTCGTTATTTTTACATACCCCCCACACCAATAGATTCAATGGCGATCAAAGAACAGTCATCACCACAATCCCCATCACCTTCACCTCCATCTCCACCGCCACCGCCACCGCCACCTCAGTCTCCGCCTCCGCCTCCGTCTCCGCCTCCGCCCCGTTCTATCCTGAAAAAGGATAAACAAGAAGAACGGGATCCCGATCGTCCCAAGAAGAAGGTCCAATTTGACCTCTCCCCGAAGTACCGGCACTATTCACCTCGACGATCAGAGGACGAAGATTGCAAACCCCCAGACAAAGAGTCTCTCCGCGAGTTCTATGTCCGTGTTATGGGGGAGGAGTACATGAGGAGAAAGGAACTCGGATTACCAAGCAGTTCAGAGGAGGAAGACTAGCCCCAAAGGCAAGAGGGAGAAACAGCGTGAGAAGATCGCCAAAAAACCAGAAAAGAACGCCTGTCCCGGAGACAAAGGTAAGAGATTACGTATCGAACTTAGATAATAATGTACTCCTGCCTCTATCTTGTAGCAGCTTCTGTACTCTGACTACTTAGATCAGCGGCTCCCAGCCTATTGGGTGTCAGGATCCTTAAAGGTTCATATTTTATTTTAACGGACTCTCTAAAATGTTTAGTATAATTTAGGCCTTCAAACTTGTTCTACTCGTTAAATGTTTGCGTGGTGTAGTGAAGTAAGCATCCTTAATAATATGTATGGAAATTAAATTTTAGTTTCAGCTTTAAATATGATCTGAAATCAACATATAAACATAATTTGCGTAGTGCAATGTTTTCTGAGAAAAATGCAATTATATATAACTGTAGACAAGTTTAATTCAACATTAAATTTATTCTCTTGCGAGTACTAAATCGACGTTTTAATTCTAAGAAGAACAGTTGGACGAAGAGCAGTTTCGCTTCAGAAAAGAAAAGTTATGTGATTGAACTGCTACCAACAATCGGCGAAACATACCTAGAAAAGAATAAAGAAGTATATGTATAGTATTTGTGGACCTAGAAAAGGGGTTTGACAGAGTGGATTGGAATGAACTGATGGCGATCCTAAATAAATAAGTGTGGACTAGAAAGAGAGAAAGCTGTTCAGTAATCTTTATTTGCAACAACGAGTATAAGTCAGGATAGGAGAAGAAAATGTCAGAAGGAAGTGAAATAGGCAAAGGAATACTTAAAGAGTGCCCTCTAACACCTACCGTGTTCAACATCTACCTGGAGGATTTAGTGAACAACTGTTTTCAGAACATGGGATGTGTGATAGTAGGAGGATAAAGAACAAAGTGCAAAAGATTCGGTAATGATATAGTGTTGTTAGCAGGAGAGGAGATGATACTAAAGTGTATGCTACTGGGGTTATATAACAGCTGTGTTAAGTATGGGATGAAGATAGATGCAAACAAGACGAAGACCATGATCATAGGAAGAAAAATGAAGAAAGTACATTACAGAGTTCTAAATAAGGCAGTAGAGCAATTGGACAGCTTCATATACTTGGGATGTACTATAAGCAGTAACATGAGCTGTTACCAGGAAGTCAAAAGGAGGATAGCAATGGCAAAGGAAGCTTTTAATAGATAAAAGAGCATCTTCTGCGGGCCTGTCAAAAAAGAATTAAGAAAGAGACTAGTGAAGTGCTTCGTGTGAAGTGGAGTATTGTATGAGCCAGAAACATGGATAGGAAGTAAAGAGAAGGAAATACAAACATTTGAAATGTGGATATGGAGAAAATGGAGTGCACAGACAGACTAAGAAATGAAGCTGTGTTGGATAGAGTGGATGAAGAAATAATGATGCTGAAACTGATCAGGAAGAGAAAAATAATTATTTGGATCACTGACTGAGAAGAATTGCCTATTGAAGGGTGCGCTGGAAAGAATGGTGAAAGGGAGAAGTGTTCGGAGCAGAAGAAGATATCAGATGATTGACGACAGTAAGATAACGGATCATATGAGGAGACAAAGAGGAAGTAGAAAATAGAAAAGATTGGAGAAAGCTGGGTTGGCAATGAAAGACTTGCTCCTGGGCAGTACACTATGAACAAATGAATTTGTTCTTTAGAGGAAGAACAATTGTTTGCATACATCTGAAGTCTGACTAGTGTAATATGTAGCTAGTTGGCGATGTATGCAATGAAGAGGGAACAATTGTCATCCAGTGAAAACAAGCACCTGTGTGGGAGAAATTCTGAATAATTGACTATTTTTCAATACTTTCCCGCCAAATAAACTGACAATAAATTTAGAGGTACCACTGTGATGTCAAACGAACCTCAGTTCTGGGCAGTAGCAACACTAATCTTTCACCTTGCAATTACTGCAGACAACACACGACTCGAATACTGGTAATGATGTTTGAGCAAAAACAGTTTCTGGGTTGAAGGACGGGATATCTTGCTGTTCCGCGAATCGTAAATGTTACGGAATGCAAGCGTTGAGAGATTATACTTGGCAGTAATTCGTGTCACTGAAAAATTGCGGGCGAAATAGGAAGAAGCCACGCTATATTGCAAATAACGATGTAATTTATCAACGATAAAAGTGACTACATTGCTTTAAACAAAGGATTTAATGACTTGAATTCAATTTCTTTGCAGAACAGCAGCACGACAACATACCTGGACAAGATATCTAAACAACTAAATAAAGACATTTCACGTAATTAATGTCACTTACCTGGCTTTAAACAAATAAATTATGTTACAGAATGGCACTTTATGTCTTTACAGAAGCGCAAGAGGAGATGATTATACCTGGATATGACACCTAACTCCTCAACTAAGACATCCCACCTAATTAGTGTTATTTGACTCGCTTTAAACAAATGATATAATGACTTGAATTGTAATACAGACTGGCATTTCTTTCCTTTACAGAAAGGAGGACAAGAGACATCGTCGCCTGTAACATTTTGGTGAGTTAATATTTACCATTTCTTACTTGTTTCTAGTGGCACACCCAAAAATATAACCATGGGAAGCTGTTCATATTAGACGAACATTAAAGCTGTATGCAAAGCGTGGATAGACTCAGAAGTACAGACAGCGTCGCTGTATGTGATTGGCTGACTGGGAATGTTTACGGCTACTAAATATTGTCCAAACAAAATTTACATAACTTCGAACATTATCGAAAGTTTGAGCTTTCCAACATCTAAAACTCTAGCCACATAGAAGCCTATTAAAAATAAACTGTTTCAAACATCACACATTTCCCACAATAATACTTGTAGATAAGACTCGTCAAGCATTAAAACCTTTCGCCTTCTTCCTTTTTTTTTTCCCCTTTCTTTCTCCGTTTCATTATTATTATTATTATTATTATTATTATTATTATTATTATTATTATTGTTTTCATCATCATTTAGGAAGCTTGAGCCCGAGTAGGTGTGCCGCTGTTTGTTTCTAAACACTTTTCTTTTATCAAATATCTCTGTTAGTGTTATGCTTCAAGATAAACATGTTGTAACCAGAATACGCACCCATCGCGCTAGTCTCACTTTACCTCACAGACAACACAAGGATCAATGCCTTGCTCAAACTTAACAAGTTATTTGAGCCGTTCAGAGCAAAAGCGGTGTAAGTCAAAATCGGATAATGAGGTTGAAAGTAAAAATTCTGTAAAATATAGCGCGAAGTAGCAATTAATACGTCGTTCTTGCTATCCGCTCACTACTAATAGTTTAAATAAAATGAATATTAATTGCTACTTTGCGCTGTATTTCACAGAATATTTACTTCAACCCTCATTACCCATTCTTGACTTACACCACTTCTGCTCTGAACGGCTCATTCATTAAATGTTGTGCTCTTGTATAATCTGATCTTGATTTCAGACAATTATAGCTAAGCGAAAATTTTACAATGGAATTGTCCCACGTAGTGTACTTTGAATTTAATGGAAATGCATATTTAAGCTATTTTTCGTTCGTTAAAAACCGTGGTGATATTGATTCGTTTGGTTTCTTCCTAGTTTACGAAATATAATGACTTGCAAATCGATCTACTTACGCCGCTTCTTGTGCGCACCGTATCACAGCTCTAGTATACTTTACTTTTCTCGCATGGTACAATAGGAGATGTTAAATATCAGTTTTTTTTTTTCGCAAAAAACGTTTTAAGTTAGTTAACAAGAGAATAACACAATTTTTTATCCTATACAGTAGATCACACTTTTACAAAATTATAATGCTGGGAACATACCATTGAGACTAATTTAGTTCTATCTAACCACAGATTACGAAAGGTACAAATTTCAAAACGTGAATATAATAATTAAGAACATTCTATTCAACTAAGAGGGCAATTAAATTTTTTGTACATCATCATTATGAACAGTTTTCATAACCGTGCATAATATGCCACATTATCACAATAGTGCCATATAAATACTATGATGACAACAAACGCACACTTTTGTGCCAAGAAATCTCTTTTCCTCTAGCTGCCACTAGAGTGCACTGAAATGTATGTGTGAATGACAACATACTTACTGGAAGCTAAGCTCATGCATTTGCTATGTTTCCTTGAATGTAGTTAGTACATACGTATGTTCTAGAATTTTTAAAGGTTATGAGGTACTTTGTCTGAAACTACATTAACAACTTCGTCATAGCTAACCGTTTAATAAGGAAACATGATAAAAAATTTAAACATATTTTTTGTAAACTCAATGTTTTACGGTAAAATCATGACCACGTAACCAAAAAGAACAAATGTTGCCAATGATAAGGGAAAACATATTTCCCAGCAACTCTCACCTCACCCCCATACATGAAATGGACGAAGGGGAAATTAACTTTATATAAATTATTATTATACTGTATAAACATTCAGATTTCTGCATAATGTTAACTAAATAAAAAGAGACAAGCAATATCAAAAGAAAAACTTTAATTCAAGCAGAAAAAGATTAGGAAAATTTGTTGCAAATGCTACATGGGATGTTAAGGAGGGAGGATGGCTTTAATATGGTGGAAATCCAGTGAATTAAAAATAATGTTTTGCAGAAAAATACACTTTGATATGGGAGAAATGCATGTTACATAGAATGTAATACGGATTCGTGCCTTTGCAACGCTATTTTGAGGCTCTAGTGCACAAGGTTTTCAAGGGGCAAGGACGTTTACAGTGTGGTTGTTGTGTATATCAATTCTCGATGCCCGTGCGTCCTACTTTAAACGGTTCAAACCTACCCGCGCAAATGAGAGCCGCTGCTTTCTCTCTCTCTCAGAAAGCAGGTTGGCTCGCTTTTTTCCCTCTTGTGAGGGAGAAAGCAAAGATCGCGCGGCGACGAGTCACGTTGGCAGTATAGATACCCCCAGGCACTGTGACGTCAACGGCGTCCTCAACCACCATTGTTCCGAGGGGTATAAATATGGCTTGGACACAAGGCCAGGCCACTCGTTCACCAGATGGCAAAGAGGTAGCTCTAACGCGTCCTCCGTCACTGGCAGCAGTCTTCCAACCAGGCTTACGCTATGGTTGTCTTTTGTTCGGACGTGTCTACACACGGCCACCACTCCGGGAACAGGGAGCCAAGCTGCGCCCCTGTCTCCTGGATACTTCCCTACACCAGCCGAATCTTCCTCATTTCTTACGTATTCTAAACTTATTTTATTCTCGTCTCGCTACTAGTCTCATCACCACCTCCAACCCATCCACTTCTCTTCCTGACTTCGACTCCCCACTTATCCCGGCTTGTTCATAAACCACAGTCCTCTCCTGAACTCCCCCCCCTCTAGTGTCGGTAAGTCGCATAGTACGCTGTGTTGATCCTCCGAACGCTAGAGACCACCAACCCCCCCCCCTAGTGTCGGTAAGTCGCATAGTACGCTGTGTTGATCCTCCGAACGCTAGGGGCCACCATTCCTCCCCCCTCTTGGAGTCGGTAAGTCGCATAGTACGCTGTGTTGATCCTCCGAATCCAAAGGGGTGTGTTCTCGAACGTCGATAAGTCGCACAGTACGCTGTGTTTGATCCTTCGACCTAGAGAATCAACCATCATCCCGATTCCATCTCTCTCGTTATCCTGCCCACCCCACAACACACATGAAAGCAAGCCGATTTTCCCCAGGCACTCTCGTTACCCCTACCTCCCTTTCATTCAAGTCGTACTGTACTATCACCCCTCATAACTCTCCTCGCATCGAAGCCTCAAGGACGAATTTCTAAACTATAAATTTATATCACGACTCTCCCGTTACCCCTACCACAGGACTAGGAGAAACCACAGTTATACTTTCTTTGTTAGCTATTTCTGTAATAAACAAATGTTACTTTAAAACAGTCTTTCCTTTAAACTTCACCACAGTTCCTTATTATTACCCCCACCCACAAGCGACAGCCATCTTGTCACGTCACTCCCGTTTACCCTCCCCACCTCGACAACACGTCGGAGAGGAACGACCACGGAGACCGGCGTACGACAATTGGCGCCCAACGTGGGGACCTTTTCTCAGTCGGTACTGAGACGAATCCGCATACACCCCATAGCTCTTCACTCTTCCGAGAGGAGTAATTTTCTCGGTGGCGCCCAACCATGTTTACACGCACCAGAGACCAGTGCTGCCAACGGGGTTGCCCCGGACGCGGGCAATACTACGTCGACTGCGGCACCTGCCCCACCTTCTACCACGCAGTGTGCCTCGGGCTCGAGGACGAGCCCCAGCTCCGAGAAAGCAACCCGTTCATTTACGACTGGTGTCGCAAGAAGAAGGATGAAGATAAGATGGAACTCGAGATGCTGCGGAGACTCATGCACAGTCTTCGCCCCGCCGAGGTTCCACAACCACTTGTGCTCCCCGAGTTCCATGGATTGGAGCACGAGGATCCGGCCGGCTTCATCTCAAGATGCCGCGACCTACTTACCGAGGCGCACATAGACCCCTCCCAGTGGTCACGCCTCGTTCAACAGCAGCTGAAGGGACCAGCCAGGGACTGGCTACTGCTCTTCAGTGGCATTCCTTTCTCCTGGGAGGAACTGCAACAAGGACTGACTCACCGCTTCGACAGCCCGGCTGTAAGGGCTACTCTCCAAGCTTCTCTCTACGGGAAGCAACAGCGAGAAAACGAGGCTGCTGATCAGTTCATCACGGGAAAAATTTTCCTTTATCGGCGACTTTTTCCTAATGCCGATCCCAACACGATCATTCCAGTGATCATCGAGCTTCTGCGGCCACAACTTCGGCCGTTTCTCAGACATCCGGTTCCGACAACTACAATGGAACTGATACATCGTGCTGTTCCTCTGGAGGGCGACATCAAGCACACCGCTGCCAAGCATCATTCCACTTCATCATCAAACGCTCCACGGTGCCACTACTGCCCGGGGTACCACTACAATCGGGACTGTCCGGTCCGACAGCAGAGACGCACCGATCCTGCTCGCCACATCCCGATCTCCAGCCCCGTCGCGCAGATGGCCCTAGCTCCCGATGAAGAGGAGACGGTCCCGAGGATTGACATCCGAATGGGACCCCTCGCAGCCACAGCGGTCGTCGACAGTGCCGCCTCCAGGAACATCATCAATGCTGCGAAAGTTCCAATTGGCAGCACCATACGAGCCCGACAGGATGTCATTCATCTTGCCCAACGCGAGCAGACAATGGCAACCCAGGGCGAAGCCGAGATACCCGTCACTCTTGCGGGAACAACGAAGCCCATCAACTTCCTCGTCGCACCAGAGCTGCGTGCTGATGCGATTTTAGGGAATACATGGTTGCGAGACATGTCAGCGCAACTAGACTATCGACAAGGACAGCTGAGGTTGGGAAACGGTGCAGTAGTACCGTTGATCAATCCCAGAACCGGAGAGGGTACCAAGCCAGAACCACAAAGGGACGCCGCTCCTGGCGGAAGGCAACAGCCACCTCCACCTGTCAAGCCTGTAGCCGGAGATCCCGCTAAGGAGGAACGGTACCAGCATCTCTCCGGCCATGTCAGTGGCTCTCCCTCACAGAGCGGACGCAAGGAGGTTCCTTTAGCGTCTAGGCCACTAGAGCTCCACATGTTGGAGGTAGGAGTCACGAGCGACAGCCACGCCCCCACTACAGTTGAGGGGATCTGTTGCTCTGAGGAGGTACCCCAGGTGGAGGACCCACTTGAAAAGGGAGACCCTGGCGGGTCCCAGACAGTTGCCCAAGACGTCGCTGACACCAGGCACAAAGTTACTGCTCCTACTGCTACAGAAGGGATGCCGGATCAACTCCGAGGCGGCAACCCGACATCAGATGGCCCATATTCCGAGGTCACAAGCAACACCGACATCCCTCGGTACATCCGGTCTCCTGAGACCACAGGGACGACCAACGAGCTCAGCGGTCCAGGAAGTTGGCGCGCTGTGACCACCTGCAAGGAGGCGGAATCTTCCCCGCCTAGTCCAGACCGACCTGCGGGCACACCAACACCATCCCAGACGACGCCGGAGGCTGCTAGGAGCGACGCTGCAGCACCATTGCCGGTGTTGCCTCCACAAAGAAGAAAACGCAGTGGCCAACCTGATCAGATCGCCGTGTGCGCGCTCGCGATGTGTGATCAAACCGAACGAGCTATTGATGCGAGTGTAGTGGTGCCGCAAGGCAAACGAAAAAAGATTGTTGACACGCGATCGGTGTTCACAAACCATGATCCAAACATACAGACCAAATATGATAAGCACAGATTGGGGCCGAGACCCCCATAGATTAAGAGACACGGACTCTCGGACTAGGCAACATTAGCCTTTCAATTTATTGTATTCATTCATTGTATTTTCTCATGTTCAGTGTATTCTTTTTGTGATGCTCCACTTCTGTTCATTGTATTTAATTGTCTTGTTGTAAGGGTTATATTACATAACTTACTAGTAGTACCGCACGGGCAAAAACAGGAGGGGCGATTGTTGTGTATATCAATTCTCGATGCCCGTGCGTCCTACTTTAAACGGTTCAAACCTACCCGCGCAAATGAGAGCCGCTGCTTTCTCTCTCTCTCAGAAAGCAGGTTGGCTCGCTTTTTTCCCTCTTGTGAGGGAGAAAGCAAAGATCGCGCGGCGACGAGTCACGTTGGCAGTATAGATACCCCCAGGCACTGTGACGTCAACGGCGTCCTCAACCACCATTGTTCCGAGGGGTATAAATATGGCTTGGACACAAGGCCAGGCCACTCGTTCACCAGATGGCAAAGAGGTAGCTCTAACGCGTCCTCCGTCACTGGCAGCAGTCTTCCAACCAGGCTTACGCTATGGTTGTCTTTTGTTCGGACGTGTCTACACACGGCCACCACTCCGGGAACAGGGAGCCAAGCTGCGCCCCTGTCTCCTGGATACTTCCCTACACCAGCCGAATCTTCCTCATTTCTTACGTATTCTAAACTTATTTTATTCTCGTCTCGCTACTAGTCTCATCACCACCTCCAACCCATCCACTTCTCTTCCTGACTTCGACTCCCCACTTATCCCGGCTTGTTCATAAACCACAGTCCTCTCCTGAACTCCCCCCCCTCTAGTGTCGGTAAGTCGCATAGTACGCTGTGTTGATCCTCCGAACGCTAGAGACCACCAACCCCCCCCCCTAGTGTCGGTAAGTCGCATAGTACGCTGTGTTGATCCTCCGAACGCTAGGGGCCACCATTCCTCCCCCCTCTTGGAGTCGGTAAGTCGCATAGTACGCTGTGTTGATCCTCCGAATCCAAAGGGGTGTGTTCTCGAACGTCGATAAGTCGCACAGTACGCTGTGTTTGATCCTTCGACCTAGAGAATCAACCATCATCCCGATTCCATCTCTCTCGTTATCCTGCCCACCCCACAACACACATGAAAGCAAGCCGATTTTCCCCAGGCACTCTCGTTACCCCTACCTCCCTTTCATTCAAGTCGTACTGTACTATCACCCCTCATAACTCTCCTCGCATCGAAGCCTCAAGGACGAATTTCTAAACTATAAATTTATATCACGACTCTCCCGTTACCCCTACCACAGGACTAGGAGAAACCACAGTTATACTTTCTTTGTTAGCTATTTCTGTAATAAACAAATGTTACTTTAAAACAGTCTTTCCTTTAAACTTCACCACAGTTCCTTATTATTACCCCCACCCACAAGCGACAGCCATCTTGTCACGTCACTCCCGTTTACCCTCCCCACCTCGACAACACGTCGGAGAGGAACGACCACGGAGACCGGCGTACGACATGGTGGAAAACCAGAAAATTTTTGAAAGAGAAATGTTTTCTTTAAAATAATTTTCGAAATTTGAAAAATTCATCAGACAAAATTTTTATGGACACTCGCGGCTCTTTTAGGAGTCATTTTTAAAGCTCTGGTGCACAGGGCAAACGACAATAAACTTGGATTGCAATTTCTGAAACTTTAATTTGTTGTTTTATTCTCACACGAAAGAGTTAATATCTTTATATCTTCCGAACTATTAATGCTACATAATTCATGATATGTGAAACACACTTTCTTAGGCTATTATGAAACTTTTCCCTGTTGTCATTTTGTTGTCTTTGAAAAATATCCTCTAATGTTCGGAGATGAGAATCACTACTCAAAAGTGGATATTAAAAATATATATTACTAAACACACAGTATGGTGAGTGTGTAATTTTTTTTGGAAATCACAACGCAATTAAACTTTAAAATTATAACAGGAAAATTTATTATTTTAGTAAAAATATTTTATTTTTATTTTGTGTAATTGTAAAGGATGAACTATCTGATTGTGGCTCCTACGCTGTTTTATTGTAAAAAACAATAGAAAGCCGGAACAATTTATACTAATGGTGGTAGTAGTAGTAGTAGTAGTAGTAGTAATAGTAGTAGTAGTAGTAGTATTAGTAAACGTACCAGTGGCAGTAGTAGTAGTAGTACTGCTAGTAGTAATAGTAATAGTAGTAGTAGTAGTAGTAGTAGACGTACCAGTGGCAGTAGTAGTATTAGTAGCAGTACTGCTAATAGTAATAGTAATAGTAGTAGGAGTAGTAGACGTACCATTGGTAGTAGTAGTAGTATTAGTAGCAGTACTGCTAGTAGTAGTAGTAGTAGTAATAGTATTAACAATAGCAGTAGTAGTAGTAATAGTACTACTAGTAGTAGTAGTGGTAGTAGTAGTGGTAGTGGTAATAGTAGCAGTAGCAGTAGTAGTAGTAGTGGTAGTAGTAGTAGTAGTGATAATAGTAGCAGTAGTGGTAGTAGTAGTAGTGGTAGTAGTAGTAGTGATATTAGTAGTAGTAGTAGTACTAGTAGCAGTAGTAGTAGTGGTAGTAGTAGTAGTAGTAGTAGCAGTATTAGTGGTGGTGGTGGTAGTAGTAGTAGTAGTAGTAGTATTATTAGTGGTGGTGGTGGTGGTGGTGGTAGTAGTAGTAGTAGTAGTAGTAGTAGTAGTCCTCCTTTATCTTCCCTCTATCCCATACCTGGTAACTATGTATTACTTGTCTACATTAATCTTATAAGAATCTTTATAGAATGAGATTCTGTCAAAATGACTTATCGGTATTTAAGAAAGAACAACAAATATTTAAACATATGAATAATAATTCATTGAATTAAAGAATATGTTGATAACGTTTTCGCCTATTTGGCATCTTCAGGCATATGTTCAAATATCTCACGTGGTGCATTGAAGAATTTTACTAATATTTACATATTCATTAAATAGAATATTAAACAATCTAACAACAAAGAATTATTCATTTGAATATTTATTTATTTATTCATTTGTTTACATATTTATTTATTCATTTGTATACTTATTTATTTATTCATTTGTAAGCTTATTTATTTATTCAATTGTATGCTGATTTATTTATCCATTTGTATGCTTATTTATTTATTTATTTATTTATTTATTCAATTGTATACTTATTTATTTCTTCATTTGTATACATATTTATTTCTTCATTTGTATACTTATTTATTTCTTCACTTGTATTATTATTAATTCAATTGTATGCTTATTTATTTGTTCATTTGTATACTTATTTATTTCTTCATTTGTATACTTATTTGTTTATTCATTTGTATACTTATTTGTTTAATAATTTGTATAATTGTTAGTTTATTCATTTATCGATTCATTCGTTTATTCATTCGTCCCTTCCTTCGTTCGTTCATTCGTTCGTTCGTTCATTCATTCATTCATTCATTCATACATTCTTTCATTCGTTTGTTCATTTGTTTATTCGTTTGTTCGTTCTTGCATGCATTCATTCGTTCGTTTGTTCATTCTTTCATTCATTCGTTTGTTTGTTCATGCATGCATTCATTCGTTCGTTTGTTCATTCTTTCATTCATTCGTTTGTTTGTTCATGCATACATTCATTCGTTCGTTTGTTCATGCATATATTCATTCGTTCGTTTGTTCATTTGTTCATTCATTCATTCATTCCTTTGTTTAGTTTGCTTGTTCATTCATTCATCCATTCATTCATTCATTTATGCCTATAACAGGGCAAAGCCCAATTACAATAGACAGTACAGAAATTTGTTAAAACACAGAATTGCAGATAACATGAAAAAAGAGATGAAACAGATACAAATGCAAAATATGTGTAAATACAAATTGAAAATGAAAAATGAAAAATAAAAAAAAAACAGACAAATAGATAATATCTAAATAATGGCACGGATATAGATATAAATGAAAAATAGGTAAGTATAGATATCAAAGCCAAAAATGTAAAATATAGCTATAATTGGCAAATTACAGAGTAACAAATAGATAGCAATACTATTTAAAATCAAGTAACTTCAGTATATTAATAAGAAAATGTTTATATTTCATGTAAGAAATGCTGAAATCTAGATCCCATGTTTTACATATTTCATTGAAATTTGAACACATTTTTAACACTGTGAATTTTTATGTGCCGAAGTGTTTCGTTTTTTATAATACGTATAACAATTGACGAGTTCTTAAATGTGATGTTCTAGCGTTAACCTGGATTTGTGATAATATTTCGCTATTATCCAATAGACCGTTGAATATTTTATACAAAAACGTTGCTCAGCAGGTAATCTACGACTTCCAAGAGACATTAAATAAATTCAGCAAGTAGTTTGTTGTACGAAATTTTGTTATAAAGGGCCGAATAATGATATTTTCTGAAATACAACGAACAGAGTCACAATTCTCATAAGGTTGACGACATCATTTAATTTAGTATGTTATTGCAAAATTTATGTGTATTTCTTATCAAACTGGTGAAGGAGAATTATCACTACGTATGCAGTCGTCCTTTCCTACTTTTTCATTAGAAACAGCAATAAAGTTTGCAGTAATATACTGCATTAGATGATGACATCACCCTTAAGAAAATTGTGACTCTGTTCGTTCTTCCTCTGTACCCTTCAGATATCTTGAGAATCGTTTTTGAAATTTTTCAATTTCATTACTAAGATATGATTTGCAAGTGGGTGACCAAATTACTGAGGCATATTCCAATTTAGCGCGAACATGACAATTAAAAAGGAGTGTCAAAGTCAAAGTGTTTTGTAAACTTTTTGAATTTCGAATAATAAAACCCAGATTTGTTTTTAGTATCCTCTCCTGTTCTTCTCCCATTTCCACTGTTCGTCTCGTAATTACTTTTTTGTCCTCGAATTCTCCTTGTATGTCCCCATTCTCCTTCTACTAATCTTGTTCTCCTTGCATTGTCCTATTCTCCTCGTACTTTCCCTATTTTCCTGGCATTCTCCCTATTCTTTCCGTAATCTCCTTGTTTGCCTCGTAATCCCATTGTTCTCTTTGAATTCTCCATATTCTCCTTGTATTTCCATTGTTCTCCTTGGATTCCCCTTGTTCTCTTTGCATTCCCCATGTTATTCTTGTGTACCGGATATATTTAAATAAATGATAATAAAGATGATAATAATAATAATAATAATAATAATAATAATAATAATAATAATAATAATAATAATAATAATAAAAGTAAAATAATTATATCAATATTGTTATTATTTTGCGGATATTATGTAAGATTATTATAATATTAGATACATTGTTTAGTTGTAGGACATTATGAACGGCAATATATTATAGTGAAGTAAATAACATAATTATTACTTTCAATTTCTCTTAATTTCAATCAGTGAAATAGAGCAAACTGTAACATACGAGATGTTGCAATAATTTCCGATTTCACCGAGGACGTCTTGTAAGAATTAAGAATATGATAACCATTTAAATAAAACCCATGGCTACGGTATTCCACAACACGAGGAGACGCACTTGTTTCGGTTTTGCGCCCCATCTTTACACTATCACTTCACTTCAGGAATTATCTGCTAAACCTACCAAGTATATAGAATGAAAACCAGTGAAAATTGTTTGCAAAGATTCATTGCCTGAATTAGGAAATCGTCAATTTTTTTCTTTGTTGCTGAAATATCAGAATGATCTGACAAAATCTCTAGTGTGAAGTACCGCTAAAATAATCGTTTTATGTTCTGAAAGCAACGTTCCCAAGGGGTGGTCGAGCTATGTATTAACTGGCAGGCATATATACTTTTAGTTAGTCTCAACGTATATAAATGAGATAACGTCAAAATGTTTACCTGTATTTCCTTGGAAAACTACACTTCACTTTCTGTTAAACAAGTTAAATTTAAAAATACACTACTTTTCATATCTATCGCGCAAATTCCCCTATAAAATATTGTCATAGATGAACTATAGTTGACACTAAACATGCACATACTGTATCTCTAACCACAACTAAAAATCGATTTTCGTGTTTATCGCTAATACCAAAGAATAAGATGGTTCTGTTCATAAGGCGCCACATACGCTTTGTGCTCAAGATAAAGCTAAAAACCAGCCTCTGAACTCGGGATCAGATTGCTTGGAATTCTCTACAGACCTTACATATAATTTCCCCTTCATACATTACAAAAAACATTTTAAACAACATAATGAAACATTTTACAGTTCACAAAAATTAATCAATTGCACTGGCAAGGGAACCGTCCCAACTGGGCCGCGGCTATTTGAATTAAAATTATACAAGCTAATTTTTGTATGAAGAAACAACGTGGTAATATTTGCTTTTATCGATTTCTTTTTATTAACGATATATAAAAACTTTAAACAAGGATATAGATATGCTACTCTTGCGCTAAATGCAAGCAGTACAACAAGCGGCAAGTTCTAAATCCAGATGTACTCTTCATCCTTGATACCTTCATACAAATGTAACATGTTACATTCTAAATAAATTTGAATTTTAAACTACTCTTACCTTATTGATGGAGTGTGGATTCGGACAAATGGTCATGAACACTACAGACATTTAACAAATGCTGCTTCTTCACAACCTTCCATTTCACATTCTCAACTGTTAACTCGGCGCAGAGTGTGAAAACCTTTGTCCAGTATGTATCTTACATCGCCACATGTCTTGCAGTACAGGGGAACAGAACTGATGATAGACAATAGAGCGTAATTTTATTATAAAACTACCATGCACATTTTCTGTACTATTTTCAATTATGATTTTGTGTCCGAAATAGTCTTCTATTCTCCGAATTACAATATTATACTGCCGGAAAAACTAAACGTCAAGTGACTGCACAAACCTAGAGGTCTTGGGGGGGAATTATTTGCGTCTGACTTGTTTTATTATTTAAAAACTTCTTTATTTCGGGATCATTAAAAATGTTTTTTTATCAGTTTGCACTCCATGAATCTACACTGCCAAGCAAAAAAACGCAACACTTGAATAAATTTGAAATATCAAAACATAATACAAATTATAACATTACTGTGTGCTTCTATGGACCTGTTTATGGTAGGCAAGTGTTAATTCATGTTTTGGTAAGGTAAATATACTCATCGGGTGATTTGTGACACCTTATTTTCCATATCTTGTCCCTCACCCTATATTTATTGCTGTGCCATTAAAATTTACAACCGTAAACACAAGCAGCTAAAACAAAGTTACAACACTATTGTTTTCTTTTTTGTGTTTAATGGACTTCCGTGATAATGAACTCAGTTTTAAGCAACATTTAAGAGAGTTACGATGCCGTTAAGCCCCGAGAACGCCACTAGAGCAATCATGTTGGAAAAAGATGACCGCAACTTACATTATGTGACTCAGGTGTTGCATACATGGCCCCGTAGCTCTTCAAGGGTACCTGGAGCATGTTGACGGACATTCCTCTCTAAAATGTCCCACAGATGATCAATTGGGTTAAGATCCGGACTGCGTGACGGCCATTGCATGAGTTGAAGCCCTACTTCACTGAGGTACTGGAAGACGTATCGCGCCACACGAGGACGTGTATTGTCCTGCACGAGCACGAAATTGTCACCAATTTATGATGCAAAAGTAAGAACATGTTGCCAAGAATTTCTTCAATGTAGCGATGGGCAGTAAGAAACCAATCTTCCATAAAACAAGTTTGGTTCGTTTAGACCAGCGGTTCCCAAAGTGTGCTCCGCGGAGCCCTTAGGGCTCCGCGAATGATTCTCAGGGGCTCCGTCCGCGGAATTGATGAAGATGACAAAAATTGCTAGTTCCATCTAGTCTCTAGCGGGAAAAACGGAAACTACTTCCATCAAGCTAAAAATACTTTCTGAGAAAGTAGTTTTCGTTCTTATTGCTACATGGAAGCATTAATATTAGATCTACTCGTCACTGGAACTATCTTGATCTTTCTTGCTTGCCAAGTATTCAATGATTCTCGAAATTTATTTTATTTTTTATATACTGGACAGGCAGCGTTTATTATTCGTGGTCCGTGGAATCTACAGGGACATCATTTTATTTTTACTAACATTTCTGATATTAACCTGGCTATACCTTTGGGTCAACGATTAAGAACCGGAAACGCCGTTTGCTACCCCCTTCCATGACTGGAGTTCGATGATACTGGCGTAATATACAAACAAATTACTTTACTAGGTACAGGAGGGAAGAAAAGTAGTTCATCCATTTACGTAAACTAGGAAATATCGCGATTTTGAGTTTGATAATTTTCATTAGATTTTTGTTTAATCAAATTACAGTACAGTATTAACAATGAGTGTTTTTACTCTCGAACTGAGTTATCCATGAGGACGTATTTATTATGCAGTGTATATTATACTGTCTACAACACATTAGCGTACAATATAGAGAATGAAGTTAAATAGAAAAATAATCATAATATGGATATTTAAACACATTTTTAAAAAGGTGGCCGTTCATTTCGATACAAGCTTCAATTCTTGTGTGCATATTATCGCACTATAGACTATTGTACGTAATTCCAATTACCAGGTTCGTACTTCGTATTAGTAACTCATGTTGAAATAATTCTGTACCTACTCTATAAAAGAGACCTTACGTACTGTAAATTCAATCTTCATTTCTGCCCATCCGAAAGGATAAAATTACTCAGACATGCTATCTACTGTCCGCCCAAGTGGTTAAGTCGCAGCGTCGTAGAAAGGGAGGAAAACACGTGACAGTTAATTACTTAACGAGGTCCTTTTGTTTAAGTTATTTTAAACAATTGTATGGGTATAATATTACGTAGACGTCCAATTCCTAACAGAAATTAATGTTCCCAGAAAAGAGCTGACAGCCCAGCCACTAGCATTTACAGAGAGGCGAATAGAAGCAGGTGGGGGAAACCGGGATGCGACATAGGCAAATGGAAAATGATGCAATATTGAAAGCTCTTTCGTCACTGGAAAACGCGAACATATTTTTGGAACGTACTGTTTACTATGACCGTAAGGCTACTATGACTGTATATGCGGTCTTGGATCTGTGTGGAGGACGGTTGAACTTCATTAGTAGAAGGGGTGGGAATGAAGTACATTCAAAAACTCAGGTACAATAAAAATTAAAGTAAAATAAAATGATGTCCCTGTACAATCTATTGACTGTTACGTTACCTCAAAAAATATATACCGGTACCGTATACCAGCATGTTAATTTGATAGATGTGTTGGCTAAACTTTCATTGAACCGGAACTGTGGCTTAAGACGGGCTCCCTAAAACCTAAGAGTCATTAGCCATCAACCATTGCTCAGTCAAAGGGAGATAACAACAGCTATAACCTTACTTTCAAAGAAGATAGTGCGAATATGTTGAACATGATCCTGTCTCTGAGTCTACGATGCCTAGTGTAGAGGTATTGAAAGTAACAAAAATATTGTGATTTATATTTGGACACGGGATTCACTGAGTTTGCTGATGAACGTCCACAGTGTGTGATACGTAACAAAGTTTTTTCCCAATAGTTTTATGTCTCCTGCCAAGCTTAGACGGCATTTCTCAATTCAAAAATTCACAAATAAAACTGCAGACTACTTTGAAAGAAAAAGTGACGAACTCCATGCAGTTCAGACAAAATTTTACCTCGTGTAAAAACAAACAACGAGAAAGCATCCAAAACGTCGTACTTGGTTAGTCATGACCAGGCTCTTCCTGGTAAACCTCACCCTTGCTGAAACTCTTATGAAACCACTATTAGTGAAGGTAGTGAAGTGCATGGTGAACGAGAAAACTGCAAACTTGAATCCATTGTGCCCTTGTCAAATAACACTGTGCATGATGGAATCCAGAATATAGAAAAGACGTAAAAATATCATGATTTTCCTTATCAGTTAAACGAAATTTTCGTTACAACTTGACAAATCCACGGCCTTTGCCGGATTAGCTATGTTAATGATGTTTGTGCGGTGTTAATTTTCAGGTTCTTTCATGAAATATTCTGTTCTGCAGCCATTGCCATCCTCTACAAGCGGTACTGAATTTTTTTCTTCTTCATTGAAAAGTCGATACCGTGGGACAATTGCATTGACGTGTGCACAGATGGCGCAAAGGCCATGGGAGGTCCTGTTGCTGGCGCTGTTACAAGGATCAAGAAAATTTAAAAAACTGAACAAGTAGTCACTGTGTACTATACCAACACGTCCTCTCAACGAAAAAATACCAGCTTATTAAAGCAGGTACTAGACAACGCCGTCAAAATTATCAACTTTGTTAAGGCACGACCTTCGCAGTGTAATCTACTTAAAATCCTGTGTGAAGATATGGGTAGTATACACAAGTCCTTGTTAGTAATATTACACACAGAAGTGCGATGGTTGTCGCGCGGTAAAGCGTTGTCCCGATTACATGAACTTCGAACGGAAGTTCATTCACTTTCGAATTACCAGAACAGTTTGCTAGCAGATTATTTGAATGATCAGGAATGGTTGTACAAATTATGTTACTTGGCAGACTTTTTTCAAAAATGAATTCAGCACATACATACAAGGTAAACGGAAGATTATATTCGATGCTGATGACGAAATTGTCACACTGAAGAAAAATATAGCGTTCTACATAGAAAGCGTCGGCAATAAGGATCTTACGTTTCTCATTGACTTCAAACTTTATAGAAGAAAATAACATAACAATGAATTTCTCATTCATAGCAATAATGAAAAAAACACCTTGACAATTTGCTTCAAAATATGAATTCATAATTTCCAAGGGACACTCAGGAATCGATTATAAAGAAATATGAGTGGCTTGTAGATCCATTTCCAGTGATGTCAAAACCAGCAGCCCTCACTGCTTCAGATATGAGGTCCTTATAGACATGGTTTCGAACAGCCACTGTCAGGCATAATTTAAAAGCAAACCATTTCCGAAATTTTGGGCTATGTTAGGGGAGGGTCTTTTGATATTAATTTCAAAAGCTAAATTTCTCTCACTGCCTTTTGATACTGTGTACCTCAGTGAAACGACCTTTTCGAGGTACACGGCTACAAAAACAAAATATCGAACTTGTTTGGACACAGAAGACGATATACGTCTTCAACTGACTTCTGTGACACCGGACATTGACGAACTCTGTCGCAAATAACAGGCACATTCTTCACATTAACTTTGGGTGGGTCGACTTGGTTGGCGAGTTGGTATAGCGCTGGCCTTCTATGCCCAAGGTTGCGGGTTCGATCCCGAGCCAGGTCAATGGCATTTAAGTGTGTTTAAGTGCGGCAGACTCATGTCAGTAGATTTACTGGCATGTAAAAGAACTCCTGCGGGACAAAATTCCGGCACATCCGGCGACGCTGATATAACCTCTGCAGTTGCGAGCGTCGTTAAATAGAACATAACAATTTAACAACTTCGGGTGTATATGTTACATTGTAACATTTTTTTAAATATCTTAACTACGTGTTAATATCATTTTGTAGATTTAAATAAATTATATCCAGTACTTATTTACTATTGTTTCCTTTATTTATATACATACATACATACATACATACATACATACATACATACATACATACATACATACATACATACATACATACATACATACATACATAACTACATACATATTCATACTTCCGTTTATGTACCGTGTGAAATATGCTTCATAGAACGTAGACAGATAAAACTAAAAAGTAAACATTTCTTGGGGCTCCACGAGAAACTTTTGCTTCAAAAAAGGGCTCCGTGGCTGAAAAAGTTTGGGAACCGCTGGTTTAGACAAACTGATGTCTGTCCACACCATCACTGAACCGCACTGAAATGCTGTCCTTGATGAAAAGTTGCATGGAGAATATCTTTCTGTAGTCCTCTTCCACACTCTTTCTCTTCCATCTGGGGATCTGAGGCAGAATCGGGACTCATCTGAGGACAAAACTGTTCTCCACTGTTCCTCAGCCCATTCCTGATGTTCCCTTGAAAATTTAAGCGAGTTTGACGATGTTGTCTTGTAAGTTCTGGGCAGGGGCAGATCTTCTGGAGATCAGGCCAGCATCATGTAACCTCCTCCTCACAGTCTACTCACCGACATTCACACCTCGCACTTAGTCTAGTCGATTTCTGGCTTCGACCGCAGTGGTGTGGCGGTTACGCAGCACTTGAAGGCGCAAGAACTAGTGTTGGCAACTGAGTGAATGTTTCGAAACAGTGTGTCGACACACTGAGATGTTCCGTGATTCGAAACACTAAGACTTGAATGTTTCAAAACAGTAACTGTTTCAGTTTCACCATGGTTTGATGCTGTGTATCGACTGTTATCTGCTGTATCGAGCGTCGGGTGTAAGAGAAGAGAACCAATGAAACAGTTAATGTTTCGAAACACTGATTGAAAGCGAAAGCGTCCCATGCGTCCTGTCTCAAATAAACTGCTTCGCGAACGGAAGTTTGCCGACATACTTTTAAATCAAGACGAGTACCTATATTTATGTATTGAATTAACTTCAATAATCTGAATACTTCTCATATAAACAGTATTCCAAATCTTAATAGTAACAATTATCCTGATTTTCACGAATAGGAGAACTTGGTGCACTGGAGTCACTCGATATAATCACATCAATTATTATTATTATTATTATTATTATTATTATTATTATTATTATTATTATTATTATTACATCCACTTGAATACATTTGAAATCATTGAGAAACTGGCTTACCTTGTAAACTGTAGCTTTTCCCAGCATATTATGTCTGCAGCTTGCACCTCGTTAATAAAACTCTCCAAGAATTAACTCAACTTTTTCACATTACACTGAACACACAAACACATAATGACTCCATAACTGATTACATGTTGGATCGCTATGAATTATTGCAGTTTTTAACGTAAAATGGGCTCACTATTCTTCATTCATCACATATATGTAAACACAAAAACACACGATAACACATGTCTATATACTGACGTAATGACTCTGAAAATTAATTGTTTTAATTGCCTATTATTGGTGCCCTATGGATACAATTTAAAATTAAATGCATTGTTCATTTAAGTTCCATTAACAAACTTATTATTGCATGTTAAAATAAAAAAAAAAAATATTTTCGACACATTTTTACTTGAAAGTCGAGTACGCCTTTCTGTTATTATTTGTCCTTGCTTTGAAAAAATTCGTTCGCAAGGCACTGAAGTGGCCATAATACACAGGCGTCGTTTCATGACTTTATAAAGTGTCGGAAAAATCTCTTTATATTCCTTCCACCATTGTAATGGATTTTCCACCCTGCGTAGAAGTGGCATGTTCAAGAATTTATCAACCTCGACAATACTTGCTGCTCGAGGGTTGTCCACTTCGGGTTGAACTGTACTTCCTTCTACAGATGCGTCAAAATCTCGCCAAGCGGAACTCGAAGGTGTTGTGGATTCACCAATTACTGTTTCTTGAACAGACTGTACACTCGTAGTTTGCGCCTCATTTCTTTGCTGACCTCTTCTTGTTTCGGAACACTTGTTAATTATGACTTCCTTTGTTTGTTTGAAGCGCTGATCATCTTTAGAAAACCCAAAATATTTGAATCTAGGATCCAATAATGTTGCTTCCCATACTAATGGCAAGTTTCCATACTTTCGTATCAATTGACATGACACTTCATCTATCAGCTTTGTTACTAGCTCCAAAACAGTTTTGTCACTATAGCCGGTCTCTTTCAGACGAAGGCAGTGACTTGACAATCCTTTGCTGAGTAACACGATTTTCGATAAAGTCACATTTTTTTCGCTACTAACTTCATTCGTGACCTCTTCAAAACATGCAAGGGCTTCTGTATATTTTTCGATTATATACCAATCTCCCTGAGTCAACTTTTCAACTGACTCGGGATTTAATATTGCTAAGGCACTTTGAAGGGGCTCCTTCATTTCTAGAATTCTCTTAAACATGTAATATGTGGAATTCCAACGATTAGGGCAGTCTTGAGTTGGTGTTAGGTCAGAATACCCCATCTGTCTCTGTATGTTATGCAGCTTTTCGAGGGCTTGTGGGCTGCGTTTGAAATATTCAACTGTTCCCTTTACTTTCGCCCGAGTTTCTCCCTTTAATTCTAGGCTACTTTGAACAACTAAATTCAAACTATGCGCAAAGCAAGGCACGTGCCACCAGTTGCAAAGTTGTACAGCCCTGATCATATTAGCAGCATTGTCTGTGGTGCAAGCTACAATTCTGTGTTGTATTCCCCATTCCTCTACAGTTATTTTTAGTTTTTTGGCAATATTTTCTGCTGTATGTTTACCAGAAAATTTAAAACATGATAGTAAGTATGACTTTAGACAGCAGTTATTATCAATGAAATGGGCAGTTACAGCGAAATAATTTTAATTTTTCAATGATGTCCATCCATCAGTTGTTAAACAAATGTATGAGGCATTTTTTTGAATGTCACTTCTGACTTCTTCCAATACCAGGTCGTACAACTTATTTAACATACTATCTGAAAGGGTTCTTCTACTAGGTAGATCATAATTTCGATCCAAGAGATAAATCAGTTTTTTGAATTCAGGACACTCTATCATGTTGAAAGCATAGTAACCTTTAATTATAAATCTCAAAAGTTGATCATCTATTTTGGCTCGTTTGGTGATCGACATCGGTCTTACCGTGAATCCACTGATTTTGGATTGCCTCGTGCTTCTATTATTGACAGCTGTTGAATTTGAAGGTTGAGGAAAAACTTCATCACAATCCATGGAAGTGGTCAAAGTGTCTTGCTTCTCTGTCCGTGTATCAATGGTTAGGAGACCATTGCCCTCTTCTCCGATACATTCAACAGTTGTAGAGCGGCTTTCCTTTAAATTAACATTTCGATGTAAACAAATGTCGAGTCATATTAGAAGTAGATGATCCCCTTGTTGAAATCACAGCCAAACAAATGTTGCACTTCACTTTATTTGGAATTGTCCGAATGAAATAATCCCACACAGCACTTCGTAACGCCATCGCACTAATCACAATAACACAACGACGCCACGACGCACTAGAATAGCTAAACTGAACCTCTAAACTCACACTGTCACTAGCTACTGAATTCTGGAGTCGTGCACATCCAGCAAATAGTATTTTGTTACTTATTAAGTTATTAGGCTACGTAAAATTATTTTGAGTTGCAGTTCCATGCTATTGGTTAGTTTAGGCCATAAAATTAGTCCTTCTTAAAAAAAAAAAAAAGGAATATGATTGGTCAAAATTCTTGCAGAGGGATGGGAGTATAATTATTCTCATACTGTCGGTTCTGAAAATTCGAATCTTGAAAATTAATGCAAAAGCATTTTCGACAAAGTGGTACTTCGAGAATAATTCGGCACTTTTTATGGCACCTGTGCGTGATTGTTTAAGGCAACAGGGACTCAAAAAATCCCCAGCGAAAATTTTAAGAAGGCAGGTCGGCGACCTGTAACACAAGACGGCGTCCGGGATTGTGTGGGACATTCCCGGCTAGGAAGACGCGGTTAAAGCCATTGTCACTGTCGGTGTGATTAGAGAAGGTGTGTATCTCGTTTGCGAGTAATTCGGCACGTTTTATGGCACCTGTGCGTGATATTTTAAGGCAACAGGGACTCAGAAAATCCCCAGCGAAAATTTTAAGAAGGTAGGTCGGCGACCTGTAACACAAGACGGCGTCCGGGATTGTGTGGGACATTCCCGGCTAGGAAGACGCGGTTAAAGTCATTGTCACTGTCGGTGTGATTAGAGAAGGTGTGTATCTTGTTTGCGAGTAATTCGGCACGTTTTTATGGCACCTGTGCGTGATATTTTAAGGCAACAGGGACTCAGAAAATCCCCAGCGAAAATTTTAAGAAGGTAGGTCGGCGACCTGTAACACAAGACGGCGTCCGGGATTGTGTGGGACATTCCCGGCTAGGAAGACGCGGTTAAAGCCATTGTCACTGTCGGTGTGATTAGAGAAGGTGTGTATCTCGTTTGCGAGTAATTCGGCACGTTTTATGGCACCTGTGCGTGATTTTTTAAGGCAACAGGGACTCAGAAAATCCCCAGCGAAAATTTTAAGAATGTAGGTCGGCGACCTGTAACGCAACAAGACGGCGTTCGGGATCTAATTATTGTATTCGTGATTGTGTGGGACATTCCATTGTTTTCCTCCAATCCGTCCATATCCACTGTATCAACTACAGTATCACTACATCTCACGTATTGAACATCTGGTTTAATTGACATATCATCAATGATTAATGAACCCAGTGTTTCTTCTTCCCCCAGCAAACTGCGCTGTTCAGCCGTTGAGACCCCTTTATGATGTTTTTCGTGCATGTGCCAATATATCTCTTCAGTGTGGATCTGCTAGGAAGTGTAAGTAATGTGTTTCTTCCGAAATCATAAGCCGACTGAGATTTGCTTCGCCATAAGACACAATATCTAATAGTAGACTCACTCCAGCCATGACTTTTTGGTCCGAACGCGTGTAATTGTTCAATAAAGAACGATGCCTTAACGTCACCCTCATTTGCAGCATCTTCCAATTCTCTAATGTTTAACGATTTAATTTTATTTTCTGATTCAATGCAGCGCTTTTCTAAAGTCTTTGCTTTTGTTGCTAGTTCTTTTATTTTGCATGTCACTCTACGATTGATCCGCTTGAGCGATTGAATTTGTCTTCTTTTCAAGACACAATACGAACTAGGATCGGTCTGAATATGAACAGATTTCTTTGACGAATCTGCAGCTTCAGGGGTAATGTCACTCGTATCGACATTATTTTCCAAATTTAATTGTCCCGGTATGTCTTTCTTTTTCTTTCGATGGTTTTCAGGTGCTCCTTCTCTCACTCGTTTTGTTCTACAGGAAACATTCTTTACTTGTTTTAGGAAGGGTAACAAGGAAATACGGAAGGAGTTACATCTAATTTTAGGATCCTCTTTGAACTGCACTCCTTGAAATCGTTTTCAGTGAAATGTAAACTGCACACTACACTGCGATCAGAGGGCTGCCATAACCCGTCATCATCACCTACAAATATTGTAATAAAATAATTTAGCATGCATTATTTCACTTCTCAATAAAATCTCTATTTTCCAAATGTTGGTACGTCAATGTAAGATAGGCCTACACTTCACATGATTTAGCATCACAACAAAACAAGACATTTGAAAATAGTGTCTTGCTTAGGCCTATTAAGAAGCTTAAATAACCATTAAAATGCATAGTTGTTGCTATTGTTGTTTAGTGAACTGTCAGAAGACAGGTTCAAACTTCATAAGTGGCACCAATAAGACATAATTTATGAGGCAACTAGACCAGGAGATAGTCGGGTAGGGTGTCTAGTTCCTGTTCCTCTCCATTGCATACATCGCTGACTAGTAATATTTTACACTAATCTGACTTCAGATGTAAACAAACAATAGAGAAATTGTGCTCATCAGACAGAGGAAACAGAAATAGTATTTTCGAGTTAACTAATTTTATGAACCAAATTCTTGCTAATAGGCAACAATTTCTTAAAAATGTTTTCATATTATCACTTATTGTATACATTGTTGGACAGATTGTAATTTTGCTAATGAACTAAAAGGCATAGACGTTTAGGTTTAGAAAATACAGTACTATTTCATTTGCTACATTGTATGACGATGGCGGGTGATCTGCCCGAAGGCATGTATATCCTTTAGACGAGACAGTGGGTATGCGAACCAGACCCTCCCTCGGTTTCCTAGGTAGGTTGATACTGCGGTGGTTGTCTTCCGCTATATATGAATGAAGGACATCACAGAACACAGTCCCACGAACAGAAGATCAGTTCCTCCATTCCCAGTCGGAAATCAAACCACGGACCACTGATTGGGAAGAGCACATGCTATCCGCTTAGCCACAACTGCGGACCATTTTATAATTTTTGGCTATAAAGCCATTGTTGAATACGCAATAATATATTGTGTTGGCCTATTAATAAAACTTGCCTTTCGCTACGCTCTAGTCCTACTTGAACTTGACAAAGAAATATTTCCACTTTACATTTCGGATCACAGAGATTTTATTGCATTATATATTTATAGTTATAAATCGGCAGCTAATAGACGTCAATTCATATATAACAAATTTAACAAATTTTGGGTTTAATTAACCTCGTCGGGATATGACTTGCATCCACTTCGTACTATTCTCACCATCACTCGGAAATTCATGAAAAGATACTGTGGTACCTTTAATCCTTTTACTGGTACAAAAAGGGACACGGCAATACACCATTTTACACTTAAAATACACTACACAATATGAAACAGAAACATATCATCGACATATCCACGTGCTTACGAACGAGCTGTCGTCTACTAGTGTTTCCTTTCTATGGTCAGAGCAGTGTATATTAGAGAGTACCGCATTCTCGGCGGCGGCAGCCATATTTACTCCTGGCTCGGCACAGATGCATAAGCAGTAAGGCTAGAAGGAAGGTCATTAAAGGCGATATCATACATGTTGTTGTGGTTTATTGAATACAGGAGACGAGGATTAATAAACATTATTGTCATAGTGGGATGACTGATTAGAGATAACACTTTATTATTTATATAATGTCCATTTCAATAGGGATAACATCAGCAATTTTCTATGCAGTTCTCGTACCAACACTTCGACTGCCACCATTTAGCAGATTGCTGTAGTGCATTTGCTATAACAGACAATTTTCTTAACAATAAATAGGCCTACATTCTAGTTCTAAAATAGAGTGATAAGACTTTTTCAAAAATATTATGACAAGTTGGGAACGTATGAGTTGAAGTGTTAATAATTAAAGACTTCAAATCCTTTACTGCAAACTCATTTTCTACCAACGTTACACATTTTTCTACATTTACAGATTTACAAGGGTATACAAGTGACATATCCTTGTACGACTTTAGAGTCACTAATGTGCTAATAAAATTTACAGATTCATCTCTGTTATCAGTTATTACCAGACATCGCATTCTAGGGCAAATGCCTATTTTGTTTCTTTAGGAGAAAAGTAAAAATAATTATTAATATTTGTGTTTAATGGAAATTGAAAGGTATTCAAAGAGTTTTATAGTGCCCTAAAATGCCCTAAAACGGTTATTAGAGCCTAATTTGTTAATATTCGCCTAAAAATGCCTAACTCACTGTGAAGTTTCGCATTTTACTCTTATTTTTTTATAATTTATACATGCAATCACTGCGAAATTTAAGGCATTTAAAAAGTGGAAAGTTTGCTTCACACCGGCCATGAAACCATTGATAAAGGAAACAAAATGTTTTGAATCTCACGACACTTGCAATAGAGTTCACCGAATTTAACATGTTTGGAGGCATAAATGCCGACAAAGAACCAACCTTAGCTTTGAAGCAGGCAACAATCACAACATGTGCTGCTACCGATTCAGAGATATACTATACTATAAAAATGACTGTTTTCGGTCTGAAACCGATTAGCTGTACTGCCCTTCAGAGTGTCATAAAATCACAATTTTTGGAGAAAGAGTGTTTTTGAAATATTTATGAAAAGTCGTAGAACTGCGAATTAGTAGGGTAAACCGTTACAAAATATTTAAAAGAATGGCCCTCCTAGTGTTAACACTACCAGGAAATGCAACAATAAGTGGAACTTTGTATTTTTGTTCAATTGAATCTCAATAACAACGGTTCATTTGAATGCTCGTTAACAGTTGCTCTTTCCCTCACCTTATTTGTGTTGAGAAGTTTTGAGCGGTAGGACGTTTTCCTGTGAAGTTTAACGCGATAATGCCGAAAAATATAAGTGCAAAATCTACATTGATCCGGCAATGGCTAACAGAATATTCAGAATTCACTTATGATGGAAAAATAATATTCTGCAAGATTTGTAGCAAACAGGTATGTAACAATAGTTGAAATATATAAATTCTATTAATTTTAATGAGTAGGCCTATAATATTTATACATTGACTGAGCTATCCTGAGGTATAATTCTTTTTAAGACCACTACACTTTAACCTTTTAAATTCCGATAGTTAAAGTATTTGCAGGTCATTAAAATTTTGATTGTTCGAACCCACTAACTTTGTGATAGAAATACGGCAATACAACAATTAGGATTTTATTTTAATTCAGTTTACTTTACATTTTTAGATTTCGCAAGAAAAGAAGTGCCACCTAAAGCAGCATGTGCAAGGAGCGGCTCATAAGGCTAAAGCTCAGCAGAAAAATCAACTGCAACAAACTTTACTAACACAGCCTACTTCATCCAATCTCAGCAGCAATTTCTATGCTGATTTAACCAGAGCGTTTGTTGCTGCTAACATTCCCTGGAATGCAATTGAAAATCCGGCTTTAAGACAGTTTTTACAAAAATACTGCAAACAAAATATCCCATCTGAGTCGACCCTAAGAAAAAATTACTTAGACAGAATATACAATGAAACTTTAGCTTCCATTCGGGAGGATATAGGTGATTCTTACACATGGGTCTCTGTGGATGAAACCTCAGATCCTATGAATAGGTATATAGCAAATATGGTAGTAGGAAAACTTAGTCCTGATGGACCTTCGATTCCACACCTCGTATGTGTTAAGGAACTTTCGAAAGTGAATAGCCAAGCCATTGCTTATTTTGTAAATAAATGCCTACAGTCTTTATACTCAGGTAATAAGACGATTCTAAAGTTCTGTTGTTTTTACTGATGCTGCCTCATACATGGTTGCTGCAGCTCCACTTCTTAAAACATTTTATCCTAACCTCACGCATGTAACCTGTCTAGCACATGGCCTTCACAGGGTTTCTGAAACAATCCGGAATGAATTTCCTCTTGTCAATTCGTTTATTTCTAACACAAAAAAATGTTTTTGTAAAGCCCCATCCAGGATTTCAATATTCAGAGAGAACTTTCCAGATATCCCACTCCCACCTCAGCCGGTTGTTACACGATGGGGAACCTGGATTCAGTCAGTGGTGTATTATTCTAAGTATTTTAAAGAAGTGGTCACAGTTATTGATAAATTACCTGAAACTGATAGTGCGGCGTGTGTGAAAGCAGTGAAAGACTGTCTGAATGACTCACGAGTGAAAAACGATATTGCCTACATAACATCAAACTTTTCTTTCATACCTGCAAGCACTGAACAATTAGAACGTGGAAAACAGTCTCTTTGCAGCCAAATAGCAATAGTAAAGGAAGCTCAAGTGAACATACATTCTGCTTTGGGCGAAACTGTGAAAACAGTTAAAAATAAGTGGGACAACGTATTAAATAAGAATGTAGGATTTTCATTGTTGGAAAAAGTATCAAGAGTGATATCGGGGGAAAGTGTAAATGTTCCAGTAAGTATTGATGTTTCTATTGTACCTAATTTAAAATTTGCGCCTCTCACATCAGTTTCGGTTGAAAAGAAGTTTTTCTGCTTTCAAAATGATTCTCAGTGACAAAAGGCAAAGGTTAACTGTGGAGAATTTAGAAAAAATTCTGGTGGTGTACTGTGCAGATAATTATAATAAAGTCTGAGCATGGAACTGAATTTCAATAACTTAAAATGAGTAATCTTGATATCAATAATCATTATTTCATTAGTTTCAATATATTAAATTTATGCAGCTCTGTTTATAAATATAATATAGTATTCTTTTTTAATGTTTAAACATACTTTTTTGTGCGTATTTTAGTGTATAACTAAAAATTTCAGTGAAAGAAATAAGTATGATACCTTGATGTGCCTAAAATGCCTATTTTCATTAAAATAGAGCCTAATTTTACAAATTTTGAGCTTATTTTAGGCGCCTAAAACTGCAATTTTTAGTGCCTAAAAATCCGATGTCTAGTTATTACTATTAGAGATAAAAACAGTTTTCACAAATACGATATACCTATAACTTATTTTGTTTTATTTTGAACAAAACTGATCCCAACAAGTAGTAAAGAGCTTGTTGTTCACTCAAGTTAATATTTCTGTTTTCAATTAAATTACAATTTAGCCTATATCAATTTCCTTTTGCTCACATTCATCTTCACTAGACCTTTCTGCTTCGGGTTTACTTACATCTGTACTTAGAAACTCAACTAATTGTTCAGAATCGCAAACTGCGGAATATCCATGCTCCGTTTATGAGAAAAATTGAGAAATCGTAATGCAGTTTTGAATTATTTTGCATCCGGGATTGGATTTATGGAATGGAAAGTAGAAAATAAATTTTCTAACGCATCCTGCGTCGATCTATCTAGCATAAGATATTTGAAGTTCGCTTTATTATGACAACTTTCTTGAGAATCAAGAACTATTTTTTGTTACCAGTATTATACCAGTTTGGAATGGTTTCTAACGTCCGCTTTTGACCACCCTTATGTTTTCAATTATAAATATTATGTTATTACTTACTTACGGCTTTTAAGGAACTCGGAGGTTCATCGCCGCCCTCACATAAGCTCCACATCGGTCCCTATTCTGTGCAAGAATAATCCAGTCTCTATCATCATATCCCACCTCCCTCAAATCCATTTTAATATTATCCTCCTATCTACGTCTCGGCCTTCCCAAAGATCTTTCCCCTCCGGCTTCCCAACTAACACTCTATAGGCTATGCATTTCTGGATTCGCCCATACGTGCTACATGCCCTGTCCATCTCAAACGTCTGAATTTAATGTTGCTAATTATGTCAGGTGAAGAATACAATGCGTGAAGTTCTCCGTTGTGTAACTTTCTCCATTCTCCTGTAACTTCATTCCTCTTAGCCCCAAATATTTTCCTAATTACCTTATTCTCAAACAACCATATCCTCTGTTCCTCTCTCAAAGTGAGAGTCCAAGTTTCACACCCATACAGAACAACCGGAAATATAAGATTTTTTGACAGCAGACTAGATGACAAAATATTCTCAACCGAATAATAAGAGGCATTTCCCATGTTAATTCTGCATTTAATTTCCTCCCGAATGTCATTTATATTTGTTACTGGTGCTCCAAAGTTATTTGAATTTTTCTACCTCTTCGAAGGATAAATTTCTAATTTTTATATTGTATTTTCATTTCGAATAATATTCTGGTCACGAGATATAATCATATACTTTGTCTTTTCGGGAATTACTTCCAAACCTATCGCTTTACTTGCTTCAATTCCCGTGTTTTCCCTAATTGTTTGTGGATTTTCTCTAACACATTCATGTCATCCGCATATACAAGAAGCAGTTATCCGTTCAATTCCAAATCCTCTCTGCTATACTGAATTTACCTAATGGCATATTCTAGAGCGAAGTTAAAATGTAAAGGTGATAGTGCATCTCCTTTCTTTAGCCCGCAGTGAAAATATTATGTCATTGAGAAATTAATCATTGAAATATATTCCTCCTCTTGTTTGTGACTAAGTGCTAATTTTGTACATCTACAATTGATTACACATTGATTAACTGCACGACAACACGGCATTCTTCAAGATAACAATGAAATATCGCATTAGAAACCTCTGTTCCTACGCAAGTCTTGCGTTGTACAGTCTCTTCGCAGGAGTAAATATGGCTGCCGCGGCGAATTTGTCGGATCAAAAGAATGCGGTACTCTCCAATATACACTGCTCTGTGTATGGTGGGTGACTAGCGCTCAAGCGGCCGTTTGAGAAGTTACAGGGCGGACAGTACTCCGACTGATCTGGGCAGGTCTGTTATAATATATGTAGGTCTAGCTTGTACCTTTGCACTGTACGTGAAACCGTCGACGGAGTTGTATGCAACTCCTGAGCCACGTAACGTAAACTACGGCCATCCTCTACCAACGCGACTGCTCTAGAGGCATTCATTGGGCTTAACGTCATAGTAACTTTCTTACATGTTGTTTAAAACTTAGTTCATTATCACAGAATTCCATTACAAGCAAAAAAAGAAAACTATAGTGTAGTAACTTTGTTTTAGCTGCTTGGGTTTAGGGTTGTAAATTTTAATGGAACAGCAATAAATATACAGTACGGGACAGGAGGTGGCAAAGAGGGTGTCACAAACGACCCAATGGGTACACTTTTCTTCCCAAAACATGAATTATCACTTGCCTAACACAAAACGGTCCATAGAAGCATACAGAAATGTTATAAATTGTATTACAGATTGACATTTCACATTTAATCAAGTGTTGCGTTTTTTTTTTTTTTTTTTTTTTTTTTTTTTTTTTTTTTTTTTTTTTGCTCGGCAGTGTAGTAGAAGTAACATATGAGCCGTTCAGAGAAAAAGTGGTGTAAGTAAAAATTGGATAATGAGGTTTAAAGTAAAAATTCTGTAAAATACAGCGCTAAGTAGCAATTAATATTCAGTTTATTTAAACAATTAGCAGTCAGTGGATAGCAAGAAGGACATATTAATTGCTACTTTGCTCTGTATTTTACTTTAACTCTCATTAGACTACCCATTTTTTACTTACACCACTTCTGATTTGAACGGTACATATCATTCTTAACATCAGTAATGAACTGACTCATCAGTCATCATTTCACATGGTTTTTTGTGAGTTTTCCTAAATTGCTAGCATCAACCACAAGATTAAATGGAGTTTCCCTTTCAATACTTTAACTTTGGACCCAAACTCTCCTTTCGGTTCTTGGAAGCAAAGGTAAAATCGAATTCCTAAGGTGCCAGCCGATGAAATACGGACATTTAGAGTGTAGCAATGCGTGAAAGAAAATAAAGATTGCATAACTGTATGGGTGTACTTTTCATCTGTCTGTGATAAAATCCTCCACATATCATCTCGTATTCAAATCGAGACCGATCGGTGGTGAATACGCAGTCAGCATTGCATGGGATTTTAAGAAATAATTTTGTTTATATCTGTCACAAAATGTTTTGTTGTTTCAATTAGTACAGGCTCATCCTGTACCATCTTTTCTTTCTGTTATTTTTCTGTTTTGTTTCTTAAAACGTCGCAGAAACTTTTCACATGCAAGTATCTGATTTTTTGCTGATAATATAGCCTAGTTTTCTCAAATTAAAATCGTGGACAGTTAGGTTCTTTTGACGGCATGCCTTGAACGCATGTAGCATTGCTTTTCTTATTGTGTCCCGAGTGCTTGATTTGGGAGTTTTTAAAAATATTCTATAGTCTTTTTTTTTTACATACTTCACTGTGCACTTATTTTTTTTTTTTTTTTTTTTTTTTTTTTTGCTGCAGATGTAATCATATTCTAGTTGTTTCCTAGGGTTTTCAGGGTCTCATACAGTTCCGTACTCTTTCATACCTGTCAAGAACATTTGCATTTTTCCGTGTGCGGATTACTCCTTTTTCAGGACTTGAAGGTTCGTATTCACTAGTGGAAGGTCCTGGATCAGATTCTGAATCTACACTTCCTTCATGCAAAGTTTCGCCACTATCCGAATCACTATCGACGTCTAAAGTGTCACACGTTAGAATAAATGTCCTGTTTTCATATTTGCCATGTTAAGTAGTAGAAGTTCATACGCAAATGCTCATCTTCTGCTTCTTCTCCGACTATTTCACATACATCTTATCAACTTCCACTTTTAAAATGTTAACAACACTAATGGGATTAATGCACGTCATAATATAAGATTTGTATTCAATACAAAATGTAAACACAAAAGTAGTCCGTTCCTTACGAAAGATACATAAGAACATAACACAAGATAACACAGACTGTCCAGCCATGGACATAACCACATGCAACAGTGAACGTGGATTCAGTCGCAGAGAGGGCGCCGCAATTGCCAGTCACGTTCAGCTCAAGAGCGGAATAAGTCTATGCGTTCGAATTTCATGATTTTATATATCGTCTAAGAACAAAAAACCACAAAAGCGACTATTACCATGTTATTTACCAAACAAAAATTAGCTTGTATATTTCTTATTCAAATCGCCGCCGCCCAGTTGGAACGGTTCCCTTGGGAGAGGCATTCGCTTTAATTATTATCGCAGAGTAGTGCCAAATCACAGTGGCTGCAGTGAAACCATTGCACGTCGATAAGATAAATGAATGTGTGAAGTAAACATAACCGATATAACTAAGATACATATGTTTAAGAACCATGTAAACTCGAGAAAAGAAAAATGATTGGCTTCAGGAAATCTTCATGGTGGCCATGCACGAAGTTTTTCATCATACTGTCTTCATGATCTCGTTGACTGTTTTTCCTTCCACGTCTTTACAAACAATCTAACCCTATTCTGCTGATACGTATGTCTTTCTACTTTAGACAATGATAGGCTATAGGCTAACTCTCTAAACTCCCTAATATAGGAATTCAATGGCTGTTCGTGCCCAAAATGTCAGGAGTTCACTATATTTATGATATTACATAGTTTTCCAACAATTTAAACAATGTCCCATTTCTTAAAATTAAAAAAAAATACTACAGTTCTTTAAAGTAAATAATCCCCTTAAAATGATGATGATAATAATGATGATCAATATCTTTGAAAGAGCATGGTGTCTTAATTTTCTGAGCAAAATGGGTTAAAAATTACACCAGTGCATGTCCTGATCGTGTCTTTACTCTTAGCAAATAGCAAATTCGGGAAACAAAATAATTTATTTGTAAATGATTCGCCGCTTTGTTTCTCTGACATCAAATTATTATGATGTCATACTTGTGAACAAGAAATTTGTTTTGCTCGACAGCTTAAGGCAGATGGCTTGCAGAACCGAAGGCTACTGCACTCGACTCCCACTGAATACCACACTCAAAGTTATCAGGATTTCTGACATCACCGTTATAATATCTAATAATGGAAAAAGAAGACTAACTGTACCTCGTTTCCAACTTCCTTAACATTTTATTGTGTAGCTAATTTCACTCGTTATACTTAATTTTGCTAGTATCACTTGTTTTACTTGTTATATTGCTTTTAATCAGGATATATAGAAAATCTACTCAGTTTCTCAATTCGGATTCAAGATTAAATTAATTGCAAACATAACTATACTTGATTTATTGAATTTACTACTTACTTACATAAAATAACTACCTTCGTTCGTTCGTTCGTTCGTTCGTTCGTTCGTTCGTGCGTCCGTCAACTGATGCCATAATTTCTTCCGAATTTTCTTGAAATATCTTCTGCAATCTAGACGGTGAACAGCCAACCGTAATCGAAAATTAAAGAGATCCTCACGAACTCAGAGCAACGGGTTTTGTATTCTCAACAGCAGCAATTCACTTTCAGTAGGCAAAATACCCTTAAGACGTTTATGCCTTAAGAAAAACAATAGTGTCATCATAATTAGGACAATACGAAGACGCATGTCGGATTATATTTAACAGCAGTAACGTTGTAAGTGAAAACAATGCAATTCCGCTGAGGAAAATAGTTCTGTTAACGTTCCCGGCATCGATAGTCAATTAGAATTAAACACGACCATACTTAAAGAAAAAATCAAAGGGTGTTAAATCTGGAGACCTAGCGGCCATTCTCCTGGTCCACGCCGAGCAATCGAATGTCCAGAGAACTGTTCGTCCAGTCTGCTGCAACATTTCTGTGGTTTAACCTACCAGAATGAACAATGATATCAATTCTTTGCTATTTCGATAATGTCATCACGAAAATCAAGAAATTTGTTACAGGAAAGCTTCAAATAATCACAACAATGCATTCAAACCGTCACAGGTTAACCAAACATTATAGCTGGGAAAGTAAATTACAAGAATTGCATAAAAACACCTTTTCCAAAGCTTCTTTAGTACTGTACCATGTTACAAAATATCTGTAGACGCAATATTAAATAACTATTGTTTGTGTCATTATTGCGATTAGAGATATCTCAAAACGGATTGCACCATCGTTTTTTTCTGAAAATTCCACATGATTTTGAGTACATATATGAATCCTTTTCCATCTAAAATGTCAATATTGTATTCAAAATGGTGGCTTTTCAGATAGCTGAGGGCTAGAATCGAATGTGTCACTAGTAGAGCATTTGGTCTTCGGTAACACCAATAGTAACCGAAAATCAAGTATATGGAAGATATTTATATAGTTAAGACTTTTGATTCACCCTGTACAGTTATTTAAATAATTAAATTGTTTTTCCAGCGGTTCTCTGAACCACTGAATACATAGGACGCACCGCCACTGCAGGAAATAAGCACCAGTTTCCGCGATTTTCACCGGCGTGCATGTGGACAGGAGACTGGCAAAGCCTGGTGTCGTAGCTAAAAGTTTTATGATATCAAACGAATGTTAGGGTGTTCGAATCGCGCTGATTGTTTGATTTTTTGTAAGTTTTTATACAGTCTCTCGTGATATTAATTTTATTCCACTATCGGTATCGTCATCGTCATAATTTTCCCACAATTTTTCTTATTAGCATGTAAATTTACTGAGCTGCCAGAAACAAAAATACTCATGAGCATAATAAACAATCTCACGTTTGACTGACACTGCATCGGTGTGCTTCTGGTCGACTAGTTTGTTGTTGTTAGCAAGCAGAAATTGGTTTTTAGGCTTGACGAGTTTTTAACTTTGATAAAAGGAAATGGTGCTATTGAAGAATAATAAAGACGATAAATTATACTTTGAAGTGACAATGAAAAAATGAAAATTTTACTTTAACTTACACTAATAGCCTTCCTTATCCAACGATTCTGTCTGCACTTCATGGTTTATTAGCTAAGATAACCAGTGTAGAGATTATTCCCTCATGTCTTTTCGATGTAAAAACTTCATTTTAATTAATTATTCTATTTTCTCCTTCTTTCAAAAAGTTGAACAAATTATTTCAAAATTACAGTAATTAAATTTACGTACTAACTCTTTTATGTGCATTTCATTTCAGTTTCTTCTATTTTACATTTCGTCATTAACATTTTTATATTAACGTTATGCAATAATTCCAGTTGTGAAAAACACCAAAATAATACTGTACACTATGAGTTTTATTTAAAGAAAAACAAATGTTAAAAGGATTAGGTAAACTGTAATTAGGCTAACTTTATGACGATGTTACTAAACTCTAATATTTTAAATATTTTGTATTAACACCATTCATCTTTACGGTGTGGAATACGTAACTATAAGGCTAGACATATATAATTTAGATACTAAGTACAGAGGACTGACCTGGCTTATGCACTGTAACTCTTTCAATCTTATAAATAATATAATTATGCTTCCGCGAGTAGTAAGAATTATATTATCTTTTTCTATTCTAGTATTAGAAATCGCTCACAAGAGAGGACATTGATTTTCATATTAAATGGACACTCAAAGTAAGCTCTTTTCAGGGCTAGGTACATCAATTTCCAAAAAATTATAACAAAAAAATAGTATATTCAAGAAACATACAATTGCCATTTACACCTACCATAAATTAGAATCAGGATATAGATTGTCATCATCATCGTCCTTGCAGGTAGGCCTATTAGGCCTAGTGTCCTGTTACGGTCTGCGCCCATCTTTTCAGGGGGCGTCCTAAAGATCGTCTTCCATGTGGTACATAGCGGAGAATTTGTCTTGGGAGTCTGGAACGATCCATCCTATTGACATGGTTAAGCCATTTTTGTCTATAGTGGTTGAGATGTTCATAAATAGGTGTATTTTTCAATTCTTGTCTAATTAGTTAATTCCTTTTTTGGTCAAGCAAGCTGTAGCCGGCAGTCCTCCTTACAAATCTCATTTCCGCAGTTGTTAGGCGTTGAATATCTGAGTTTCGGATAGTCCAGGCCTCACTACCATACATGAGGACAGGTCTTGCTACAACTTTATATGCTTTTAAGCTGGTATGTTTTTGGGTTTTCGTGGTTGTAAAAACCTGGTTGATGGTTCTTAAGGCTCCATTAAAATGTTGAATATTTTCAGATATAGGCCTATCAGTAACAGATAAATAAGTCAAATTATAACCTAATTATTTAAATGAGTTTACCTGTTCTAACGTATGGGTTCCAATGCAAATTTTACTCCTACCTGGCTGTTTACCTTGGAACGCCATAATTTTTGTTTTGTTTGGGGAAATTTTCATTTTGAAATTTTGTGCTATTATATTCAGGTGATGTATTGACTATTGCAGCTCGTCTTCATTTGTAGGAAAAAGAACCTACCTGATCGTCTGCATATAATATCGTATCTAGAGTACAATTTCGGAAGAGCGGGATGTTTCCATGAATTGTTAGTCGCCAATGTCTGATGATGGAGTTGATGTATATATTGAATAAAAGTGGTGACTGTAAATTACATAATTGTGTAAGATAGACATTTAGTTAATACTTTATTATATCCAAGCTCAATGTGCAACATGATGATATTATGTGTTACTGTTAGTAGTAGCCAGCGGCGTAGCTCAGTCGGCTGCTGAACGGAGTTCGCTCGGACGTGGGTTCGTTTTACTTGAAAGTTGGTTTTACTGCAGCGGTCACTGAGTGGACAGAAGTGCAGACAGCTTATGCTGGACGTGTAATTGTGATAATCAGATAATGACAAATCACATTAATACCACGCCATGAAGACACTTCAGAGACATTGAGATAGATCATTACCGTCTTAATCTCGGCACTAGAACGAGGTGGTATGGTCGGCACCAAGCTGCGATTGTCTTTTGTCTCCGGAAAGAACCCGGTATTCATCTAGAATGATTCACCATGAAAAACCTGAGCAGTTACTGAAAAGATGAAAACAAACTGAAGTCTATTCGAGACAAAAATATTATTTTCTCAATCATATTATGTGGTGTGCGTCATGTGTTAGTGAAACAAGGAAAGTTACACTTTGACAGAAGAAATGCAGCAAAATTATCACTGACATTATATGTTTTTATCACTTTTCGCGACGTCGAAAGGAGTTTCTTACAGAAAAGTATTCCTTAAGGGACCACTTCACTTCAACTTCCGCTATGTTCACATCAGAACATTCGTCTTTATAAATAGGAGACCTTGTATATTATTCATTATTGATATAATATATGAAAATTAATTAAAATAATTTATAAATGAAGTGAAGACACCAGAGATCGAACTTATAACAGCAAAGAATGAAGGCAAACGAGAGACGAGGAAATAAGAAATAAAGAGCATAATATTACTATGAATGCCACAGTAAGTTCTTACCTAGTGTAACAGAATAATGCAATAAATGCGAGTGCAGCTGGAAAAAGGATACAAAAGAAATGTACAAAGAAAAGAACGTCATTTTATATCGATGGCTAAGAGGTGATATGTCGTATCTACAAAAATTGTTATTTAGTTTAACTGCATTATATAACTTATCACTATATGTACAAAATTGGACAGTTAACTAATATTTTGTCCTCGAATAGAAGACCTTGCGAGGTAGAAGCATATATAAAATGTCTGTCTATTTTGAGAGAAACTAAGGTACCTGAGAATGTTAAGGCCCAGGATATTATAAGGCCCACTACCTAGTTTTGGCATTAGTTACACAAAAGAGAGCAACCGCTCTTCAGGCCTTTTCTTCTTGCATTCGAGTGAGGCATAAAGAAATTAAATTCTCGTTCTTGTTTGTAGCTGACTGGTTGCAACAAGTTATGTGATTATTTATGCTTTCTTCAAAAATGTTTGCAAAATTTAAGTTGATATTTAATCGTTTTACTGTGTGTTGTTAATATAATGTTAAATACACGTTATTGTGTAAACTTTAAAAATTTGAGGCTACCGTGAAACTTTCGCTAATGAGCATATGAGCAGTTCATAAATTAAAATTGGCGCGAAGTAACAGAGCAGGCTCATGAAATAAATACGTAGAAACGCCCACAAGTTCATAGATGTCCCTGCACTATAAAGTTCAAACTCTGAAGCACAAACTTTCATGCAAGAAATGAAACAAACGAAAGACTGACAGTTCCCAATGCAGAGAGAACATTGGATGAACCATCAATTTCAGGATTTATAAACATCCAGGGGACTCGGATGAGTTCTGTCTGCGAAGAAAATTGTTTTAGACATGCATATGTGTGTCTCTTGTGAATATTGGGTGCACGATGAATGTGTAGGTCTCACTGAGGGAAAAATTGAAGACTTTGTGTGTCCAAATTGTGTTCAATATTTATATTCTTTATTGTGGCCTTATTATCTGTCATAGCAGGATATAAGTCTCAGTGACATGATGTGAATTTTCATTGCTCACAGCATTTATGTGTCTGAATATTTATTTGAAGTAAACTATTATAGGATAAATGTAAAAGTATGCTATTCCATTATTTAAAAATTGCTAAACGTCCCCATTTCAAAGAAAGAACATTTTATTCCTTAGGTGGGCCTTATTACCATCGGTTACCTTAATTGCAGACCTCGGGGGTAAATAGTGATAAGCATCAAAATTGAGATCGACAGTTTTCTGGTTGTTAACAACCTATCAGTCACATTATGTTTGATTTGATTAAATAATTATGTAAATATGTTAACAAATTATTGGATTATGCTACTTGAAATATATAGCAATCTTCTTCCGTTTGCAGTAAAAATTAAAATGTATGCAATTTTTGTATGTGGATTATCATTATTTAACCACAAAGTCTTCAATTTTTTTAACAATTTTCTAATTTACCTGCAAATTCACAGATACGAGGTGTCACTTCTCAGCCATGGATATGTTACGTCAACTGAATGTTAAGATACTACCTAATTCTTACTAATTGCAAATGGTCTTTGGAAGTAAAGAACAACTGATGTAGAAACAAAGAAATGTAACTAAGAATGTGACAGAATTTGATTATTATAACATTATTATTCATTACGTATTATACTACAACTACTGTACATCTTCATGGAGGATTTCACAGCCTCAGGTAAAGAGTTGTAAAATGGAACGCTAATATATATATATATACAAGACTAACATTGTTTCACGTGGAAGAGTCTGAAGACATTTAACTGAACATTATAAATGAGTAAATAACCATGAAGAGCCCTTGTCCACAAGGTATTGAGGTTGGGAATGGCAGGGCGGAACTCGACGTGCAGCCACCTCCTCGTGGTGAGTTCTGGGTTGTTTCATTTCATAGTGAATGAAACAAGCAAAGAGCTGCATTTTTACTGTAAGTACATTAATTTTAACTATTTATGATGATTTGAAAAACTCTACGGCAAGAAACAATTTGATTTTTTCATATAACACTGTATAAACAAACCAGCGTCACTACATCGACACATACTTTCTCACCGAATGTTTCACTACTTCACAAACATGCACATTTCTACTGAAAATGATGTAACCATTTATAATTTATTTTCTTCCACTAGCATTGGAGGGACATGTGTAAATGAGATAATTTTAGTAAGTACCAAATTCATTGGATGAAAGTTCATAATCTGGATTATTGATAACCACGAAATTAAGAATTTATTTCAAATAATGCTACGTATGTTTTCAGTACGCGAAGTTCCCCAAGAAAAGGAACGAGATGATGGAATATTCTTAAGTCCCAGATGTAAGACACTGCGCATGATCGGACACCAGAGCACTGATACACAAGGTAACGAATATTGAGTTACTTAAATTCAGACAATTTGGTTTGTTGCTAGAATCGTTCCGAAATTCACTTCAAAAACTGCAAAACATATGGCAATATGACGTAAATAATAGATAAGTATATGCAATAGATAAATAGTGTAGTTAAATCGACATTTGAACCTTCATGACTAGAACGACACTCCGCGCAGAAATGAAAGCTTTCGTGTTGTCTCAGTAGCCAGAACCTAAGACTTCTGTGTCTTGCCCAGAAGAGAGCGGGTTCGATTCTTAATCTATAACAATTTTTTTTTTGTCTGAATAACGTTGAAATATAGTTTTACAGAGTTCTCAGATTAAGTGTTAATGATCGCAGACAATAGAAAATTACAAATTGAGGCGGTAGCCGGAAAAGGGGCCCATGGGTCTATAGACCCTTTTTCGGGAGAATGTTTAAATCGAGTCTCCGTGTTACAATCTACTTGTTTACTTAGTTTCGTTTCAATATCTTGTACACAGAGGGCAGGGTAGCTAATTGAATGAACCAATCGACTCTTGCGTAGTTGTGAAATGCAGCAAACATCGACACAGTCAGTTTGAGGCAGGCACTGCAGGCAGTATAATTGTGTTGTGTGTAGCAGTTGTGATTTGTGTGCGATCTGAATTGTTTCAAAATGGAATGAAATGAACATAAACGAAAAAAGAGAAGACAGGACATAAGAATGAACTTAAAACGGGAAGACAGAAAAATGAACAAACATGATATCACGTATGTAACTTCGAAAGGTGCTATTGTTGAAGGTAAGTTTTTGCACCCATTACGTCCTGCTGCCAGAAGGAATGTTTCTCCAAGTTCACTGCTGATGAAATATTTTACAGTGGGCAAACAAAGTTACTGCAGGATGCTACAGTGGCAGGCTCATTATAAAAAAAAAAAACTTGTCATAATTGTAACTTAAAATCCAAAAGTAAGTCGTGAAAATGTAGGGACATATTCTCTGCGTCGAAGTGGTGTTCAGCTAGAGGTATGTCGTCAAAAGATTTTGGAAATTTTCAAAATGTTTCCCAAAAAACTGAGAGTAATACAAGGGAAAATATTTAAAAGTGAAAGATTTGAGGGATAAAGGAGTTCCCATGAAAACAGACCATATAAAATTAACAACAATATAATGGGATTTACTGCAGTCATACCTGCAATCGATTCCACATAGCAAGATCCTTTATTGTCCACTAACCCAAACCTAAACATCAAGATTATCTTTGGGTTATTCTGCGATTATTACAAAGAAAAGACTGTGAAAAACTGAATGTGAAGTGCAAAACATATTGAAGAGAGAAGAGTTAGAGTGGGAGAAAACATCAATGTAGGCCTACTTAGATGATTCCCAAAGTGAGTGTGAGTCCATCAAGGATGTGCCCTGAAGTGTAAACTGCACTGAATGTGAATCGAGATTATTCTATACTAATAATAAATCTGTAGCCGAAATTTTTCTGGTAATTTTCGATTTTCCAAAAATAATTGGTCGTAACATATATAATTAACCACCCTGAAACCGAAAATCACATTTTTGAAATGTTTGTTGTATGTCTGTCTGTATGTTTGTTACCTTTTCACGCGATAATGGCTGAACCAGTTTATATGAAAATTGGAATATAAATTAAGTTCGTTGTAACTTAGATTTTAGGCTATATGGCATTCAAAATACTTTATTTAAAAGGGGGTTATAAGGGAGCCTGAATTAAATAAATCGAAATATCTCGCTTATTATTGATTTTTGTGAAAAATGTTACATAACTAAAGTTTCTTTACAAATTATTTCCGATAAGTTTTATTCTTTACAAAATTTTGATAGAACTGATATTTAATGAGATAAATGAGTTTTAAAATTAAAATAACGCCATCTAAGACGGTGCAATGAATTAAGAACAAATGACTTCGTCTATAAGGGGCCTTGGACAACAACAATCTATACAGGGGCCTTGGACATCAACAATCGAAAGCTATTAAACATAGCCTACAGAGAATGTTTCTATGTTTGTATGAAGTAATATCAGAAGCTAAATTAACCTATTTGTATAATTAATTACATTATTTCACCATTGGAAAGTGTAGTTTCTCTAGATGGACATAATCCTATAATGTTATTACAGTAACGTCTGAGTAAATCGAGGACAGGTAAGATTAAAATAGCTTCTTATGCACAGAAAATTTGATAGGCTATTTTGTACATTCGTTTTCTGTATGTCTTAAAATAATATTTATGTACACTCATTTTAATCTCAGAGAATTAACGAACAAGGAGAGTGTACTGATTTAGTATGCAGTAATAGTACGTTAGGTTAGCAATCCATTATTTTATAATTCAAATTTTAACTATGCTCAATCGAATCGTGTTAAAATACATAAAATATATATGCGATAAATGCAATGCAAAAGAAATTGGGTAATGAGCGAAGCAGATTATCTTGCGCTGTTGTAAAAGTTGTTCCCTGGATCAAACGTCCTATTTTAATTATGTAATTACTTTATATTTATTTCTAACAGGTGCAGCGGAGCGCACGGGTACGGCTAGTATTAAATAAATAACTTGTAATCTGTATTCTGTACCCAATAGATATTCTTGATTCTTACGTATTCGGTACAATTTATGACGTAACTATGAGATATATGTAAGAAATATAATTTTTCTAAAATTATTAACAAATCGTAAACCTCTGTAATGTGCGCCGTTCAATGATTATATCAAATTTTGCTAAAATATAATCATACTGAAAGTGTTTTGATAAAATAAACTTGTTCTCTCGAAAAAGGGCCTATAAAATACTTCAATAAAATATATTCTTTTATTAACACTATTAAATTCGGAATATATTATTTAACAAAAACTTGTAGACCAATATTATTGTAACAGTATGAAAATTGTTATGTTGATAAAAGTGCATCCAAATCGCAATGACATACAAATAAATTTTTCAATCATTGTTTTCTCCAAACATGACTTTTGCTTATGGGCCCTTTTTCCGGCTACCGCCTCAATTATAAAAGATTACAAATGCTAATAGTGTGCAGCTTAAAAGTAGCGACGTGTGACAAGGTTCTCAGGGTTGCAGTCGCAGCATTTTTGATATCGGTTTTGTTAAAATTTAGCAGCGGTTGCGAACAGTGTTGCCACCCAAATGTGCCAATAATACATTATATTATTTTAATATATTTCAAGAAGAAGAACAAGTCATTCATAATCATAAGTAATGCCCTGATACTGCCTTTATCAGCGGAACCGTGATAAGGAAGGTAGTAAATATAACAGAAGTACGAGGCCAAACTTAGGAAACCAGACAAACTTGGGATGACGGGCACGTCCCATGAGATTGGAATTGACTCCCACAATCTGAATCATCACTTGTACTTATAGAAATTATTAAAAAGGAATCTTGTATAAAAATCCAGAATTTTAAGGATTGAAAGGCAATATAACGAAGGTCCATTTTGAATCTTGCGTACACTACTTTTAACACTTGAGAATATGATAATGATTAATTGATTAAAACTCCCTCGTAAGCTCCGCCCCTCCCGGGATTCCTGTGTGAAGTTTGGCGGGCGGCCAACCCTGTTCCGCCGGTTGGAATCGGTTGCCGTCCTCGGTCCGTGATCTTCATGACCTTGATTGTAAGAGGGCCTAAGTTGGTCCAAGGCCGGTGTCCATGCCTGACTGAGCTGGAGTCCACTATCTCTGTTAAAGTTATGACAATTCCCGGCCCCGGATTGGCCGATCCGCCAACCAATCCCGTTTCACCTGAGACAGCCTAACATCTATATTACCTTTCGACTTTCTGTTCGGACATAACTTCCCTGAAGATGGCTGCAGATATAGCAGTCGAAAGCTTGGAGCATTCCAAAATCTTAACTCGGCTGATATCCCGCGAAAACATATTAGCGAACCAACGCCGAGAAAGCCTCAAATCATACATACTTGCCGTAGATAGCCTATCGATTGTAACAATAACAACATCCGTGGTTAGTAAGGAAGGCTGTGAAATACCACATAAATTGCAGTTTCACTATTTTCTTGTAGTATTCCTGCTAATGTTGTAAAATAAAAGTATATGAATAATTTAATATGAATTCATATAAAATAATAACGTCAACATGTTATAAAAGTCGTATTTATATATTTTTAAAAAACTAGTCTCAATCCCAGAAAAATAGCTTTCCACCTCGCCATGATTGCTAAAGTCCTCGAAAACCAATATAATTTCTTATCGAAATTTCTTTTGCAATCCAGTGTACTAGACTGTCATCTACAGCTTCTGCTCACTGAAGTTAGTTTCATTTTTCATTAAAGAATCCACGTTCACCACTCATCAAGTAACAATGCCGTCTTCAACAATGCAAATGTAATAGTAAACCGCAATTACGAGTTTTTATTTCATTTAAAGCAAGCAAAGATAGCGCTTTGTGGAGGGAATATGTATTGAGGAGCTCGGTTCGATTCCCATAGGACAACCAGGATGAACCTCTTCCCACTAAGGCAAGCTTTCCAAATTATATTACGAACGATTCCTACTTGAAAACTGCGATAATAAGTAGGGAATAAAAACATTTAGGTCTTGTAGCGTCAATGGCGATTCTAGGAATATATATATATTACTGGGGGCTGATAATTAACTCTCGAAAAGTCAGGCACATTTAAAAGCACTACGGAAAGAGTGACGCAATATAAAAATTATTCAGGACAATGAGGATTTACGGTTTTAATACATTACATTGTTTTATTACCATCATCCATTGTCAGTAAATATAAAAAAAAATTAAATGTTGTAATGCAGCGCTTCTGAAAGTGTGGATACTCTGAATCGTAAATTGTATTTAAATAGCATTTAAAATTTGGAGAATAGACTACTGCAAAATGTTACAAAGTCACAAAAATACGAATCAATAAAACATCAAACATCACCAATAATAATTTTTATAATATAATCGTATTATTACAAAATAAATATTAATAATTATTATATTTCATTATTAATATCATCAATACATTAAAGATCTAAAAGAAATATTATATTAAATTTCTCAGTTCCATATCTGGACTCTGAGTATTTATACATGAAAACAAATTACCGAAATAGGCTAAATGCAGAAGGAGAAAAAGGTTTTAGCTTTCCATCTACGCCGATGATCACTAGTTGTGTTAAATTAAATTCCAAGCGTTCCGAGAATTTTAGGCGGCTTTTACAAGTCTTTCAGAAATTTTAAAACAATTCCAGGAATCTATATGTAATTCACTGATTCGATCATCGCTGTTTATTGCAGTATTGTAGGTCTAGAGAGACTCTACAAGCGACAGAGAAATATTTCAGAGAAAGTGAACTCTAAAAGTTTCATACAATCCAATCATTCAGGAATAAGAGTAATTTAATTGCGTCAATCATGGGACACCCTACATTATTTTCATTTATAGCCCTTCAAACTTCACCCTCGTCGATTAAAATTTTACTATTTACTATTCCACATTTTCGAAATTTTCTAGGGAAAAACAGGAGCCCATGCAGTGGGAATGACATGCAACCCATGCAGTGGGAACCAGCATCTGGCTACACCAGGATACCAGCAATGTATGGGAATTAATGCTGGTGGACTAAATGTTTCGTCAACAAGGTAAGACCTTGCGGCTTTCATTTTCTTTTCTAGGTCAAGTAATTGAATTAGCATGAACTATTACTCCAGCAATATTCCTGGTCCGCACTGCAGTAGCAGGGAACTGAGGTTTGAGATTGTTTACCTCTAGAAATATAAGGCTTTTGCTCTGAGAAATATTCATGTTAAATTATTGCATTTTCGTAACGTCTTGAACGGGAAATTCTCCTCAATTTTTTAAATGAATTTGTACAGATATTTTGATAGCTTGCATATTCGAATGTGTGGAAATAATTAGATTTGAAAGACGATAAAACATTATGTTCTTCCGTAAAGGGTTTTGTGTCTTTTGGGGTTTATGCAACATGAACTATTACAAACCGAGTAGAAAACAATCACGAGTACAGATACGGAAACAAAAATTGGAGCTCCCTTATTATCAAAGTTCCGCTTAAAACACAATGCGCATGTGCAGTAAACAAAAGCTCCTGTATATATGTTACTTGTCGACAATCGTGCGAAATTGTTGCCTACATACAGGTGGACTTCCATCAAGAATCGCTCCATGAAAGAATTTCGAGAAGATTGAGTACTCAGTGTGTATGAGAATGCGTAGCACTTCTTTTTGTAACGATTTTGTTCAGACGGGCTGTTCGCTCTTTTAGCGCCTGTTCACTCTGCTTAGCATTTTCCTGGAAATGCCAGTGCCACAACAAATACAGAAAGACGAGAATAAGATCATTCCAGTATCCATGTTAAACAGTGTAACGTGTACATAAATTTACAATACGAATAGTGACCATCGTGGAGACTTGCAATGTCCAAAGATTACTGGACACCGCATAAAATAATCTTCACACGTAATTTCACGTCCACATCAAATGTGAGCTCTGTTAGACATATTTTCGCTCACGGAACCAAGAGCCAACGCGCTTTCGCAGAACAATCAAAATTACCCCATGTGTAACTTTGTGCCACCGACTCCACATGAATATAAAAATTAAAGTTGAAACTTTTTGTTTTTCAGGATTTTATTAACCCCATAAATTTTTACTTTAATAAATCATATTCAGTTCACGATTATTTCTTAGTAGGCTAGGGTCTGTTTCAAAATTTCTCTTATAATTGAACAAATTAATAATACTGAAGTACTCGTATTAGTTCCATTAATCTTGATACAAATTTAACTTCATCTTGTTCCTGTTTTGCATCTATGTATTCCGCAAACTGAAAATTAATTAATGGCATTTGTGAACTTAAAAATGGTGTCGTTCTAACAATCTTAATATTAATGTAGACAGAACATCATGTTTATTTCTTTTAGTAATAGTGTTATTTTCACGCATTTACCGTTTCAATGGCATGAATTTAGTCTTAAATCATCCTGGAAGACCAATTTTTTTGGTTTCATATGCGATAATGATCTTAGTTGTCTTTTCACATTGATGATCCTTATAAAGCTTTAGACTCAATAAGGGGGGCAAAGGCTAATTGGGATTTCCTGGTCTCTGATCGGGTCAAAAACCCTGATGGAACTGATATTTAACCATTGCGGTGAATTTCGGTGAAGTCCGGAGGGCCTAATTAGTCAAATCCACTCTCCTCACCTCCACGCTGGGGCCCCCTGGGATCTTTTAAGATGCGAAAGAGAGAGTGGTGTGCGGAAAGCAGTGGGAAGCTACCGCATTCATATATCACAAGAATAATTTGCAAATATGTCATGATGAGTTCGTCCCTGGTAAAAAACTCCGGACGTAAACTATCCCCCCGATCGGATGTCCGGGTGGGGGATACTGGGGAAGGACGCTTCATGATGCAAGCCAACGAAGAGAAGAAAAGAAGACCGATGTCTACCGGATCGTGGAATGTGCAGACTTCAAATCTACCAGGTAAGTTGGAAAAATTGAAGGAAGTAATGAGTCTCGGAAGTTGTTGAAGTATCATATTTTTTCTTAGATAACACAGACAATGCAGGATACAATATAAACTCGTTTCACTTCAGCGCGAACCAACATAGCCTGCTTTTATTTTGCGTTTATTTGAATTTTTTAAATCCTTTTTGGTTTACGGGTTTTTTAGGAAATGTTCTACTTTTTTGTGCATTATTGTCCTTTTCTTCTTTTGAACGGAGTTCTTTTATGGTGTAAACATAGTCTACATTCCAGAACCTACTGTAGGTTGCGTCATGCAGAAATTTGCCTTATGGTTGCAACAGCCTTAACTCCTGATCACGTGTGTAACGTGATTGCCCCCATTCAACACAAAAAACAAATACTGCAGCCACAGTCCTCGCAGTCAGCATATGTATCTTACAAGTGAAGACACTATTGACAGAGAAAGTGCTGCTTCTATAGCAGTTTCTCAAGGCTTGCTGGCTGATTATCATCGTACCACAATCTCTTCACACGCATGCAAAATAGCCGCATACTAGCCATTCCAACACATAAGACATCATCGTGTTCTTCATACACAATCTCGCTATCGCGCTTGTGGAATACTCACCCAGTGGCATCAGAAATCTGTTCCTCCATCCACTGTTTGAGTTGCTTGAGAAACTTCTTGCACTAGCAACTAAAACTTACCCTAGTACAAGCCCTAGTAATGCCGCACTTCCATTATTGTGACGTTTTGTTAAGTCACCTAAGTTCTGAACTGTCAGTCATGTTACAGCGAGTTCAGAATATGTGCGTCAGATACGTGTGCAACATCCCACGATATGATCACATATCACCGTCCTTCGCAAGTCTTTCGTTGCTCCGACTTAAAGAACGTAGAACTTTACACTCTTTGTCTTTACTCTTTCGAATTCTGCACACCTCAACACCAAGTTACCTTTCGTCTCGTTTCTCTTATCTATACTCTAACCACAACGTAAATACCTGATCACTTAGTCTATCTCTGGCACGCTAAGTATATCTCTTCATAGAACATCTTGTTATTCATCATCTTTTACAGTATCCACCTCGCGACAATGGAATTCCTTGTCACAAAATATTATGGGCTGCAAGACAATAAACACTTTTAAAAACAGCTTAAAAGATAACCTTCTTAGCATTTCACTCCAATCAAACTGATTTAAACTATCACGGACTACATTGTTACTTATTCCTTTAGACATGCATCCAGATAGCGTTTTTCAAAATTGTTTCATAATAATCTCTTTCTATCATCTAACATTATTTGAAATATATTAACATTCTACGTATTTTAGCTCACTTCTGCTACACAGTTTGTATTTCAGTGCTTAAATAATAGTTCATAGTATTTTGTTGTTTAATTCGTAAATAACTCTTGCACACATGTAACTCTTATTTAAATCAACTTTTTGAATTGTTTGTAAGTTCATACATATGTAGGCCTATGTATACTTTTTGCTGGTTGAGTGGAAGAGAAGGCCTTACGGCCTTAACTATGCCAGCTAAATTAAATTATTATTATTATTATTATTATTATTATTATTATTATTATTATTATCATCATCATCATCATCATCATCATCATTATCATCAGAGACTGTCAGAATTAAACAGTATTCAAAAATAAATTTAGTAAGCTATTTTTACTGGGTAGAGTACAATGTAGTAAACTGAGTATTCTAACTTTATTGTAAATGTTTCGAAATTGTTACTGTTTCATTTCCATTAAAATCTTACTTATTCAAGCCCGTCTCCCTCCAATAACGTTCATTCATCGTTGTCTCTACACATGTAATATTTCGATAATAAAACCTGTAGCATGCCAAAACTCCCTTGTCGGTATAAAATATCTTATGGAACAGCAGAATTAAATAAGAGAGAAATTCTCTAATATTTATCACTGTATGAAGTCAAAACGAGTAGTAACCCACCCTGGAATATTACCTATGTATAAGTAGGCAGATTGCATTCTTATAAAATATTATAATTTCTACGTATTTGTGTGTCAGCATTTAACACTTGTCCAGCTATAAAATAGTAATCAATTTTTTACTCGTAAGTACTAATGAAGTGAATAATAATAATAATAATATCTTAAATGTAGAAGATGTGAAAACGTTCGTATCTTTTATTGTATCAGTATTTCAACGTACTCGCGGGTTTGGATATTGTCGTGCGACGTCATAAAAAATGGCCGACAGGCACGACAAGAAGGATAATTTGCCTTGGAAACACTATGGTTTGCTATTTTGAACGAATGTTTCAGGATTGCTGCGAACTGCGATTGGAGTTTTCAAAGCAGGATCTGCACTCGCGGGACACCGTGGATTTGCGGGAGGCGCAGCACGGATGTCCTTAGGGAGGCCAGGACTGGTGAGACTTATTACAATGACTGGGATGGCGGGAATAGGGGGGTATTATCTGTGGAAGAACGGTGGTCTGGCGGACAGGGATGAAGACTCCGCGACGCCTGATCCACCTCCCTCTTCATCCACGTCAGACCTCCGGTATCCCACACGATTTCGTTATTTTTACATACCCCCCACACCAATAGATTCAATGGCGATCAAAGAACAGTCATCACCACAATCCCCATCACCTTCACCTCCATCTCCACCGCCACCGCCACCGCCACCTCAGTCTCCGCCTCCGCCTCCGCCTCCGTCTCCGCCTCCGCCCCGTTCTATCCTGAAAAAGGATAAACAAGAAGAACGGGATCCCGATCGTCCCAAGAAGAAGGTCCAATTTGACCTCTCCCCGAAGTACCGGCACTATTCACCTCGACGATCAGAGGACGAAGATTGCAAACCCCCAGACAAAGAGTCTCTCCGCGAGTTCTATGTCCGTGTTATGGGGGAGGAGTACATGAGGAGAAAGGAACTCGGATTACCAAGCAGTTCAGAGGAGGAAGACTAGCCCCAAAGGCAAGAGGGAGAAACAGCGTGAGAAGATCGCCAAAAAACCAGAAAAGAACGCCTGTCCCGGAGACAAAGGTAAGAGATTACGTATCGAACTTAGATAATAATGTACTCCTGCCTCTATCTTGTAGCAGCTTCTGTACTCTGACTACTTAGATCAGCGGCTTCCAGCCTATTGGGTGTCAGGATCCTTAAAGGTTCATATTTTATTTTAACGGACTCTCTAAAATGTTTAGTATAATTTAGGCCTTCAAACTTGTTCTACTCGTTAAATGTTTGCGTGGTGTAGTGAAGTAAGCATCCTTAATAATATGTATGGAAATTAAATTTTAGTTTCAGCTTTAAATATGATCTGAAATCAACATATAAACATAATTTGCGTAGTGCAATGTTTTCTGAGAAAAATGCAATTATATATAACTGTAGACAAGTTTAATTCAACATTAAATTTATTCTCTTGCGAGTACTAAATCGACGTTTTAATTCTAAGAAGAACAGTTGGACGAAGAGCAGTTTCGCTTCAGAAAAGAAAAGTTATGTGATTGAACTGCTACCAACAATCGGCGAAACATACCTAGAAAAGAATAAAGAAGTATATGTATAGTATTTGTGGACCTAGAAAAGGGGTTTGACAGAGTGGATTGGAATGAACTGATGGCGATCCTAAATAAATAAGTGTGGACTAGAAAGAGAGAAAGCTGTTCAGTAATCTTTATTTGCAACAACGAGTATAAGTCAGGATAGGAGAAGAAAATGTCAGAAGGAAGTGAAATAGGCAAAGGAATACTTAAAGAGTGCCCTCTAACACCTACCGTGTTCAACATCTACCTGGAGGATTTAGTGAACAACTGTTTTCAGAACATGGGATGTGTGATAGTAGGAGGATAAAGAACAAAGTGCAAAAGATTCGGTAATGATATAGCGTTGTTAGCAGGAGAGGAGATGATACTAAAGTGTATGCTACTGGGGTTATATAACAGCTGTGTTAAGTATGGGATGAAGATAGATGCAAACAAGACGAAGACCATGATCATAGGAAGAAAAATGAAGAAAGTACATTACAGAGTTCTAAATAAGGCAGTAGAGCAATTGGACAGCTTCATATACTTGGGATGTACTATAAGCAGTAACATGAGCTGTTACCAGGAAGTCAAAAGGAGGATAGCAATGGCAAAGGAAGCTTTTAATAGATAAAAGAGCATCTTCTGCGGGCCTGTCAAAAAAGAATTAAGAAAGAGACTAGTGAAGTGCTTCGTGTGAAGTGGAGTATTGTATGAGCCAGAAACATGGATAGGAAGTAAAGAGAAGGAAATACAAACATTTGAAATGTGGATATGGAGAAAATGGAGTGCACAGACAGACTAAGAAATGAAGCTGTGTTGGATAGAGTGGATGAAGAAATAATGATGCTGAAACTGATCAGGAAGAGAAAAATAATTATTTGGATCACTGACTGAGAAGAATTGCCTATTGAAGGGTGCGCTGGAAAGAATGGTGAAAGGGAGAAGTGTTCGGGGCAGAAGAAGATATCAGATGATTGACGACAGTAAGATAACGGATCATATGAGGAGACAAAGAGGAAGTAGAAAATAGAAAAGATTGGAGAAAGCTGGGTTGGCAATGAAAGACTTGCTCCTGGACAGTACACTATGAACAAATGAATTTGTTCTTTAGAGGAAGAACAATTGTTTGCATACATCTGAAGTCTGACTAGTGTAATATGTAGCTAGTTGGCGATGTATGCAATGAAGAGGGAACAATTGCCATATAGTGAAAACAAGCACCTGTGTGGGAGAAATTCTGACTAATTGACTATTTTTCAATACTTTCCCGCCAAATAAATCTGACAATAAATTTAGAGGCATCACTGTGATGTCAAACGAATTTCAGTTCTGGGCAGTAACAACACTAATCTTTCACCTTGCAATTACGGCAGATAACACATGACTCGAATACTGGTAATGATGTTTGAGCAAAAACAGTTTCTGGGTTGAAGGACGGGATATCTTGCTGTTCCGCGAATCGTAAATGTTACGGAATGCAAGCGTTGAGAGATTATACTTGGCAGCAATTCGTGTCACTGAAAAATTGTGGGCGAAATAGGAAGAAGCCACGCTATATTGCAAATAACGATGTAATTTATCAACGATAAAAGTGACTACATTGCTTTAAACAAAGGATTTAATGACTTGAATTGAATTTGTTTGCAGAACAGCAGCACGACAACATACCTGGACAAGATATCTAAACAGCTAAATAAAGACATTTCAAGTATTAATGTCACTTACCTGGCTTTAAACAAATAAATTATGTTACAGAATGGCACTTTATGTCTTTACAGAAGCGCAAGAGGAGATGATTATATCTGGATATGACACCTCACTCCTCAACAAAGACATCCCACCTAATTAGTGTTATTTGACTCGCTTTAATAGAAATGATATAATGACTTGAATTGTAATACAGACTGGCATTTCTTTCCTTTACAGAAAGGAGGACAAGAGACATCGTCGCCTGTAACATTTTGGTGAGTTAATATTTACTATTTCTTACTTGTTTCTAGTGGCACACCCAAAAATATAACCATGGGAAGCTATTCATATTAGACGAACATTAAAGCTGTACGCAAAGCGTGGATAGACTCAGAAGTATACAGACAGCGTCGCTGTATGTGATTGGCAGACTGGGAATGTTTACGGCTACTAAATATTGTCCAAACAAAATTTACATAACTTCGAACATTATCGAAAGTTTGAGCTTTCCAACATCTAAAAATCTAGCCAAATAGAAGCCTATTAAAAATAAACTATTTCAAACATCACACATTTCCCACAATAATACTTGTAGATCAGACTCGTCAAGCATTAAAACCTTTCGCCTTCTTCCTTTTTTTTTTTTCTTTCTTTCTCCGTTTCATTATTATTATTATTACTATTATTATTATTATTATTATTATTATTATTATTTTCATCATCATTTAGGAAGCTTGACCCCGAGTGGGTGTGCCGCTGTTTGTTTCTAAACACTTTTCTTTTATCAAATATCTCTGTTAGTGTTATGCTTCAAGATAAACATGTTGTAACCAGAATACGCACCCATCGCGTTAGTCTCACTTTACCTCACAGACAACACAAGGTTCAATGCCTTGCTCAAACTTAACAAGTTATTTGAGCCGTTCAGAGCAAAAGCGGTGTAAGTCAAAATCGGATAATGAGGTTGAAAGTAAAAATTCTGTAAAATACAGCGCGAAGTAGCAATTAATACGTCGTTCTTGCTATCCGCTCACTACTAATAGTTTAAGTAAGTGAATATTAATTGCTACTTTGCGCTGTATTTTACAGAATATTTACTTCAACCCTCATTACCCATTCTTGACTTACACCACTTCTGCTCTGAACGGCTCATTCATTAAATGTTGTGCCCTTGTATCATCTGATCTTGATTTCAGACAATTATAGCTAAGCGAAAATTTTACAAGGGAATTGTCCCACGTCGTGTACTTTGAATTTAATGGAAATGCATATTTAAGCTAATTTTCGTTCGTAAAAAACCTGGTGATAGTGATTCGTTTCGTTTTTTTCCTATTTTACGAAATATTATTATTATTATTATTATTATTATTATTATTATTATTATTATTATTATTATTATTATTATTATTATAGCATCAAATTGTGTCATTCTGGATCGATCACAATTTTTGATTCTATACAGTAGATCACACTTTTACAAGGCAAACTACAAAATTATAATGCTAGGAACAAACCATTGAGACTAATTCAGTTCTCTCTAACCATAGATTACGAAAGGTACAAATTTCAAAACGTGAATAATAATTAATAATTAAGAACGTTCTATTGAGCTAAGAGGGCAATTAAATTTTTTGTACATCAGCATTATGAACAGTCTTCATAATCGTGCATAATATGCCACATTATCACAATAGTGCCATATAAATACTATGATGACAACAAACGCACACTTTTGTGCCAAGAAATCTCTTTTCCTCTAGCTGCCACTAGAGTGCACTGAAATTTATGTGTGAATGACAACATACTTACTGGAAGCTAAGCTCATGCATTTGCTTTGTTTCCTTGAATATAGTTAGTAGATAAGTATGTTCTAGAATTTTTAAAGGTTATGAGGTACTTTGTCTGAAACTACATTAACAACTTCGTCATAGCTAACCGTTTAATAAGGAAACATGATAAAAAATTTAAACATATTTTTTGTAAACTCAATGTTTTACGGTAAAATCATGACCACGTAACCAAAAAGAACAAATGTTGCCAATGATAAGGGAAATCATATTTCCCAGCAACTCTCACCTCACCCCCATACATGAAATGGACGAAGGGGAAATTAACTTTATATAAATTATTATTATACTGTATAAACATTCAGATTTCTGCATAATGTTAACTAAATAAAAAGAGACAAGCAATATCAAAAGAAAAACTTTAATTCAAGCAGAAAAAGATTAGGAAAATTTGTTGTAAATGCTACATGGGATGTTAAGGAGGGAGGATGGCTTTAATATAGTGGAAATCAGTGAATTAAAAATAATGTTTTTGCTGTAAAATACACTTTGATATGTGAGAAATGTATATTGCATAGAATGTAATACGGATTCGTGCCTTTGCAACGCTATTTTTAGGCTCTGGTGCACAAGGTTTTCAAGGGGCAAGGACGTTTACAGTGTGGTGGAAAACCAGTAAATTTTTGAAGAGAAATGTTTTCTTTAAAATAATTTTCCAAATTTGAAAAATTCATCAGACAAAAGTTTTATGAACACTCGCGGCTCTTTTAGGAGTCACTTTTAAAGCTCTGGTGCACAGGGTAAACGACAATAAACTTGGATTGCAATTTCTGAAACTTTAATTTGTTGTTTTATTCTCACACGAAAGAGTTAATATCTTTATATCTCCCGAACTATTAATGCTACATAATTCATGATATGTGAAACACACATTCTTAGGCTATTAGGAAACTTTTCCGTGTTGTTATTTTGTTGTCTTTGAAAAATATCCTCTAATGTTTCTATAAAAGTGTTTCTAAAATTGATTCTTAAGATATGTTCTTTATTTCAATATTTTGAAAGCGAATATTCAAAAGTGTGCTATAGACCTTTTAAAGAATGTACTTTTAGGAGTAAACTGGCAGAGAGGTTTTGAATTTATCTTAATAATGGCTGAGATATATTCACTGTGGTGGTCTACAGTGCCCTGGTACTTCATTTTTTTCCAAGACTTCTGACCCAATTATTTTGACTAATCTCGAATTTCAGTTGTTACGGCAATTATATTTCTACATATAAAAATGAAAACTGACCGTCTGATAGAACAAATTTCAAATTATACAACCCTCTCCCTTAAACATAATATTTACATGTATCAGAAATAGTCTAAGCAGGTCACTGTCAGCTCGTGTATGGGTGGAGGCAGGTTGTATCGGTTTATGTGTGCATTATAAACAAATCCCGTTCCATAAGTGAATTAAAGTATTAAATGTTTATGTCAGTATAAGTCATTCTTCGAGAATATTAATTCCGTTCTGGAGGGGACGGAGATGAGAATCACTACTCAAAAGTGGATATTAAAAAAATATATTATTAAACACACAGTATGGTGAGTGTGTAAATTTTTTTGGAAATCACAACGCAGTTAAACTTTAAAATTATAACAGGAAAATTTATTATTTTAGTAAAAATATTTTATTTTTATTTTGTGTAATTGGAAAGAATGAACTATCTGATTGTGGCTCCTAAGCTGTTTCATTGTAAAAAACAATAGAAAGCCGGAACAATTTATACTAATGGTGGTGGTAGTAGTAGTAGTAGTAGTAGCAGTAGTAGTAGACGTACCAGTGGCAGTAGTAGTATTAGTAGCAGTACTGCTAACAGTAATAGTAATAGTAGTAGGAGTAGTAGACGTACCATTGGCAGTAGTAGTAGTATTAGTAGCAGTACTGCTAGTAGTAGTAGTAGTATTAACAATAGTAGTAGTAGTAGTAGTAATAGTACTAGTAGTAGTAGTAGTAGTAATAGTACTACTAGTAGTAGTAGCGGTAGTAATAGTACTACTAGTAGTAGTAGCGGTAGTAGTAGTGGTAATAGTAGTAGTATTACTAGTAATAGTACTAGTAGTAGTAGTAGTAGTGGTAGTAGTAGTGATGGTAGTAGCAGTTGTAGTGGTAGTAGTAGTAGTGGTAGTAGTAGTGGTAGTGGTAATAGTAGTAGTAGTAGTAGTGATAATAGTAGTAGTAGTGGTAGTAGTAGTAATAGTAGTACTAGTAATAGTACTATTAGTAGTGGTAGTGGTAGTACTAGTAGCAGTAGTAGTAGTAGTAGTGGTAGTAGTAGTAGTAGTAGTAGTAGTAGTAGTAGTAGTGGTGGTGGTGGTAGTAGTAGTAGTAGTAGTAGTAGTAGTAGTAGTAGTAGTAGTAGTAGTAGTCCTCCTTTATCTTCCCTCTATTCCATTCCTGGTAACTATGTATTACTTCGCTAGCTTGGTTTGACAAGGTTCTAACTGCAAAAACCATTATTCTGAGAAAATTGAGTTTAAAGTTTCATTATACTATAACTTTTTTATTTATGAATATTTTTCGAAATAATTTTATATACCTTCTTAGATATCAATGGAAAGTAGTTTTAATGCGTTCTCTTAAAAAAAAAATATTTTTAAATCGTAGAATCTGAGGTAGCGAAAATGCAGTTAGAACCTTGTCACTTGAAATTTGACGCTTCAGGAAAGTTACAAAGGTGTAAGTGCACATAGAACCTTGTCAAACTAACTTTTTAATCACTATTCAAAAAATGTGTTAGTTACAACTCCAGATTATAGGGACAAAAAATTAAAACACCGTAAATCTATGTTGAAAAAAGAATATTATGGTATAAACTATAAAATAATATTGGATTGTGACACTATTTCAAACAAAAATGTATTTAGTCTATACTAAGTGGCTCGCTGAGTACTAACTTGTCTTGCAGAGGCATGAAAGGGATAGCTACTATGATGTCCTTTTTCAAATCTGAGAGTTCAATCTTCTTATTTTGGATTTTTGGTTTGATATTCAAAATACGTATTGATCCTGTGGAACAAGCTTCAACACTCCTCTGTGTTCATTAAAATTGATATTAGCAACTTCTTTTGTTCATCTGTCTGATGGGTTAATTTGTATTTGATTTCATGATAAGGCCTATGTTTTTGTGAACTTCGCAGTAGCTAGTTGGGAGAATAGAACAGTCTTGTAGGCCCTAATTTAATAGCTTTACAGTTTCTGAAAAATCCTTGATATCTTCTGCTCTCATTTGTATTACCCGATAAGAGTTACGACGGTTCACCTGCTTTAACAGTCTTATTAGATCTATTGGAGACTAGCAGACTGCAGAAAATAGTAGGTTCTATGAAACTCTACTTGTTCTTTGTGAGTATTTTTGGCTACGTTTATATTTGCGTATTGCCTGACATTTTTGGTATATTTACAGTTTCTTACGAAACAGATTTTCCTCTCCTCTACGATTCACATCAGTGGCGATTTCTCTTAAGGAGCACAGGAGCAGTGCACCACCTCTTCAAATAACACATGTTTTTAAATGTATGTCAATCAGCTACAGTAGACTATGTGAGCGACATAATTCTTTATTATAATACTACGTAAAAATAACACTGCACGTGTACTGATCTTGTTGACGCCTGAGACTTATGTTTACCGCTCGACACTTGCGGCACACTGTTCCATTGGAGCATGCGCAGTAGTACTGTTTCACTGGCAGGCTTTGGAGCATGGTAGGGAGGCAATACAATGTGCATAAGAGGGGTTAGGAGCACTTTCAGATGTGTTCTCAAGCTGTTTGCAGTAGTAGTTAGATCGTTGCATCACAAATGTTACAATGAATAGTGTGCAAAATCTTTTAAATATGTAATTTTCTGTAAGACATTTACACGAAAAGATCAAAATAAAGAAGATGGGTACACCTACACGTGAATTAAAATTACAAGTGGCGAAGCATAGTAATAGAGAAGGGAAAAGAAAATTGAACATTCGGACTTACGAAAAAGCAATATGCGGCTGCAATATAAAAGACGCTGTATTTTGTTTTGCTTGCCAATTGTTCGACGGTGATAATTTATTGACAAAAACAAGTACGTTTTATGAATTTTATTTATTTTTCTGTTTGAATTTAGGACTGTGCGTAGTAACTAAATAATTTTGATTATCGTTCTGCAGGTATGATTTATTTGAATCACATGAATGAAAGAATTAAAAACACGATTCTTCAGCTGCACACATCAATAATAATGTTAAAGTAGCAGTATTGGGTCAAACAACCATACAGACACAATTGGATTTAATATTGGATTGTTGAACTTCACAATGATAAAGTTACCAATAACAGATATGTGCGTGCAGTTTTGTGGAGCTTTTGAGTTGGCTTTAAGAGGTCACGATGACGGAGACTCATCTTTAATCGCTAGTATTTTTCTTGGCCTCATCAATTTCAGTTCTGAATTAGACGCACTCTTAAGCAACATTTGAAAAGAGCAACAGTGTTAAGGGCACATCAAACACTGTACAGAATGAAATCCTTCAAGCCATTTTGATGTATGCCATGATGAGATTTCAAAGAAATAAAGAAAGCTGCTGACTTTTTACCAGTTAAGGCTGATGAGACGACAGACGTATCGAATGTTTGTGAACGTGTTAACTTTGTTATAAAACGCAATATAGCTAAAACAATATTATTTACGGTGTGCTGCAATAGAAATTGAACATATTGCTTTGCTATTAATGGACCTACATAGGAAACTAATTAACTGCAATTTCGTGACTAACAAAATCATGTAAATCTATACCTATATAACATATGTTAATAGTTATGGAGTAATTAGTACAAATAATGATGATAATAATAATAATAGGGTGTAATAATAATAATATGATAATCATAATAAATATTTGTGCACCACCAGGATTATTTATCACCACACGCCACTGATTCACATAGTCTACACCTTACCTTCCTGATGTGCTTTCTTCCGCATATTACATTTCCACGATACTGGTTTGGCCATAACATTCCGTACATTCTTCTTCTTTGGTGTATTTTGAAGTGGTTCAAGATTTGTATCAGTTTCATTTCCAACCATACTCCTTTTTTCTACTTCATTTTCATCAACATCCGTTTTAAAACTGTTTGTTGTAATGTTACTTTTATATACAGTATATTCTGCTGTTGCTGTCGCACAAAAAATATTCACGTTCGATGGTTGAGGAATAGCTCTTCACATAATGTAGGAAATTTTAGTTTTTTTTTTTTTTACGTCATGATGTCTTTTTTACTTTCTTCCTCTAATGTTTAAAACAACATTATAAGTTACTTGCTTTATAGGCCCACAGACTTTCTGAGTTTTATGTTCCTGTTAGTCAAGAAATAACACATTTATAACAGTAACAGAAAATAATAATAACAATAATTTATTGAGCTCACTGTGTATACAAAATTTTAAATAACACCATTATAATATTATACGATATGGTAAAAAGTGCTCATAATTAAGGTTACTCTAAAAGAAAACTAATTCCGGAATGTGGTATGTGACAACAATGTCTAATGGATAACTATGACACTCGTACAAATTTAATTCTTACGATTTTTTGGACACACTGTAGTTACAGAAATAATTCACTTTATTACTTAGCAGTATTTTCATCACTACTGGTTGGTCTCGGTAGAAGTAGGTGGGACGAAATCATCTGAATTACTGTTCGAAAAAATATCTTGCTCGGATTTATTTTCACTCATGACTGTATTATAAGATTCTATCTAACAGAACATAAATAAAGTCTCTTCAGGAAAAATTATTTATACCAATATCCAACAATGAGTATATAACCAAGAACGTTTCAGTAACAGGAATGCACTTTTAAACCGCCAACACTGCAGAACAAAAGCATGGTTTTGTAGTTACAACCTTGTCAAATTAAAAAAATAACCAATTTTATTGCAGATAGAACTATGGCACAGTACTAATTTCTTTGTTTGTTAACAGATAACAATAAAAGTCAGTCTCCTATAGAGATCTGATTGAATGAAAGGTTATGAGTACACAATCTCAATTTCACCGATTTTGTCAGTTAGAACCTTGTCAAACCAAGCTCGCGACTTGTCTACATTAGTCTTATTGGAATCTTTATAGAATGAGATTCTGTCAAAATGACTTATCGGTATTTAAGAAAGAACAACAAATATTTAAACATATGAATAATAATTCATTGAATTAAATAATATGTTGATAACGTTTTCGCCTATTTGGCATCTTCAGGCATATGTTCAAATATCTCACGTGGTGCATTGAAGAATTTTACTAATATTTACATATTCATTAAATAGAATATTAAACAATCTAACAACAAAGAATTATTCATTTGAATATTTATTTATTTATTCATATGTTTACATATTTATTAATTTATTTGTATACTTATTTATTAATTTATTTGTATGCTTATTTATTCATTTGTATACTTATTTATTTATTCATTTGTAATCTTATTTATTTATTCATTTGTATGCTGATTTATTTATTCATTTTTATGCTTATTTATTTATTTATTCATTTGTATACTTATTTATTTCTTCATTTGTATTCTTATTTATTTCTTCATTTGTATTATTATTTATTCATTTGTATGCTTATTTATTTGTTCATTTGTATACTTATTTATTTCATTTGTATACTTATTTGTTTATTCATTTGTATACTTATTTGTTTAATCATTTGTATAATTGTTAGTTTATTCATTTATCGATTCATTCGTTTACTCATTCGTCCCTTCGTTCGTTCGTTCGTTTATTCATTCATACATTCATTCATTCATTCGCTTGTTCATTTGTTTATACGTTTGTTCGTTCATGCATGCATTCATTCGTTCGTTTGTTCATTAATTCATTCATTCATTCGTTTGTTTGTTCATGCATACATTCATTCGTTCGTTTGTTCATTTGTTCATTCATTCATTCGATTGTTCAGTTGTTCATTCATTCATTCGTTTGTTCGTTTGCTTGTTCGTTCATTCGTTCGTTCGTTTGTTCATTTGTTCATCCATTCATTCGTTTCTTAGTTTTTTTATTCATTTATTCATTCGTTCGTTTGTTCATATTTTCATTCGTTTCTTCGTTCATACATGCATTCATTCATTCGTTTGTTCATTTGTTCATTCATTCATTCTTTTGTTCGTTTGCTTGTTCATTTGTTCATTCATTCATTCGTTCGTTTGTTCATTTGTTCATTCGTTTGTTCGTTTGCTTGTTCATTTGTTCATTCATTCGTTCGTTTGTTCATTTGTTCATTCGTTTGTTCGTTCATGCATGCATTCATTCGTTCGTTTGTTCATTCATTCATTCGTTTGCTCGTTTGCTTGTTCATTCATTCATTCGTTCGTTTGTTCATTTGTTCATTCATTCATTCGTTTGTTCGTTTTCTTGTTCATTTGTTCATTCATTCATTCGTTCGTTTGTTCATTTGTTCATTCGTTTGTTCGTTCATGCATGCATTCATTCGCTCGTTTGTTCATTTGTTCATTCTTTCATTCATTCGTTCGTTTGTTCATTTGTTCAATCATTCATTCGTTTGTTCGTTTGCTTGTTCATTCTTTCATTCATTCATTCATTTATGCCTATAACAGGGCAAAGCCCAATTACAATAGACAGTACAGAAATTTGTTTAAAACACAGAATTGCAGATAACATGAAAAAAGAGATGAAACAGGCACAGATGCAAAATATGTGTAAATACAAATTGAAAATGAAAAATGAAAAAAAAAACAGACAAATAGATAATATCTAAATAATGGCACGGATATAGATATAAATGAAAAATAGGTAAGTATAGATATCATAGCCAAAAATGTAAAATATAGCTATAATTGGCAAATTACAGAGTAACAAATAGATAGCAATACTGTTTAAAATCAAGTAACTTCAGTATATTAATAAGAAAATGTTTATATTTCATGTAAGAAATGCTGAAATCTAGATCCCATGTTTTACATATTCCATTGAAATTTGAACACATTTTTAACACTGTGAATTTTTATGTGCTGAAGTGTTTGGTTTTTTTATAATATAACAATTGACGATTTCTTAAATGTGATGTTCTAGCGTTAATCTGGATTTGTGATAATATTTCGCTATTATCCAATAGACCGTTGAATATTTTATACAAAAACGTTGCTCAGCAGATAATCTACAACTTCCAAGAGACATTAAATAAATTCAGCAAGTAGTTTGTTGTACGAAATTTTGTTATAAAGGGCGGAATAATGATATTTTCTGAAATACAACGAACAGAGTCACAATTCTCATAAGGTTGACGACATCATTTAATTTAGTATGTTATTGCAAAATGCATGTGTATTTCTTATCAAAACTGGTGAAGGAGAATTATCACTACGTATACACTCATCCTTTCCTACTTTTTCATTAGAAACAGCAATAAAGTTTGCAGTAATATACTGAATTAGATGATGACATCACCTTAAGAAAATTGTGACTCTGTTCGTTTTTCCTCTGTACCCTTCAGATATCTTGAGAATCGTTTTTGAAATTTTTCAATTTCATTACTAAGATATGATATGCAAGTGGGTAACCAAATTACTGAGGCATATTCTAATTTAGCACGAACATGTCAATTAAAACGGAGTGTCAAAGTCGAAGTGTTTTGTAAACTTTTTGAATTTCGAATAATAAAACCCAGATTTGTTTTTAGTATCCTCTCCTGTTCTTCTCCCATTTCCACTGTTCGTCTCGTAATTACTTTTTTGTCCTCGAATTCTCCTTGTATGTCCCCATTCTCCTTCTACTAATCTTGTTCTCCTTGCATCCTCCTATTGTCATCGTACTTTCCCTATTTTCCTCGCATTCCCCCTATTCTTTCCGTAATCTCCTTGTTTGCCTCGTAATCCCATTGTTCTCTTTGAATTCCCCATATTCTCCTTGTATTTCCACTGTTCTCCTTGGAGTCCCCTTGTTCTCTTTGCATTCCCCATGTTATTCTTGTGTAACGGATATATTTAAATAGATGATAATAAAGATGATGATGGTAATAATAATAATAATAATAATAATAATAATAATAATAATAATAAAAGTAAAATAATTATATCAATATTGTTATTATTTTGCGGATATTATGTAAGATTATTATAATATTAGATACATTGTTTAGTTGTAGGACATTATGAAAGGCAATATATTATAGTGAAGTAAATAACATAATTATTACTTTCAATTTCTCTTAATTTCAATCAGTGAAATAGAGCAAACTGTAATATACGAGATGTTGCAATAATTTCCGATTTCACCGAGGACGTCTTGTAAGAATTAAGAATATGATAACCATTTAAATAAAACCCATGGCTACGGTATTCCACAACACGAGGAGACGCATTTGTTTCGGTTTTGCGCCCCATCTTTACACTATCACTTCACTTCAGGAATTATCTGCTAAACCTACCAAGTATATAGAATGAAAACCAGTGAAAATTGTTTGCAAAGATTCACTGCCTGAATTAGGAAATCGTCAAATTCTTTCTTTGTTGCTGAAATATCAGAATGATCTGACAAAATCTCTAGTATGAAGTACCGCTAAAATTATCGTTTTATGTTCTGAAAGCAACGTTCCCAAGGGGTGGTCGAGCTATGTATTAACTGGCAGGCAAATATACTTTTAGTTAGTCTCAACGTATATAAATGAGATAACGTCAAAATGTTCACCTGTATTTCCTTGGAAAACTACACTTCACTTTCTGTTAAAACAAGTTAAATTTAAAAATACACTACTTTTCATATCTATCGCGCAAATTCCCATGTAAAATATTGTCATAGATGAACTATACTTGACACTAAACATGCACATACTGTATCTCTAACCACAACTAAAAATCGATTTTCGCGTTTATCGCTAATACCAAAGAAAAAGAGGGTTCTGTTCATTAGGCGCCACATACGCTTTGTGCTCAAGATAAAGCTGAAAATCAGCCTCTGAACTCGGGACCAGATTGCTTGGAATTCTATACAGACCTTAAATATAATTTCCCCTTCATACATTACAAAAAACATTTTAAACGACATAATGAAACGTTTTACAATTCACAAAAATGAATCAGTTGCACTGGCAAGGGAACCGCCCCAACTGGGCCGCGGCTATTTGAATGAAAATTATACAAGCTAATTTTTGTATGACTATTACACTCTTACTACGTCATACTACTTTTGACCAATAAAACGGTACGAAAGGACGTATTTCAACCAATCATGGCTGCTTATCGCACAATTTTATCGCGTCCCTAGCATTTGTTTAATTTTATCGCGTCCCTAGCATTTGTTTAATTTTATCGCGTCCCTAGCATTTGTTTCTTTGTTTGCCAACATTTGAAACTACGCTGGTCTGGACGTCAAATATATATATATATATATATATATATATATATATATATATATATATATATATTACTTACTTACTTACTAGCTTTTAAGGAACCCGTAGGTTCATTGCACCCCTCACATAAGCCCGCCATTGGTCCCTATCCTGAGCAAGATTAATCCAGTCTCTATCATCATATCCCACCTCCCTCAAATCCATTTTAATATTATCCTCCCATCTACGTCTCGGCCTTCCCAAAGGTCTTTTTCCCTCCGGCCTCCCAACTAACACTCTATATGCATTTTGGATTCGCCCATACGTGCTACATGTCCTGCCCATCTCAAACGTCTGGATTTAATGTTCCTAATTATGTCAGGTGAAGAATACAATGCGTGCAGTTCTGTGTTGTGTAACTTTCTCCATTCTCCTGTAACTTCATCCCTCTTAGCCCCAAATATTTTCCTAAGCACCTTATTCTCAAACACCCTTAACCTATGTTCCTCTCTCAAAGTGAGAGTCCAAGTTTCACAACCATAAAGAACAACCGGTAATATAACTGTTTTATAAATTCTAACTTTCAGATTTTTTGACAGCAGACTGGATGATAAAAGCTTCTCAACCGAATAATAACAGGCATTTCCCATATTTATTCTGTGTTTAATTTCCTCCCGAATATCATTTATATTTGTTACTGTTGCTCCAAGATATTTGAACTTCTCCACCTCTTCAAAAGATAAATTTCCAATTTTTATATTTCCATTTCGTACAATATTCTGGTCACGAGACATAATCATATACTTTGTCTTTTCGGGATTTACTTCCAAACTATCTCTTTACTTGCTTCCAGCAAAATTCCCGTGTTTTCCCTAATTGTTTGTGGATTTTCTCCTAACATATTCACGTCATCCGCATAGACAAGCAGCTGATGTAACCCGTTCAATTCCAAGCCCTCTCTGTTATCCTGGACTTTCCTAATGGCATACTCTAGAGCAAAGTTAAAAAGTAAAGGTGATAGTGAATCTTCTTGCTTTAGCCCGCAGTGAATTGGAAACGCATCTGACAGAAACTGACCTATACGAACTCTGCTCTAAGTTTCACTGAGACACATTTTAATTAATCGAACTAGTTTCTTGGGAATACCAAATTCAATAAGAATATCATATAAAACTTTTCTCTTAACCGAGTCATATGCCTTTTTGAAATCTATGAATAACTGATGCACTGTACCCTTATACTCCCATTTTTTCTCCATTATCTGTCGAATACAAAATATCTGGTCAATAGTTGATCTATTACGCCTAAAACCACACTGATGATCCCCAATAATTTCATCTTCAGATAATCTTCTTAAAAGAATATTGGACAAAATTTTGTACGACGTTAACAAAAGTGATATTCCTCGAAAGTTACTACAGTTAGTCTTGTCCCCCTTCTTAAAGATAGGTACGATTATGGACTGCTTCCATTGTTCTGGTACAATCTCCTTTTCCCAAATAGCAAGTACAAGCTTATAAATTTCTTTAGATAATGCGCTTCCACCCTTTTGTATTAATTCTGCTGGAATTTGATCGATACCTGGAGACTTACAATTTTTCAGATTTTCTATCGCAATTTCGACTTCAGAAAGTGTGGGTTGGGGTATAAATGGCTCAGTAGTTTGTATTTCAATTTCGTCCCGATCATTTCTATTTGGCCTATGTACATTTAGGAGTTGTCCAAAATAGTTTTTCCATCTGTTAAGGATTAAATGAGCGTCTGCAAGTAAGTCACCATTCTCATCCTTGGTCACGTTTACCCTTGCCTGATATCCATTCTTGAATTCTTTTATGCCCTTATATAAATCTCTAATGTTTTTATTTTTACTTTTTGTTTCTATCTCCTTCAGTTTTTCCTTCAAGTAATCTCTCTTTTTATTCCTAAGCGTACGATTTGCTTCCCGTCTTTTATTGAAATAATTATCTCTATTCACCTCAACTGGATCCTGTAAGAATTTCAATTTTGCCTGTTTCCTTCATTCTACTACCATGCAACAATCTTCATCAAACCACGGTTTCTTTTTCTTAGTTTCATAATAACCTATGCTCTGTTCAGCTGCAATTTTGATATTATCTCGAATATTTTCCCACATGCTATTAACATCTAACTTTTCCTCAACTTCGTCGGAACTTGCTAATACGTCAAACCTATTTGAAATTTCGACCTGATAATTTTGCTTAGTTTCCTCGTCCTTTAATTTCGGAATATTGAATCTTCTAATATTAACATGTTGCTCTACTCGCTTGGCTACTAATAGTCTTTCTCTTAGTTCACCAATTACCAAATAATGGTCAGAATTAGAGTCTGCCCTCCTGAAGGTACGAATGTCTACTATACTAGTATGTCGTCATTTATCTATCAAGATGTGATCTATCTGGTTATGTGCCAATCCATCTTGAGAAGTCCAAGTATGTTTAAGTATATCCTTATGGGGGAATGTTGTACTTTTGACAATTAAATTTTTTGATGTGGCAAAGTTGACTAAACTAACTCCATTGTCATTACTAATTATGTGTAGACTCTCTTTTCCAATAGTCGGTTTAAAGATATCCTCCCGTCCTACTTTACCATCGAAATCCCCCAATAAAATTTTCATGTGATATCTAGGCAACTGATCAAAAGTATATTCCAATTCCTCATAGAAGCTATCCTTTATATGGTCGTCTTTCTCTTCTGTAGGGGCATGAGCATTTATAACTACGATATCGCACCATCTATCCTTAAGTACTAAATACGATAACCTATCACTCATAAATTCGACCTTTTTTACTGCTGATTTTATTCTTTTATGAATATAGAATCCTGTTCCTAATTGGTGATTATCGTTTCCTTCCCCATAATACAACAAATAATCTCCTATTTGCGTTATGCCGTTCCCATCTAACCTAACCTCTTGCACTCCCACAAAGTCTATTCTATATCTAGCTAGTTCTTTCGCTACTAATGTTACCCCTCCTGTTCTATCTAGACTTGTAACATTCCAAGTACCAAATCTCAAAACCTTATTCCTTTGCTGTGGTCGTGCCAGAGAACCAGTCCCATTCCGAGGCTTATTTGAAGGATTCGTAACAAGCTGTTTTTTACGGTGATGGGTTGTTAGCCCTTCGCCCAACCCCCAAGCTGGAGGACCACCCCTCATCGGCAGTCATATATATATATATATATATATATAAAATTACCAACCACTCCAGTCGATGCACAGCAGTTTCAAATATGACTCGCATTGGCATTCAAGAACAAGAATTAATAAAAATCTCTGATCATACCTATGCATCTTCTGAAATCCGATTTACAAATAAATGAAGAGCACCATTCGGAAATCCTGAATAAGTTGAATACACCATGTAGGCCTAAATCAACGAGTTCCACTTCTATTACGCACACGTCCAATATAACATCAATTGAACCACCAACAACATTCAAATTTGAAAATTGTACATTCAATAATTATTCCTTTTAAAATTATTCGGACGAACTCCAGAACATGGATTGCACCCTTTCCCTCTTACTTCAAAATTCCAGCCTTGTGCACCAAAATAAATTATTGGCACTGAAAAGTGCCTTTTCGTAAATATAACGATGCGCATTCGACAAACGCAGACAAATCTGCTCTTTTTAGTGTTTTAAGACATAATTTGGTAGGTGCAATCAGTGTTCTAAAATTTTCCCAATCATTCATTCGGAAATTCTGAATAAGTTGAATACACCATGTAGGCCTAAATCAACGAGTTCTACTTCTATTACGCACACGTCCAATATAACATCAATTGAACCATCAACCACATTCAAATTTGGAAATTGTACATTCAATAATTATTCCTTTTAAAATTATTCATGTTTATTTTTTATGTCATCGTCGTTAATTAAAACTTTTCTAATACTTGTGTACAGTATATTAGTTAGGTTATGTTATAGCTTCTGCTATATGATATTATGGATAGTCACGTATCAGAGATTGTTTAATATTAAGATTTATTGAAAATCATCTGTCAAGTGACGTTGATTACTGGGATTCGGATAATTGAAGTGGAATGTTGCATTTTAATAAAAATGAAACTGAATCAACAAAGCCTTCTTGACTAGTAACATTGCCATCGTGTATAATAGATCGAGAATTTCTCGACGAGAAGGCATTACTCATTACTGCCATCTAGCATGCATCTAGCGTAATATTTGTAATGTTGAGATGGTACAATAATACATTTGAAGACAGTTGTATTTTCGTAAGTCAATTAATATTTTATTGTATTGGAGTAATTCGTTACTTCTAATCTTTATATACTTTCTTCTAATCGTGTAATAGTCAATTAAATCCCACTCGAGTTTTGATTTTCTCTAGATAAATCTAAACGTCTAGTGAGATTACTGTTGAAAAAACAACGTGGTAATATTTGCTTTTATCGATTTCTTTTTATTAACGATATATAAAAACAAGGACGTAGATATGCTACTCTTGTGCTAAATGCAAGTAGAACAACTAGCGGCAAGTTCTAAATCCATAGGCACTCTTCATCCTTGATACCTTCGTACAAATGTAACATATTACATTCTAAATACATTTGAATTTTAAACTACTCTTACCTTATCGATGGGGTGTGGATTCGGACAAAGGGTCATGAACACTACAGACATTTAACAAATGCTGCTTCTTCACAATCTTCCATTTCACATTCTCAACTGTTAACTTGACGCAGAATTTGAAAACCATTGTCCAGTATATATCTTACATCGCCACATGTCTTGCAGTACAGGGGAACAGAACTGATGATAGACAATAGAGCGTAATTTTATTATAAAACTACCATGCACATTTTCTGTACTATTTTCAATTATGATTTTGTGTCTGAAATAGTCTTCTATTCTTCGAATTACAATATCATACTGAGGAAAAAGTAAACGTCCAGTAGCTGCACAAACCTAGAGATCTTGGGGGGAATTATTTGCGTCTGACTTGTTTTATTGTGTAAAAACATCTTTATTTCGGGATCATTAAAAATGTTTTTTTATCAGTTTGCACTCCATGAATCTACTGTAGTAGAAGTAATATATGAGCCGTTCAGAGCAAAAGTGGTGTAAGTAAATATTGGGTAATGAGGTTTAAAGTAAAAATTCTGTAAAATACAGCGCAAAGTAGCAATTAATATTCAGTTTATTTAAACTATTAGTAGTCAGTGGATAGCAAGAAGGTCATATTAATTGCTACTTTGCGCTGTATTTTACTTTAACTCTCATTAGACTACCCATTTTTGACTTACACCACTTCTGCTCTGAACGGTACATATCATTCTTAACATCAGTAATGAACTGACTCATCAGCCATCATTTCACATGATTTTTTGTGAGTTTTCCTAAATTGCTAGCATCAACCACAAGATTAAGTGGAGTTTTCCTTTCAATAGTTTAACTTTGGACCCAAACTCTCCTTTCGGTTCTTGGAAGCAAATGTAAAATCGAATTCCTAAGGTGACAGCCGATGAAATATGGACCTTTAGAGTGTAGGAATGCGTGATATAAAATAACGATTGCATAACTGTATGGGTGTTCTTTTCATCTGTCTGTGATGAAATCCTACCACATATCATCTCGTATTCAAATCGAGACCTATCGGTGGTGAATACGCAGTCAGCACTGTATGGGATTTAAAGAAATAATTTTGTTTATATCTGTCACAAAATGTTTTGTTGTTTCAATTAGTATAGACTCATCCTGTACATCTTTCCTTTCTGTTATTTTTAGGGGCTCATTCTGTTTTGTTTCTTAAAACGTCGCAGAAACTTTTCACATGCAAGTATCTGATTTTCTGCTGATAATATAGCCTAGTTTTTTTCTGCTGATAATATAGCCTAGTTTTTTAAATTAAAATCGTGGACAGTTAGGTTCTGATGGCGTAATACCTTGAACGCATGTAGAATTTCTTTTCTTATAGTGTCCCGTATGCTTGATTTGGGAGTTTTTTTTAAATATTCTATAGTCTTTTTTTTTACATATTTCACTGTGCACTTAATTTTTTTTTGCTGCAGATGTAATCATATTCTAGTTGTTTCCGAGGGTTTTCAGGCTCTCATATTGTTCCGTACTCTTTTGTACCTGTCAAGAACATCTGCATTTTTTCGTGTGCGGATTACTCAGTTTTTCAGGACTTGAAGGTTCGCATTCACTAGTGGAAGGTCCTGGATCAGATTCTGAATCTACACTTCCTTCATGCAAAGTTTCGCCACTATCCGAATCACTATCGACGTCTAAAGTGTCACACGTTAGAATAAATGTCCTGTTTTCATATTTGCCATGTTAAGTAGTAGAAGTTCATACGCAAATGCTTCATCTTCTGCTCCTTCTCCGACTATTTCACATACACCTTATGAACTTCCAGTTTTAAAATGTTAACAACACTAATGGGATTAATGCACGTCATAATATAAGATTCCTATTCAATAAAAAATATAAATACAAAAGTAGTCCGTTCCTTACGAAAGATACATAAGAACCTAACACAAGATAACATATACACAGTAGGCTACGGGCTGTCTAACCATAGACACAACCACATACAACAGTGCTCGTGGATACTGTCTAACCATGGACACAACCACATACAACAGTGCTCGTGGATACTGTCTAACCATGGACACAACCACATCAACAGTGCTCGTGGATACTGTCTAACCATGGACACAACCACATACAACAGTGCTCGTGGATACTGTCTAACCATGGACACAATCACATCAACAGTGCTCGTGGATACTGTCTAGCCATGGACACAACCACATCAAGAGTGCTCGTGGATACTGTCTAACCATGGACACAACCACATACAACAGTGCTCGTGGATACTGTCTAACCATGGACACAATCACATCAACAGTGCTCGTGGATACTGTCTAGCCATGGACACAACCACATCAAGAGTGCTCGTGGATACTGTCTAACCATGGACACAACCACATACAACAGTGCTCGTGGATACTGTCTAGCCATGGACACAACCACATCAAGAGTGCTCGTGGATACTGTCTAACCATGGACATAACCACATACAACAGTGCTCGTGGATACTGTCTAACCATGGATACAACCACATCAACAGTGCTCGTGGATACTGTCTAACCATGGACATAACCACATACAACAGTGCTCGTGGATACTGTCTAACCATGGACACAACCACATACAACAGTGCTCGTGGATTCAGTCGCAGAGAGGGCGCCGCAATTGCCAGTCACGTTCAGCTCAAGAGCGGAATAAGTCTATGCGTTCGAATTTCATGATTTTATATATCGTCTAACAACAAAAAACCACATAAGCGACTATTACCATGTCATTTACCAAACAAAAATTAGCTTGTATATTTCTTATTCAAATAGCCGCCGCCCAGTTGGAACGGTTCCCTTGGGAGAGGCATTCGCTTTAATTATTATCGCAGAGTAGTGCCAAATCACAGTGGCTGCAGTGAAATCATTGCACGTCGATAAGATAAATGAATGTGTGAAGTAAACATAACCGATATAACTAAGATACATATGTTTAAGAAACATGTAAACTCGAGAAAAGAAAAATGATTGGCTTAAGGAAATCTTCATGGTGGCCATGCACGAAGTTTTTCATCATACTGTCTTCATGATCTCGTTGACTGTTTTTCCTTCCACGTCTTTACAAACAATCTAACCCTATTCTGCTGTTACGTATGTCTTTCTACTTTAGACAATGATGGGCTATAGCCTAACTCTCTAAACTCCCTAATACAGGAATTCAGTGGCTGTTCGTGCCCAAAATGACAGGAGTTCATTATATTTATGATATTACATAGTTTTCCAACAATTTAAACAATGTCCCATTTCTTAAAATTAAAAAAATACTACAGTTCTTTAAAGTAGATAATTCCCTTAAAATGATGATGATGATAATAATGATGATCAATATCTTTGAAAGAGCATGGTGTCTTAATTTTCTGAACCAAATGGTTTAAATATTACACACCAGTGCATGTCCAGATCGTGTCTTTACTCTTAGCAAATAGCAAACTCGGGAAACAAAATAATTTATTTGTAGATGTTTCGCCGATTTGCTTCTCTGACATCAAGTTGTTATGATGTCATACTTGTGAACAAGAAATTTGTTATGCTCGACAGCTTAAGGCAGATGGCTTGCAGAACCGAAGGCTACTGCACTCGACTCCCACTGAATACCACACTCAAAGTTATCAGGATTTCTGACATCACCGTTATAATATCTTATAATGGAAAAAGAAGACTAACTGTACCTCGTTTCCAACTTCCTTAACATTTTATTGTGTAGCTAATTTCCTTAGTTATACTTAATTTTGCTAGTATCACTTGTTTTACTTGTTATACTACTAACAATAGTGTCAACATAATTAGGACAATACGAAGACGCACGTCGGATTATATTTAACAGCAATAACGTTGTAAGTGAAAACAATTCAATTCCGCTGAGGAAAATAGTTCTGTTAACGTTCCGGCATCGATAGTCAATTAGAATTAAACACGACCATACGTAAAGAAAAAATCGAAGGGTGTTAAATCTGGAGACATGGCGGCCATTCTCCTGGTCCACGCCGAGCAATCCAATGTCCAGAGAACTGTTCGTCCAGTTTGCTGCAACATTTCTGTGTCTTAACCTAGCAGAATGAAGAATGATATCAATTCTTTGCTATTTCGATAATGTCATCACGAAAATCAAGAAATTTGTTACAGGAAAGCTTCAAATAATCACAACAATGCATTGAAACTGTCACAGGTTAACCAAACAGTATAGCTGGGAACAGACAGGGCCGCCGACAGGATTTATGGGCCTTTATGCAATATTGTGCTCGGGCCCCGTTGAAAAAAAAAGTTAAAAAATGACAAGTTGTCAATTATTCTGACCATAATAATAATTATTTGCAAAATAAATAAAAGATAACCCCATACACAGATACGAATCTAAAAATATACACTTATTTTACAATGAAAACTTTTAGCAAAACTTCACATTAGCACAATATAGTATATTCATCACGCTTTTTTTCAGTAGGGCCTACTTTGTACGTTTCGTGACGAAACTTTCGTCTTTTCGTTGTCGTTTGTTTCGTTTTGTTTTCAGAAAACATTATTCTTAAACAGTTGTAATGTCTGACTTGTAGGCCAACATCAACAAACAACTCACCTCGACTTCATTGATGCAAAATCATCAATTATATCATCAAAACTGAAAGACCTAGTAGCATGATCGCTCTCCAGACTAAGGAGGCCAAGGTTACTCTTCCTTGACACATTGTTACTCTGAATACATTTTTATTTCCTTCATTTTGTTTGAAGTTAGTGTGAAATTGAGCATTGCTAGTGAAGGTGCAGAAAATAAACCAATCTCAAGACCATCAGGTTGTCAAAAATGAAGACACTTCATGCTTAGAAGTGAATACTGATGGTTGTGGCTGTCTAGAAAAAAATTCTGATAATAGTAGTATTGAATCAGAACAAGCAAACAATAGTAAAAATGATATGTTAATATGTGCAATGAAACAAATCTACACACACCAGTTCCTAACTCTGAAACATGGCAAGCAACATGCGACCTTGGAAAATTAAAAAGTGGCAGACAAATTGTAAATGTCATTGAATGTGTTTTTCGAAAAACTACCCTCAACCTGCCTAATAACCTTCTAAGTGACGGAACAAGAGCCTTTCCAGTATTATTTTCAAAACTCAAGAATGGAGAATGTGTTCCCAGAGACTGGCTAGTGTGGAGTGAAACAAATCAGTCACTGCACTATTTTCCCTGATTTCTTTCACTCCACACTAGCCAGAGTCTGGGAACACATTCTCCATTCTTGAGTTTCGAAAATACTGTAATACTGTTTATTTATTTATTCATTTGTTGATGAACATAACAGGCAAAGCCCAATTACAATGTTCACGTCTAACAAATTAATTGATAAAACATAAACAAGGCAAAGGAAACATACACTTATTAAAAACTGAAACATAGTAGAAAAAAGGGAAAGAAAAAAGAGAAATTGAAATAAGGTGTGAAAGTAGCTTCAAATTAACTAACAACAATATTCTGTAAAATATGATAACAAATAATTCTGTATCTAGAAAAATTCATATTGAAAATATCAACATTCGGGTGAGGATGTAATTTATTGTATAACTGTAACATTTGGAAAACTGGGGAATTTTTGTGGGATTCAGTATTTGTCCTTGGTATGTAAAACAAATTTCGAAATTTCGTTTTAAGCTTAGGTGCATATAATGTTATATAATAAAATAAACCAACACAGTCCAACTTATTGTTAATAATTTTATAAAGAAAGTTTAAAGATTGACAATTTCGTCGGATTTGCAAACTAGTAAAATGGAAATGTTGAAGCATTGTAGCATAACTCTCATAGGTAGGATAATCATTATAAAGTCTGTAATATAACCATTTTAGAAATTTATTTTGAATTTTTTCTAGTAACAGAATATATTTGTTAGTAACTGGGTTCCAGATAACAGCAGCATACTCTAATTTAGATCGAACAATGGAATTATACAAAATTATTATAGTTTTGACTTTGAATTTACAAGAATTTCTCATAACAAAACCTAAACTTTTATAGGACAAAGGAAAGGCTGTTGTTTTCGAACAACACATTCAATGACACAATTTGTCTGCTACTTTTTAGTTTTCCAAGGTCGCTAAATTTCACACCAACGTCAAACAAAGTTCTACTCCCTTTCTTAATATCTTCCAATATGTCTGTCTCTCCTTGCGCTTCTCAGCTCCCGACTTGTACTTGTCCATTGTCCACTGGTAACACTAATGAACAGAATTTACCAGAAAAATGACAACGAAAAAACGAAAGTTTCGTCACGAAACATACTATGTAGGCGAGGTATGCTCAAAATTGTAAAAGCTCCGATTACACGGATGATGCTGCACTGCATAACACACACAGTGTACGGACTGGGCTCTGCAACTACATTGCAGCACCGCCCGTAGCATAGTTCCTGCACTCTTACAAATAAGGATAATAAACTGAATTTGAAAAAGGAAAGAGTATACACTGCAATATTCAGTTATTACACTATTTATTATATTTAATATAGTTATGATATAATAATATCATTTCCATATTTCACCATATAGTTTACATTGCGGTCTATTCAATACCTGCATTCTTTTCTGCAAGTATTCGGGAATCTATTTCCAACAAATTTACTGCAATGCGCTAAAGATGCTCATCTGTTAATCGGTACTTATGTTTGGATTAAGCAACCTTCATTCTCGAAAATAATTGTTCGCACATAATGTATATGTCGAGGCGAAGATAGCTAACATAGTAGCAACGAATAAGCTCATCTTGGAATATTTCGTTTTGTTCATTTTTTTTTAAATAATTCTATGCTTATCAAGTCATATTCTCTGCATTTAGTTCTGAATTATACGTTACTTAGTAAATCAATTAACTCGTCCTGGAACTGCACTCTCACGGATTGTACTAAACTTACTATGAAAGGATTAACAAAAAGACCAATATCACTCTCCATACGTCTAAAATCACTAAATCTATGTTCTGTGAATTCACATTTGAGCTGTTGCAGTACAGAGACATAATTAACTACCGTATATTTTGTTCAGGCACCATACATCTCTTTACAAGTTCACCATCCGTGAAGGGTTTTAGTGTCTTAGCTAATTCCCAACATACTACATAGGCTAACTTGCTCCAAAACATAGAGTCTGAATTGTTCGACTCTCTTCAATGTTTGACCTTTCATGAAGTGCTTTCAATTCTTGAAGCTGTAGTACACGTTGCATCCCTGAAAAATTATTTTATCAAAATATTTATTTTTGCTGGAACAAAATCACCACAATAACAATAATAATACAGGGACATCATTTTATTTTTACTAACATTTTTAATATTAACTTGCCTATACCTCTGGATCAACGCCGTTTGCTACCCCTTCCACGACTGGAGTTCGATGATACTGACGTAATATACAAACAAATCACTTTACTAGGTATAGGAGGGAAGAAAAGTAGTTCATCCATTTACGTAAACTAGGAAATATTGCGCTTTTGACTTTGATCATTTTCATTAGGTTTTTGTTTAATCAAAATACAGTACAGTATTAACAATGAGTGTTTTTACTCGCGAACTGAACTGTCCATGTGGACGTATTCATTATACTGTCTACAACACATTAGCGTACAATATAGAGAATGAAGTTAAATTGAAAAATAATCACAATATGGATATTTAAACACATTTCGATACAGGCTTCAGTTCTAATGTGCATATTATCGCATTATAGCATATTGTACTTAATTCCAATTACCAGTTCTTCGTAATCCTCGGCCTCATCTCGCCAAATACCATCTCGTTATCACCAATTCCATCGACGCTAAATAACCTCGTAGTTGATACAGCGTCGTTAAATAATCAAATAAAAAATTAAAAAACCAGTTCTTCGTACTAGTAACTCATGTCGAAATTATTCTGTACCTACTCTATAAAAGAGTACCTTACGTACTGTAAATTCAATCTTCACTTCTGCCAGAAAAGATAAAATTACTCAGACATGCTATCTACTGTCCGTTCAAGTGGTTATGTCGTAGGGTCGTAGAAAGGAGGGAAATCACGTGACAGTTAATTACTTAACAGGCCCTTTTGTTTAAGTTATTTTAAACAGTTGTTAAGTATGGAATATTACGTAGACGTCCAATTCCTAACAGAAATTAATGTTCTCAGAAAAGAGCTAAGACAGCCCAGCCACTAGCTGGCGAATAAAAGCTGGTTGGGGAAACCGGGATACGACGTAGGCAAATGGACGATAGTACCTGTGCGAAAATGATTCAATATTGAAAGCTCTTTCGTCACTGGAAAATGCGAACATATTTTTGGAACGTACTGTGGCTACTATGAGTGTATATGCGGTCTTGGATCTGTGTGGAAGACGGTTGAAGGGGTGGGAGTGAAGTACATTCAAAAACTCAGGTACAATAAAAATTGAAGAAAAAATAAAATGATGTCCCTGTAGTAGTAATAATAATAATAATAATAATAATAATAATAATAATAATAATAATAATAATAGGTCTAATAATAATAATAATAATAATAATAATAATAATAATAATAATAATAACGTTGGTATATGAAAATAGGCTATATTACAGAAAACAGCTTCTCTGTCACTTCGGGATATTCTGGTTGGCAGAGCCTATAATGTAGTTTTATGTTGCTCAGCAGTATTCCTGACAGTACCTTACAATATAGTAAACACTTTACGTTTTCACCGAACGTACAACAAAATAGTCTTCCTCCCACACTGTAAGGAATAATCGTTTTTTACAAAAGGTTTTGACTGTATCATTGTCCCGCACTGTTCGTGCGTTTACTAAGTACTTGAACTGCCTTCCGCAGCCATCCGTCGAGCTTCGAACGAGGAACAGCACGCTCTACATTGGAAGGTTGTGATTACAGAATGTAATCGGGAGTCAGAGAATGAGCATACCTGATGCAGGCCCTACTGAAAAGGAAACGTGATCCTGCGGCTTGGATTTGGGAGAGTCCACTAGCATATTGCGGTGAGCCGGCAGGGGTTGGTAGCCAATTGAACGTGTTCGGTACGACAGGAATATATTTCAGGCAAATCCCGGAGGCCTCAAGTGTCGTGTCAATTATTGTTAGCTTGGGAAACAGATATTCTATTATATAAAAGTTAAACATTTACATGCTGAAGTTGTAATTTATATTAATTCTGCTATTGTTGGATAATATGTCAGATTCATGCAACACATGTTCTTACAAAATTGTATAGTACCAGTATGTATCTGTGAATAATTATTCGTGTTAATTAAAAGTAATCAGATTCACATAATCTGACGGGCCCTTACTGATCACGGGCCCATTAGCACTTTCCCCCTTTGCCCCCCCTTCTCGGCGGCCCTGGCTGGGAAAGTTAATTACTATAATTGCATAAAAACAACTTTTCCAAAGCCTCTTTAGTACTGTACCATGTTACAACATATCTGTAGATGCAGTAACTATTGTTTGTGTCATTATTACGATTAGAGATATCTCAAAGCGGATTGCACCATTGTTTTTCTGAAAATTCCATATGATTTTGAGTATATATATGACTCCCTTTCCATTTAAAATGTCAAAGTTGTATTCAAAATGGAGGCTTTTGAGATAGCTGAGGGCTACAATCGAATGTGTCACTAGTAGAGCATTTGGTCTTTGGTAACAGCAATAGTAATCGAAAATCAAGCATATGGAAGATATTTATATAGTTACAGAATTTGATTCACCCTGTACATTTATTTAAATAATTAAATTGTTTTTCCAGCGGTTCTCTGAATACATAGGACGCACCGCCACTGCAAGAAATAAGCAACAGTTGCCCGCGATGTTCACCGGCGTACATGTGGACAGGAGACTGGCAAAGCCTTGTGTCGTAGCTCAAAGTTTTACGATATCAAACGAATGTTAGGTTGTTCGAATCGCGCTCATTGCTTGATTTTTTGTAAGTTTTTATACAGTCTCTCGTGATATTAATTTTACTCCACTATCGGTATCGTCATCGTCATCGTCATAATTTTCCCACATTTTGTCTTATTAGCATGTAAATTTACTGAGCTGCCAGAACAAAAATACTCATGAGCATAATAAACAATCTCACGTTTGACTGACACTGCATCGGCGTGCTTCTGGTCGACTAGTTTGTTGTTGTTAGCAAGCAGAAATTGGTTTCTAGGCTTGACGAGTTTCTAACTTTGATAAATGGAAATGGCGCTATTGAAGTCCATCAGTACAGAAGAATAATAAAGACGATAAATCATACTTTCAAGTGACAATGAAAAAATGAAAATTTTACTTTAACTTACACTAATAGCCTTCCTTATCCAACGATTCTGTCTGCACTTCATGGTTTATTAGCTAAGATAACCAGTGTAGAGATTATTCCCACATGCCTTTTCGATGTAAAAACTTCATTTCAATTAATTATTCTATTTTCTCCTTCTTTCAAAAAGTTGTACAAATTATTTCAAAATTACAGTAATTAAATTTAGGTATTAACTCTTTTATGTGCATTTCATTTCAATTTCTTCTATTTTACATTTCGTCATTAACATTTTTATATTAACGTTATGCAATAATTCCAGTTGTGAAAAACACCAAAAAAATACTGTACACTATGAGTTTTATTTAAAGAAAAACAAATGTTAAAAGGATTAAGTAAACTGTAATTAGGCTAACTTTATGACGATGTTACTCAACTCTAATATTTTAAATACTTTGTATTCCCACCATTCATTCATTACGGTGTGGAATACGTAACTATAAGGCTAGACATATATAATTTAGATACTAAGTACAGAGGACTGACCTGGCTTATGCACTGTAACACTTTCAATCTTACAAATAATATAATTATGCTTCCGCGAGTAGTAAGCATTATATTATCTTTTTCTATTCTAGTATTAGAAATCGCTCACAAGGGAGGACATTGATTTTCATATTGAATGGACACTCAAAGTAAGCTCTTTTCAGGGCTAGGTACATCAATTTCCAAAAAATTATAACAAAAAATAGTATATTCAAGAAACATACAATTCCCATTTAGACTACCATAAATTAGAATTAGGATATAGACTGTCATCATCATCGTCCTTGCAGGTAGGCCTATTAGGCCTAGTGTCCTGTTACGGTCTCCGTCCATCTTTTCAGGGGGCGTCCCAAAGATCGTCTTCCATGTGGTATATAGCGGAGAATTTGCTTGGGAGTCTGGAACGATCCATTCTATTGACATGGTTAAGCCATTTTTGTCTATAGTGGTTCAGATGTTCATATATAGGTGTAATTTTCAGTTCCTGCCTAATTAGTTAATTCCTTTTGTGGTCAAGCAAGCTGTAGCCGGCAGTCCTCCTTACAAATCTCATTTCCGCAGTTGTTACGCGTTGAACATCTGAGTTTCGGACAGTCCAGGCCTCACTACCATACATGAGGACAGGTCTTGCTAGAACTTTATATGCTTTTAAGCTGGTATGTTTTTGGGTTTTCGTGGTTGTAAAAACCTGGTTGATGGTTCTTAAGGCTCCATTAAAATGTTGAATATTTTCAGATATAGGCCTATCAGTAACGGGTAAATAAGTCAAATTATAACCTAAATATTTAAATGAGTTTACCTGTTCTAACGTATGGGTTCCAATGCAAATTTTACTCCTAACTGGCTGTTTACCTTGGAACGCCATAGGTTTTGTTTTGTTTCGGGAAATTTTCATATTGAAATTTTGAGCTTTTATATTCAGGTGATGTATTGAGTATTGCAGCTCGTCTTCATTTGTAGGAAAAAGAACCTACCTGATCGTCTGCATATAATAATGTATCTAGAGTACAATTTCGGAAGAGCGGGATGTTTCCATGAATTGTTAGTCGCCAATGTCTGATGATTGAGTTGATGTATATATTGAATAAAAGTGGTGACTGTAAATTACATAATTGTGTAAGATAGACATTTAGTTAATACTTTATTACATCCAAGCTCAATCTGCAACATGATGATATTATGTGTTACTGTTAGTAGTAGCCAGCGGCGTAGCTCAGTCGGCTGCTGAACGGAGTTCGCTCGGACGTGGGTTCGTTTTACTTGAAAGTTGGTTTTACTGCAGCGGTCACTGAGTGGACAGAAGTGCAGACAGCTTTTGCTGGACGTGCAACTGTGATAATCAGATAATGCCAAACCACGCCATGAAGACACTTCAGAGACATTGAGATAGATCATTACCGTCTTAATCTCGGCACTAGAACGAGGTGGTATGGTCGGCACCACGCTGCGATTGTCTTTTGCCTCCGGAAAGAACCCGGTATTCATCTAGAATGATTCACCATGAAAAACCTGAGCAGTTACTGAAAAGATGAAATAAACTGAAGTCTATTCGAGACAAAACTATTAGTTTCTCAATCATATTATGTGGTGTGCGTCATGTGTTAGTGAAACAAGGAAAGTTACACTTTGACAGAAGAAATGCAGCAAAATTATCACTGGCATTATATGTCATTCTTATGTTTTTATCACTTTTCGCGACGTCGAAAGGAGTTTCTTACAGAAAAGTATTGCTTAAGTGACCACTTCACTTCCATTTCCGCTATGTTCACATCACGAACATTCGTCTTTATAAATAGGAGACCTTGTATATTATTCATTATTGATATAATATATGAAAATTAATTAAAATAATTTATAAATGAAGTGAAGACACCAGGAGATCAAACTTATAGCAGCAAAGAATGAAGGCAAACGAGAGACGGGGAAATAAGAAATAAAGAGCATAATATGACTATGAATGCCACAATAAGTTCTTACCTAGTGTAACAGAATAATGCAATAAATGCGAGTGAAGCTGGGAAAAGTTAATGATTTAATTAAACATTTAATGAACAACTTATTTTTGATATGGTAAGGAATTAGCAACAGAATAATATGAAAAGAAATGAAGAATATAAATGAAGCAAATAAAGAGAGGAATAATAAACACGAAATGAGGTAGTAAAAAAACTTAAATGGAGAAAAATATGAAAATAGTCAGAGAATTAATATAAAACGGTCAAAGCATTACTGAACGACAGAAATTCAATAGCCTACGATACAAAAGAAATGTACAAAGAAAGGAACGTCATTTTATATCGATGCTAAGAGGTGATACGTCGTATCTACAAAAATTATTTAGTTTAACTGCATTATATTACTTATCATTATGTTTACAAAATTGGACAGTTAACTAATATTTTGTCCTCGAGTAGAAGACCTTGCAAGGTAGAAGCATATATAAAAAGTCTGTCTATTTTGAGAGAAACTAAGGTACCTGAGAGTGTTAAGGCCCAGCATATTATAAGGCCCACTACCTAGTTTTGGCATTAGTTACACAAAAGAGGCAAACCGCTCTTCAGGCCTTTTCTTCTTGAGGCATAAAGAAATTAAATTCCCGTTCTTGTTTGTAGTTGCCTGGTTGCAACAATTTATGTGATTATTTATGCTTTCTTCAAAAATGTTTGCAAAATTTAAGTTGATATTTAATCGTTTTACTGTGTGTTGTTAATATAATGTTAAATACACGTTATTGTGTAAAATTTAAAAAGTTTGAGGCTACCGTGCAACTTTCGCTAATGAGCATATGAGCAGTTCATAAATTAAAATTGGCGCGAAGTAACAGAGCAGACCCATGAAATAAATACGTAGAAACGCACACAAGTTTGTAGAAGTCCCTGCACTATGAAGTTCAAACTCTGAACCACAAACTTTCATGCAAGAAGTGAAACAAACGAAAAACTGACAGTTCCCAATGCAGAGAGAACATTGGATGAACCATCAATTTCAGGATTTATAAACATCCAGGGGACTAGGATGAGTTCTGTCTGCGAATAAAATTGTTTTAGGCATGCATATGTGTGTCTCTTGTGAATATTGGGTGCACGATGAATGTTTAGGTCTCACTGAGGGAAAAATTGAAAACTTTGTATGCCCAAATTGTGTTCAATACTTAAGTTATATTCTTTATTGTGGGCCTTATTATCTGTCACAGCAGGATATAAGGCTCAGTGATATGATGTTAATTTTGATTGCTCACAGCATTTATGTGTCTGTTTGAATATTTGTTTGAAGTAAAATATTATAGGATAACTATAAAAGTATGCTATTCCATTGTTTAAAAATTGCTAAACGTCTCCATTTCAAAGAAAGAACGTTTTATTCCTTAGGTGGGCCTTATTACCATCGGTTAACTTAATTGCAGACCTCGGGGGTAAATAGCGATAAGCATCAAAATTTAGATCGACAGTTTTCTGGTTGTTAACAGCCTATCAGTCACATTATGTTTGATTTGATTAAATAATTATGTAAATATGTTAACAAATTAGTGGATTATGCTACTTGAAATATATAGCAATCTTCTAGTGTTTGCAATTTTTATATGTGGATTATCATTATTTAACCGCCAAGTCTTCAATTTTTTTAACAATTATCTAATTCACCTGGAAATTCACAGATACGAGGTGTCACTTCTTAGCCATCGATATGTTATGTCAACTGAATGTTAAGATACTACCTAATTCTTACTAATTGCAAATGGTCTTTGGAAGTAAAGAACAACTGATATAGAAACAAGGAACTGTAACTAAAAATGTGACAAAATTTGATTATTATAACATTATTATTCATTACGTATTATACTACAACTACATCTTCATTGAGGCTTTCACAGCCTCAGGTAAAGAGTTGTAAAATGGAACGCTAATATATATATATATATATATATATATATATATATATATATATACAGGACTAACATTGTTTCACGTGGAAGAGTCTGAAGACATTTAACTGAAAATTATAAATGAGTAAATAACCATGAAGAGCCCTTGTCCACAAGGTATTGAGGTTGGGAATGGCAGGGCGGAACTCGACGTGCAGCCACCTCCTCGTGGTGAGTTCTGGGTTGTTTCATTTCATAGTGAATGGAACAAGCAAAGAGCTGCATTTTTACTGTAAGTACATTAATTTTAACTATTTATGATGATTAGAAAAACTCTACTGCAAGAAATAATTTGATTTTTTCATATAACACTGTATAAACAAACCAGCGTCTCTAAATCGACACATACTTTCTCACCGAATGTTTCACTACTTCACAAACATGCACATTTCTAATGAAAATGATGTAACCATTTATAATTTATTTTCTTGCACTAGCATTCGAGGGACATGTGTAAATGAGATAATTCTAGTAAGTACCAAAATCATTGCATAAAAGTTCATATTCTGGATTATTGATAATCACGAAATTAATAATTTATTTCAAATAATGCAACGTATGTTTTCAGTACGCGCAGTTCCCCAAGAAAAGGAACGAGACGATGGAATATTCTTAAGTCCCAGATGTAAGACACTGCGCATGATCGGACACCAGAGCACTGATACACAAGGTAACGAATATTTGAGTTACTTAAATTCAGACAATTTGGTTTGTTGCTAGCATCGTTCCGAGATTCACTTCAAAAACTGCAAAACATATGGCAATATGACGTAAATAATAGATAAGTATATAGATAAATAGTGTAGTTAAATCGACATTTGAACCTTCATGACTAGAGCGACACTCCTCGCAGAAATTAAAGCTTTCGTGTTGTCTCAGTAGCCAGAACCTAAGACTTCTGTGTATTGCCCAGGAGAGAGCGGGTTCGATTCTTAATCTATAACAAAGTTTTTTTTTTTTTTTGTCTGAATAACGTTGAAATATAGTTTTACAGAGTTCTCAGATTAAGTGTTAATGATCGCAGACAATATAAAATTACAAATTGAGGCGGTAGCCGGAAAAGGGGCCCATGGGTCTATAGGCCCTTTTTCGGGAGAATGTTTAAATCGATTCTCCGTGTTAAAATATACTTGCTTACTTACTTTCGTTTCAATATCTTGTACACAGATGACAGAGTAGCTAATTGAATGAACCCATCGACTCTTGCGTAGTTGTGAAATGCAGCAAACATCGACACAGTCAGTTTGAGGCAGGCACTGCAGGCAGTATAATTGTGTTGTGTGTAGCAGTTGTGATCTGTGTGCGATCTGAATTGTTTCAAAATGGAATGACATGAACATAAACGAAAAAAGAGGAGACAGGACATAAAAATGAACTTAAAACGGGAAGACAGAAAAATGAACAATCAACATGATATCACGTATGTAACTTCGAAAGGTGCTATTGTTGAAGGTAAGTTTTTGCACCCATTACCTCTGCTGCCAGAAGGAATGTTTCTCCAAGTTCACTGCTGATGAACGGAAAGATCTCTTCGAAATATTTTACAGTGGGCAAACAAAGTTACTGCAGAATGCTACAGTGGCAGGCTTATTATAAAAAACAACTTGTCATAAATGTAACTTAAATTCCAAAAGTAAGTCGAGAAAATGTATGGACATATTCTCTGCGTCGAAGTGGTGTTCAGCTAGAGGTGTGTCGTCAAATGATTTTGGAAATCTTCAAAATGATTGCCAAAAAACTGAGAGTAATACAAGGGAAAATATTTAAAAGTGAAAGATTTGAGGGATAAAGGAATTCCCATGAAAACAGACCATATAAAATTAACAACAATACAATGGGATTTACTGCAGTCATACCTGCAATCGATTCCACATAGCAAGATCCTTTATTGTCCACTAACCCAAACCTAAACATCAAGATTCTCTTTGGGTTATTCTGCGAGTATTACAAAGAAAATACTGTGAAAAACTGAATGTGAAGTGCAAAACATATTGCAGAGAGAAGAGTTAGAGTGGGAGACAACATCAATGTAGGCCTACTTAGATGATTCCCAAAGTGAGTGTGAGTGCATCAAGGATGTGCACTGAAGTGTAAACTGCATTGAGTGTGAATCCGTTCTAGATTAATATTAAATAAATAAATTATAATCTGTATTCTATACCCAATAGATATTCTTGATTTTTTACGTATTCGGTACAATTTATGACGCAACTATGAGATATATGTAAGAAATATAATTTTTCTAAAATTACTAAGAAATCGTAAACCTCTGTAATGTGCGCCGTTCAATGATGTTATCAAATTTTGCTAAAATATAATCATACTGAAAGTATTTTGATAAAATATACTTGTTCTCTGAAAAAAGGGTCTATAAAATGCTTCAATAAAATGCATTCTTTTATTAACACTATTAAATTTGGAATATATTATTTAACAAAAACTTGTAGACAAATATTATTGTAACAGTATGAAAATTGTTATGTTGATAAAAGTGCATCCAAATCGCAATGACATATAAATAAATTTTTCAGTCACTTTTTTCTCGAAACATGACTTTTGCTTATGGGCCCTTTTTCCGGCTACCGCCTCAATTATAAAAGATTACAAATGCTAATAGTGTGCAGCTTAAAAGTAGCGACGTGTGACAAGGTTCTCAGGGTTGCAGTCGCAGCATTTTTGATATCTGTTTTGTTAAAATTTAGCAGCGATTGTGAACAGTGTTGCCACCCAAATGTGCCAATAATACATTATATTATTTTAATATATTTCAAGAAGAAGAACAAGTCATTCATAATCATAAGTAATGCCCTGATACTGCCTTTATCAGCGGAACCGTGATAGGGAAGGTAGTACATATAACAGAATTACGAGGCCAAACTTAGGAAACCAGACAAACTTGGGACGACGGGCACGTCCTATGAGATTGGAATTGACTCCCACAATCTGAATTATCACTTGTACTTATAGAAATTATTAAAAAGGAATCTTGTATAAAAATCCAGAATTTGAAGGATTGAAAAGCAATATAATTAAGGTCCATTTTGAATCTTGCGTACACTACTTTTAACACTTGAGAATATGATAATGATTAATTGATTAACTAGTGGGACTTACTTATGTTAATTATGTAAGATTTGTCCGGCTTACAGCTGTTTCAGTGCTTCACGCACCATCGTCAGAGCCTACTAGATCATGGCGTCATCTCGAACTTCTCTGCCTGTTATGTGGGTGTGTTTGATTGTTGAAAGGTGTTGAAGAGTGGAGTCAAATAGTGTGTGTGTACTGAAATTGATCTGTGTGTTGAGAATTTGATCGGGGTGGGTTTTAGTGTGTTTGTATACAAACAGGTTCGTCTTGTAAAGTACCCATTACTGAAACTGAGGGTATTAAAGTAGTTAATCTTAAACCGTAAATGTAACAAAAACATTATGCAAAATTAATTGTTACAACTGGAAAGTGTAATGTAGGCATGATCACAAAATGTGCGTTTCTAAATTTGTTTAAAAGATAATAGTATCAAATGTAATATAGCTATTTTAGTAGCAGTATTTATTTAGTAGTATTTATTTATTTAACCTGGTAGAGATAAGGCCGTCAGGCCTTCTCTGCCCCTCTACCAGGAGATTCCAACTACAATATCAACAATAAAATTACAATTAGTATTAAATTTACAATTACAATTACAAATAATATTACAGTTAGTATTAAATTTACAATTACAATAAAATCAAAGTACGAAAAGATTACCTGAATAATTAAAGCTAGATAATTTATCATAGAGAAACAAAGAATATTTTATATTTACTGAATTACAAATTAAATCTAGAATAACAAAATTGTATAGTGATGAAATTACTGAATATTGAAATATTTTGTGATAGATTAAAGAAACTATTTACAAGTAATCAATTACTGACCAAGTGCCTAGTAAGTTTTCGTTTGAATTCAATTTTATTTCGACAGTCCCTGATGCTAGCAGGTAGCGAATTCCAGAGTCTTGGCAGGGCTATTGTGAAAGAAGATGAGTATGAGGAGGTGCGATGGGATGGTATTGTTAGTACTGTTTCATGACGAGAGCGTGTGTTCAGATTATGGTGGGAAGAAAGGTAAGTGAAGCGAGACGACAGGTACGAAGGAATAGAAGAGTTCAAGATTTCGAAGAGAAAGAGAAGTGAATGTAAATTTCTTTTCTTATCTAGTTTAAGCCAACCTATTGCTTCCAGGGATGGGGTAATATGATCATATTTACGAACATTGCTTACAAAACGTACACACAAATTATGAGCACGTTGAAGTTTCATTTTGTTGTCGCTAGAGAGGTCAGTCAGTAAAATGTCCGCATAGTCGAAATAGGGAAATGCAAGTGTCTGCACAAGGGACTTTTTTAAGCAAGAGGGGAGATGAACATTTATCCTTTTTAGCACATGGATAATAGAATATACTTTTCTGCAGGTTTCTGTGATTTGCATGTCCCAGTTGAGATTATTATCCATGTGAATGCCAAGATTTTTTACTGAAGAACTGAAAGGGATATGCACTGTACTTACTTTAACAGGGGAAATGTCGAGGTGTTTTACAGCGTCGGTTTGCCGTTTGTGTCCTAATATAATTGCTTGCGTCTTTCCAGGATTGATTTTAAGACGGAGTTTCTTTGTCCATGTCACAATCGAGTCAATGTCTTCGTTCAATTTATCTATAGCGTCATTTACTCGGTCTAAGCGGGAAGAGATGTAGCATTGAAGGTCGTCAGCATACAAGTGATATTTACAATGCCTTACAAGAGATGTAATATCATTGACATATATTGTGAACAACAATGGTCCGAGTACCGACCCTATTTATACAACAAGTTGCGAAATGATAGGGTTTTAAGCACGAGAGGTGAAGATTATCCACCAACCGGAAGAAGAGGGGGGATAACATGGCGAGTGCCTAAAACGCTAATTTCGCGAGAGCTTCATGCAAAATTTTTTAGACAGTCACTCATGTATTTATATTTTAAAGGGGATAAAACTGTTGATTCGTTCTCTCGCAATCCCGAACTCCTGATATTAAACGAATACTGAACCAAACAAATATTCTTCCACATAATGTAGAGGTATGCTTTCTCCATTCTGCACCAGTGCATATTTTTATGCACGCTCACCCGTTACCCATTTCAGTGAGTGCTGACGACCACTGCATTAGCAGGAAAGAATATAGAATAAGAAATTTGAATCGACCTGTATCTGACTTAACCACTAAACCTCATTGTGATCGTGACAAAATTATTACATTAATCTTCACTCCGCGAGGTTAGGGAATGGGCTTTCATCCTATAAAATAATACTTTACGATTTCCAGACATATTATTTTGACCTGTTTCATAATTGCATTCAAATAATTCCCAAGACTTCCTTTATTACATCAATTTATAATTTATGAATTATATTTCATTTAACGACGATCGCAACTTCCGAGGATACATCAGCATCGGCGGTGAACCTTCTTTTGTGGAGTTCTTTCACATGCCAGTAAATCCACTGACATCAGCCTGTCGCATTTAAGCACACTTAAATGTCATCGACCTGGGCTGAAATCGACCACAGAATCCCAGCACTCTACCAACTGCGTCACTCAGATCGACTAGTTCAGTTTGCTTATCCTCTTTCTACTTTGTGTGTAATCATTTTCATAGCTCTCAATATATAAATATTATAGATATTTATATTTAGTTGGTAGGGGAACTTCATTTAAGTTAACCAAAATCATTCTCCTTCTCTTAAATTTTCTAATGAGGACATTAACAACATTTTTCTAATGGTATTGAGAGATTCATTATCCATTTTACACAATCACTTGTATCACACTACATAATATTATTATTATTATTTTCTTTTTTACTTCTTTTCATTACTCTTAACTGTACTTTCATCTCATGTTTCTCCGAAATCAAATTGTAATAATTTATTTTTTAATTTAACATTGTTCTGTATTCTCTCCGCAAATCATATTGTATCTTATTTTTAATTTAACCTCTGCTTTGTTTTCTGGATCCTATTGGTCAGCCGTAGATGTCGGCTAGATGTCCCAAATTGTGGAATTAGTAGAATATACATTTTTATTGTGACGAGAAACGACTAGTAGATTTTTTCCAGTGGTCTCTCATTCAACGTACGCATTTTCTGTTTACAACTCCAAGTTGGGAAATTAAAACTGTAGTTTGATGTGATCCCTATTCCAGGTAGGATGTAGAAAGACTGGAAAATAGTCTCAAATGTCGGCTTTAGGCATAAAATATAATACATAGGTCATGTAACACGTATGGCCGAGTCCAGAAATGCATATAGAGTGTTAGTTGGGAAAACGGAGGGAAAAACACCTTTGAGGATACCGAGGTGTAGATAGGAGGATAATATTAAAATGAATTTGAGGGGGGTGGGATACGATGATAGAGACTGGATTAATTTTGCACAAGATAGGGACAGATGGCAGGCTTATGTGAGAGCGACAATGAACCTCCGGGTTCCTTAAAAGTCGTAAATAAGTAGGTAGGTAAGTAAGTATATAGGTCATGTTACATGTCGGACCATTCAATGAACAGGCAGTATAAGCAGCCATCGAATGTATGGATGCGTTCGAACAGGCGGTGAAATAAAGATATATCGAAGACATTGCATATAATCTCTATTATTTCTCTGTTCAAATTCAAATTCAAATTTATTTACAATTTACATTTGAATTGAATACATATGAATAGATACCCGAAATGAGCATAATGCTCGTGCTCGGGTACAGTCCAGTAGTCTACATAAATTTTACAGGGTTCAAATAATAATGCTGATGATATAAATAATAGTAACAATGCTGGGTAACTTTCGGTGCTGGACCCCGGACTCATTTCACTGGCATTATCACCTTCATTTCATTCAGACGCTAAATAACCTAGATGTTGATACAGCGTCGTAAAATAACCAAATAAAAAATAAAAAATAGTAACAACAACAACAATAATAATAATAATAATAATAATAATAATAATAATAATAATAATAATAATAATAATAATAGAATAATCGTGACAGAAATGATACAAGGATTGTAATACAAAATAATTAATAATAATAATAATAATAATAATAATAATAATAATAATAATTATTATTATTATTATTATTATAACAATAATAATAATAATAATAATAATAATAATAGTGATAAAACAAAAATATTTATAATAATAAAATAAATACTAAGACGGATAAAATAAAATATAAAAACCACTAGCGAGATTTAACACAACTTAAATAAGCATATAATAACCGGAAAAAATGCCAAACTCGAAAATCAACAGAAAAGTTCGTTGTATTGCAGACGACAGCAACCGCCGTATTGACATTGTGTTGTGCATTAATGGTAGTAGTGGGGAGCTGAAAGTCTACGTAACTGCCGTTCTCTTCGAATCTTCTCGTAAAATCATGGGAAGTTAATGCTGAAAAAACAAAATGTCTACGAGTCAAACTTTTCATTATTACCAGGATAAATACAAATAATACTGAAATATATTAATCGAGTTTCAGTTATAGATCTCTCCTTTTGTGTAAGAGGTATCATATCAAAATATTTTATGAATGGCGGGGGAAATATAAATTTCAATAACTTTCTAGTGACAAGATATAGTGACAAGTACAATCAAGTGTATCTGTGGCGATGCTAAGGAATCATTTATTGGAGATATACACTGTTATTAATTAAGAAAAATATCTATTTATATTTATTACAATGTTTAAAACCCTGGATCACTTCGCGTATTGTTAAATCAATACGCGCAAGAGACAGACTAGCCAAAAAAATAAAATGTGAACCTTTGAATGAAGATTTATCAAAAAAATATAAAAGGTACAGAAATATCTTAACTTGCGTTATAAGAAATATGAAAGTTAGTTACTACTCAGAGAAATTTGTCAACAATAGGAATGATCCCAAAAGATTTTGGCAGACTATTAACGAATCTACTAACGTTTCAACAATTAAAAGCTGCAGTATTATGGAAACAGTAAATAAAGATGGCTCAATTATTAAGAATCATTATGGTATTGCAAACGAACTTAATGCTCATTTTACAAACGTAGGAAACAATATAGCATCAAAAATAAACAAAAACACGAGACTCTCTTCTTCCTTTTCTTATCCATCATCATCATCATCATCATCACCATCATCAATGTTCATGTTTCCCGTAAGTGATAAAGAAATTATAACTATTGTTAAAACTTTCAAAAATAATGTGGCTCCGGGTGTATCACTACTATAACACTCAAAATGATTATTGAACCCATATCGAAACCACTAACCCATGTCATTAATTTGTGTTTATCACCAGGTGTATTTCCAACTGATCTTAAATATGCTGTAGTAATGCATATATACAAATCTGGTGACAGAAACAATCTCAGTAACTACAGACAATTCTCACTCTTACCAAGTCTCTCTAAACTATTAGAAAAATTTATTAAAAGCAGGCTAATTAATTTCTTAGAAAAAAAAACAGTCTATTAAGACAAAAGCAGTTTGGCTTCCGTACTAACATGAGCACGGACGACGCTATTATAAACGTAACATCAAGGATTATCAAAGAATTAGACTCGGGTAAAAAATGTTTGGGAATTTTCCTAGATATTCAAAAAGCCTTTGATACTGTAGACCATAATATACTCACTTCTAAACTTCATGCCTACGGTATTAAAGGAATCGCTTTAAATTTATTTAAGTCATACTTAAGCAACAGATCCCAATCAACGAAATTTAACGACCAACACAGTGAAATTCGTAATATAAATATAGGTGTGCTACAAGGTACAGTTTTAGGCCCACTACAATTTTTAATATACATCAATGACTTGCTAAAAATTGATATAGGAAACACATCTGGAGATATACCGATGATACAGCCGTCATGTATATCTTCAAATAAACTATCAATTTGAGAAAACAGTTATGCCTTATACATTAAAAGTGACACGTGGACGTAGGAATGTGAGAAGGAGGCACTCCTATAATTAACAGAGCTAATATCGTTCAGAGAGACGTAAATGTTGTGAAACACCGGATTAGACGTTACCATTATCAAGGAGAAGGTCTTAAAACGAGACCGAAAACAGGATATCCTAAGAAAACCACATTTTGGAATGATGTGATATGGTCCGATGCAAAAGTATTTTCATCTGACAAAGACGGTGACTTTTTTATGGCGGCCAGACATTTACAGACATGACCCACAACATATCCCATAATGAACTCACCTGAATTTTCTAAACAGTTTTTATTCCGTGCGAAGAAGAAATGTGTAGTCAAATGTTTCAATTAGATTCAATTTTAGGTCTGTAACCGTAACTTATTTATAATAAAATTTTATATTTGCATTTATATGGTTAATAAAATTGACACTATTCGTTAATATACTGTAATATGAAACGTAACTTGCCGTATATAGCCTATCGATTGTAACAATAACAACATCCATGGTTAGTAAGGAAGGCTGTGAAATACCACATAAACTGCAGTTTCACTATTTTCTTGTAATATTCCTGCTGATGTTGTAAAATAAAAGTTTATGAATAATTTAAAACCAATTCATATAAAATAGTAACGTCAACATGTTATAAAAGTCTTATTTATATATTTAAAGAAAACTAGTCTCAATCCCAGAAAAATAGCTTTCCACCTCGCCATGACTGCTAAAGTCCTCGAAAACCAATATAATTTCGTATCGGCATTTATTTTGCAATCCAATGTACTAGACTATCATCTACAGCTTCTACTCACTGAAGTTAGTTCCATTTTTCATTAAAGAATTCACGTTCACCGCTCAACAAGTAACAATGCCGTCTTCAACAACGCAAATGTCATATTAAACCGCAATTACGAGTTTTTATTTCGTTTAAAGCAAGCAAAGATAGCGCTTTGTGAAGAGAATATGTATTGAGGAGCTCGCTCCGATTCCCATAGGACAACCAGGATGAACCTCTTCCCACTAAGGTAAGCTTTCTAAGTTATATTACGATTCCTACTTGAAAACTGAGATAATAAATAGGGAATAAAAACATTTAGGTCTTGTAGCGTCAATGGCGATTCTAGGAATACATGTATATATTACTGGGGGCTGATAATTAAGTCTCGATAAGTCAGGCACATTTAGAAACACTATAAATATAAAAATTATTCAGGACAATGAGGATTTACGGTTTTAATACATTACATTGTTTTATTACCATCATTCATTATCCGTAAATATAAAAAAAAATAAATGTTGTAATGCAGCGCTTCTGAAAGTGTGGATAATGTGAATCGTAAATTGTATTTAAATAGCATTTTAAATTTGGAGAATACTGCAAAATGATACAAAGTCACAAAAATACGAATCAATAAAACATCAAACATCATCAATAATAATTTTTATAATATAATCGTATTATTACAAAATAAATAATAATTATTATATTTCATTATTATTAATATCATCAATATTATTAAAGATCTAAAAGAAATATTATATTAAATTTATCAGTTCTATATCTGGATTCTTTGAGTATTTATCCATGAAAACAAATTGCCGAAATAGGCTAAATGCAGAAGAAGAAAAAGGTTTTAGCTTTCCATCTACGCCGATGTTCACTAGTTGTGTTAAATTAAATTCCAAGCGTTCCGAGAATTTTAGGCGGCTTTTACAAGTCTTTCAGAAATTTTAAAACAATTCCAGGAATCTATATGTAATTCACTGATTCGATCATCGCTATTTATTGCAGTATTGTAGGTCTAGAGAGACTCTACAAGCGACAGAGAAAAATTTCAGAGAAAGTGAACTCTAAAACTTTCATAGAATCCACTCATTCAGGAATAAGACTAATTTAATTGCGTCAATCATGGGACACCCTACATTATTTTCATTTATAGCCCTTCAAACTTCACCCTCGTCGATTAAAATTTTACTATTTACTATTCCGCATTTTCGAAATTTTCTAGGGAAAAAAACAGGAGCCCATGCAGTGGGAACCAGCATCTGGCTACACCAGGATAGCAGCAATGTATGGGAATTAATGCTGGTGGACTAAATGTTTCGTCAACAAGGTAAGACCATGCGGTTTTCATTTTCTTTTCTAGGTCAAGTAATTGAATTAGCATGAACTATTACTCCAGCAGTATTCCTGGTCCGCACTGCAGTAGCAGGGAACTGAGGTTTGAGATTGTTTACCTCTAGAAATATAAGGCTTTTGCTCCGAGAAATATTCATGTTAAATTATTGCATTTTCGTAACGTTTTGAACGGGAAATTCTCTTTAATTCTTTAAATGAATTTGTACAGATTTTTTGATAGCTTGCATATTCGAATGTGTGGAAATATTTAGATTTGAAAGACGATATAACAGTATGTTCTTCCGTAAAGGGTTTTGTGTCTTTTGGGGTTTATGCAACATAAACTGTTACAAACCGCGTAGAAAACAGTCACGAGTACAGATACGGAAACAAAAAATTGGAGCTCCCTTATTATCCAAGTTCCGCTTAAAACACACTGCGCATGTGCAGTAAGCAAAAAGCCCCTGTATATATGCTACTTGTCGACAATCGTGCGAAATTGTTGCCTACATACAGGTGGACTTCCATCAAGAATCGCTCCATGAAAGAATTTCGAGAAGATTGAGTACTCAGTGTGTATGAGAATGCGTAGCACTTCTTTTTGTAACGATTTTGTTGAGACGGGCTGTTCGCTCTTGTAGCGCCTGTTCACTCTGCTTAGCATTTTCCTGCAAATGCAAGTGCTGTAATTTTAACTATGATTTTTCTGGCGTTCACAACAAATACAGAAAGACGAGAATAAGATCATTCCAGTATCCATGTTAAACAGTGTAATGTACATAAATTTACAATACGAATAGTGACCATTATGGAGACTTGCAATGTCCAAAGATTACTGGACACCGCCATAAAATTATCTTCACACGTAATTTCACGTCAACATCAAATGTGAGCTCTGTTAGACATATTTTCGCTCACGGAACCAAGAGCCAAAGCGCTTTCGCAGTACAATCAAAATTGCCCCATGTCTAACTTTGTGCCACCCACTCCACATGAATATAAAAATTAAAGTTGAAACTTTTCGTTTTTCAGGATTTTATTAACCCTATAAATTATTACTTTAATAAATCAGATTCAGTTCACGATTATTTCTTAGTAGGGTCTGTTTCAAAATTTCTCTTATAATTGAACAAATTAATAATACTGAAGTACTCGTATTAGTTCCATTAATCTTGATAACTTCATCTTGTTCCTGTTTTGCATCTATGTATTCCGCAAACTGAAAATAAATTAATCGCATTTGTGAACTTAAAAATGGTGTCGTTCTAACAATCTTAATATTAATGTAGACAGAACATCATGTTTATTTCTTTTAGTAATAGTGTTATTTTCACGCATTTACCGTTTCAATGGCATGAATTTAGTCTTAAATCATCCTGGAAGACCAATTTTTTTGGTTTCATATTCGATAACGATCTTAGTTTTCTTTTCACATTGATGATCCTTATAAAGCTTTAGACTCAATAAGGGGGGCAAAGGCTAATTGGGATTTCCTGGTCTCTGATCGGGTCAAAAACCCTGATGGAACTGATATTTAACCCTTGCGATGAATTTCGGTGAAGTCCGGAGGGCCTAATTAGTCAAATCCACTCTCCTCACCTCCACGCTGGGGCCCCCTGGGATCTTTTAAGATGCGAAAGAGAGAGTGGTGTGCGGAAAGCAGTGGGAAGCTACCGCATTCATATATCACAAGAATAATTTGCAAGTATATCATGATGAGTTCGTCCCTGGTAAAAAACTCCGGACGTAAACTATCCCCCCGATCGGATGTCCGGGTGGGGGATACTGGGGAAGGACGCTTCATGATGCAAGCCAACGAAGAGAAGAAAAGAAGACCGATGTCTACCGGATCGTGGAATGTGCAGACTTCAAATCTACCAGGTAAGTTGGAAAAATTGAAGGAAATAATGAGTCTCGGAAGTTGTTGAAGTATCATATTTTTTCTTAGATAACACAGACAATGCAGGATAGAATATAAACTCCTTTCACTTCAGCGCGAACCAACATATCCTGCTTTTATTTTGCGTTTATTTGAATTTTATTAAATCTTTTTTGGTTTACGGGTTTTTTAGGAAATGTTCTTCTTTTTGTTGCATTATTGTCCTTTTCTTCTTTTGAACGGAGTTTTTTATGGTGTAAACATAGTCTACATTCCAGAACCTACTGCAGATTGCGTCATGCAGATATTTGCCTTATGGTTGCAACAGCCTTAACTCCTGATCACGTGTGTAACGTGATTGTCCCCATTCAACACAAAAAACAAATACTGCAGCCACAGTCCTCGCAGTCAGCATATGTATCTTACAAGTGAAGACACTATTGACAAAGAAGGTGCTGCTTCTATAGCAGTTTCTCAAGGCTTGCTGGCCGATTATCATCGTATCACAATCTCTTCATACGCATGCAAAATAGCCGCATACTACCCATACCAACACATAAGACATCATCGTATTCATCGTACACAATCTCGCTATCGCGCTTGAGGAATACTCACCCAGTGACATCAGAAATCTGTTCCTCCATTTACTGTTTGAGTCGCTTGAGAAACTTCTTGCCCTAGCAACTAAACCTTACCCTAGTACATGCCCTAGTAATGCCGCACTTCTATAATTGTGACGTTTTGTTAAGTGACCTAAGTTCTGAACTGTCAGTCAAGTTACAGCGAGTTCAGAATATGTGCATCAGATACGTGTGCAACATCCGACGATATGATCACATATCACCGTCCTTCGCAAGTCTTTCGTGGCTCCGACTTAAAGAACGTAGAACTTTACACTCTTTGTCTTTACTCTTTTGAATTCTGCACACCTCAACACAAAGTTACCTTTCGTCTCGTTTCTCTTATCTATACTCTAACCACGACGTAAATATTAGATCACTTAGCCTATCTGTGGCACGCTAAGTATACCTCTTCATAGAACATCTTGTTATTCATCATCTTTTACAGTATCCACCTCGCGACAATGGAATTCCTTGTCACAAAGTATTAGGGCTGCAAGAAAATACTTTTAAAAATAGCTTAAAAGATAACCTTCTTAGCATTTCACTCCAATCATACTAATTTAAACTATCACGGACTACATTGTTACTTTTTCCTTTAGACATGCATCCTGATAGCGCTTTTCAAAATTGTTTCATAATAATCTCTTTCTATTATCTAACATTATTTGAAATATATTAACATTCTACTATTTTAGCTTACTTCTGCTACACAGTTTGTATTTCAGTGCTTAAATAATAGTTCATAGTATTTTGTTGTTTAATTCGTAAATAACTCTTGTGTACATGTAACTCTTATATAAATCAAATTTTTTAATTCTTTGTAGGTTCATACATATGTATGTATACTTTTTGCTGGTTGAGTGGAAGAGAAGGTCCTACGGCCTTAACTATGCCAGCTAAAATAAATTGTTGTTATTATTATTATTATTATTATTATTATTATTATTATTATTATCATCATTATTGTCATCAGAGACTGTCGGAATTAAACAGTATTCAAAAATAAATTTAGTAAGCTATTCTTACTGGGAAGAGTACAATGCAGTAAACTGAGTATTCTAGCTTTATTGTAAATGTTTCGCAATTGTTCCTGTTTCATTTCCATTAAAATCTTACTTATTCAAACCCGTCTCCCTCCAATAACGTTCTTTCATCGTCGTCTCTACACATGTAATATTTCGATAATAAATCCTGTAGTATGCCAACACTGCCTTGTCGGTATAAAATATATTATGGAACAGCAGAATTAAATAAGAGAGAAATTCTCTAATATTTATCACTGTATGAAGTCAAAACGAGTAGTAACCCACCCTGGAATACTACCTATGTATAAGTAGGCAGATTGCATTCTTATAAAATATTATAATTTCTACGTATTTGTGTGTCAGCATTTAACACTTGTCTAGCTATAAAATAGTAATCAATTTTTTACTCGTAAGTATTAATGAAGTGAATAATAATAATAATAATAATAACAATAATAATAATAATAATAATAATAATAATAATAATAATAATAATAATAATAATAATATCTTAAATGTAGAAGATGTGAAAACGTTCGCATCTTTTTTTGTATCAGTATTTCAACGTACTCGCGCGTTTGGATATTGTCGTGCGACGTCATAAAAATGGCCGACAGGCACGACAAGAAGGATAATTTGCCTTGGAAACACTATGGTTTGCTATTTTGAACGAATGTTTCAGGATTGCTGCGAACTGCGGTTGGAGTTTTCAAAGCAGGATCTGCGCTCGTGGGACACCGTGGATTTGCGGGAGGCGCAGCACGGATGTCCTTAGGGAGGCCAGGACTGGTGAGACTTATTACAATGACTGGGATGGCGGGAATAGGGGGGTATTATCTGTGGAAGAACGGTGGTCTGGCGGACAGGGATGAAGACTCCGCGACGCCTGATCCACCTCCCTCTTCATCCACAACGTCAGACCTCCGGTATCCCACACGATTTCGTTATTTTTACATACCCCCCACACCAGTAGGTTCAATGGCGGTCAAAGAACAGTCATCACCAACATTCCCATCACCTTCACCTCCATCTCCATCTCCACCGCCACCGCCACCTCAGTCTCCGCCTCCGCCTCCGCCTCCGTCTCCGCCTCCTCCCCGTTCTATCCTGAAAAAGGATAAACAAGAAGAACGGGATCCCGATCGTCCCAAGAAGAAGGTCCAATTTGACCTCTCCCCGAAGTACCGGCACTATTCACCTCGACGATCAGAGGACGAAGATTGCAAACCCCCAGACAAAGAGTCTCTCCGCGAGTTCTATGTCCGAGTTATGGGGGAGGAGTACATCAGGAGAAAGGAACTCGGATTACCAAGCAGTTCAGAGGAGGAAGACTAGCCCCAAAGGCAAGAGGAAGAAACAGCGCGAGAAGATCGCCAAAACACCAGGAAAGAACGCCTGTCCCGGAGACAAAGGTAAGAGATTACGTATCGAACTTAGATAATAATGTACTCCTGCCTCTATCTTGTAGCAGCTTCTGTACTCTGACTACTTAGATCAGCGGCTTCCAGCCTATTGGGTGTCAGGATCCTTAAAGGTTCATATTTTATTTTAGCGGACTCTCTAAAATGTTTAATATAATTTAAGCCCTCAAACTTATTCTATTCGTTAAATGTTTGCATGGTGTAGTGAAGTAAGCATCCTTAATAATATGTATGGAAATTAAATTTTAGTTTCAGCTTTAAATATGACCTGAAATCAACATACAATAGTAATATGCGTTACAAGAGCGGTATGTTGACGTTTTCATGTTCGAGGAAAAGATTGAAAAAGTGAAACGTAGTTGAGCTTTTTTAATTTCCGAGAACATGAAAACAAACATACCGCTCGTGTATCGTATATTATTTTGTGCGAAGATCGTTTATTACATACCTGAAAGAGGAATTTCTAATTAGTTGCAATGAGATCTCCATCTTGGTTTCTGTTTAATGACGGCAACTTTGGAAAACAAATGTATCTATCTTCAACATTGTTGCTATAAAATATTTTCTGTGTTTACTATATTCCAGCAGGCCGTGATATACGTCTGTCTTTTTTTCCCCCCAGTCTATAAATGCGAACTTAAAACAATCGGTAAGGTTATGTAATGATTTATTTTTCATTTTAATATTTTAACAATATTATTTATATAACATATTGCAGTAATAACATCGGCATCTGGAATCTTGTTGATTTCTTCACGGCTTCCTTAATGTTACTTGCATTACAAATGCAGTAACTTTTGTGGTGTTGTAGAGTTTACTTAATTTTTGCAAATATTTGAAAACAATAATTAACAGTGCAATTTAGGTGAAATTGCAGTGGTAAGTTTCCAATTTATAATTATTACTATGTTAAACGTCTCTAAAAATAATATGTTAAAAGCCTAAAGCAGTAAAATGAATATGGCGCTTAAGCGGTGAGAAGAGGGAAATTGTTATGTGTGTTACGTTGGGAATACTGAATGTGGTATTTCACACTTACCGCGTATTGGTTTTTTGCGGAAAGCAAGCAAATACGCACAATCTCGCACAAATATAATTTGCATTGTGTGATGTTTTCTACAGTTTTATATATATATATATATATATATATATATATATATATATATATAACTGTAGAAAAGTTTAGTTCAACATGAAATTTATTCTCTTGCGAATACTAAATCAACACTTAAATTCTAAGAGGAAGAAGAAGAACAGTTGGACGAAGAGCAGTTTCGCTTCAGAAAAGAAATGGTATGCGATTAAACTGCTACCTACAATCTGCGAAAGATACCTAGAAAAGAATAAAGAAGTAGCCTATATGTAGTATTTGTGGACCTAGAAAAGGGGTTTGACAGAGTGGATTGGAATGAAATGATGGCGATCCTAAAGAAATTAAGTGTGGACTAGAAAGAGAGAAAGCTGTTCAGTAATCTTTATTTGCAACAACGAGTCTAAATCAGGATAGGATAAAATTGTCAGAAGTAATTGAAATAGGGAGAGGAATACTTCAAGGGTGCCCTCTAACACCTACCGTGTTCAACATCTACCTGTAGGATTTAGTGAAGAACGGGGTGTTAATTCTGGATGCCTGGCCGGCCATTCTACTGGTCCACGCCGACCAATCCAAAGTCCAGAGAACTATTCGTCCAGTCTGCTGCAACAATCCTGTGGCTTAATCCACCAGAATGATGAATGATATCAATTCTCTCATCTTTCGATAATGTCATCACGAAAATCAAGAAACTGTCACAGGTTAACCAAACAGTAAAGGAGGAAAAATTAATTATCAGAATTGCATAAAAATACCTTTCCAAAGCCTCTTTAATATTGTACCAAGTTACAAAATATCTGTAGATGCAGCAACTAATGTTTGTGTCTTTATGAGTTACCGTTAAATAACTTGAAAAGATTAGAGACATCTCAAAACGAATTGCACCATTGTTTTTCTCAGAAAATTTCACACGATTTTGAGTACTTACATGACCCACTCTCTATTAAAAATTTCAGAGTTGCATTTAAAATTACGGCTTTTGAGATAACTGAGGGCTAGAATCGATTGTGTCACTGGTAGAGCATTTGGTCTTGCAAATACTGAATAATAATCGAAAATCAAGCATATGGAAGATATTTAAATGGCTCCAGATCCGTAATGACGAGAGCAACCTTGTGTTCGAAATGCGTGCGGAATAAGTATTAGCTACAAGACTTCAATTATGGCCAGTTTTATTTATCTACTGTACGATAAGAGATTGAACGTATCAACCTGTACTGAACTTTTACTTCACTCATCAAGTCAAGAATTTGGAACCCAGTGTTGTCAAAAAAATGAGATGCGCCCATAGTGCAGTACTGATGTCCGAACTTTTCTCCCAGTGCGTTGGATTGGATTTGAAGAACCAGTACGTCTTCATATGGGACTATGTATTGAAACAATCAGAAATATAATTCGACCTGGAACATTAGCAGTACGATTAGCTGCAAATATAATTGCTGGGCATTTACAATGTAAAGGATTTCTAGATTCAGAGGCACTGAAGAAAGTTATGAGTTATAACTAATGCACTGAACAGTGCTGACGCAACCAATGTTATAAAACATCGGCCAGGAACTAGAACATCAATTGAATATTTGACGAACTGCCGGCGGCATCCGTGTTGAAATTCAGTAACGATTTCATTAGCTTACGATAACTATTCCACAAAAAGTTGTTTCCGATCTCTGGAAACTAATTTTGAATTACGTCATATATGTCAGAAGTCACACGACACCTGAACTGTAGTGAGAGGTGACAGACCAATAGTGAGTGATTCATAGAGTGCACGGTGTCTCACAGCAGCAATACCCAAGAAAATTGAGCCTTTTTGGGAGGGACACTTTACGACCATTTCCAATGCCAAGTACAGTTAACTGAAAATGATAGAAGCCTGCCAAAAACGTAGTTTCGTTGTTTGAAAGAAGGGAATCTTCTGTGTACTTAGTAAGACTGGTAAAGCTCGGTTGGGATTAATTTTTATCATTTTGGGGGGAGGGTGAGGCTTGTGGCGGGGGGGGGGGTGAATTTGCTTGCTTTTTCCCCTCTGGAATTAATCCCCAACTGTTAATAGTAACAACACCATTGAGGAAGAAATAAAAGAAAGAATTCTAATGGGAAACAAAGCGTACAATGCCAACCTGCAGTTATTTAGAAGTAAATTAATATCTAAAGAGTCCAAATTTAAGCTATACTGTACTACAATAAGACCTGTAGTAACTTATGCCAGCGAAACATGGGTCCTTAAAAACTGCATAAAACACAGACTACTAATTTTTGAAAGAGCAAACTAAGAAAAATGTTTGGTCCAATTAAAATGAATGATGTTACATAGAGAATTAAATATAACAGTGAACTGAATGAGTTGATAAAGAACAGGAACATAATAAATCATATAAAATAACTAAGATTAGGATGGTTTGGTCATATAAATAGAATGGAGAATAATAGACTGGTCAAACAAATATACAAATGGAAACCGATAGTTAACAGAAAGCAGGGTAGACCAAAAAAATAGATGGGAGGATGATGTCCTGAATGATTTGAAATTGATGAAGGTGGAAAACTGGACAAAGATAGTTGGAAGCCGTAAGGAATGGAAGAAAGTTGTGAGAAGGCCAAAACTTTCACCTGAGAGTTGTATAACCTGAAGAAGAAGAAGAAGAAGAAGAAGAAGAAGAAGAAGAAGAAGAAGAAGAAGAAGAAGGAATTAATCCCATCCTAGCTGTGCCAGTCTTATTAAGTAGCCCTACACAGAATATGCCTTTCTTGGAAATGAAGAAACCAGGTGTTTTGCAGGCTCCTATGATTTTCACGTAATTGTACTTGGCATCGGAAAGTGTCGTAATGTAACCTTCCCAAAAAAGCTGGATTTTCTTGAGCATTGCTCCTGTGACACACCGTGCACTCTGACTATGAAATCACTCACTACTGGTCTGTCACCTCTCACCATAGTTCAGCTGTCGTGTGACTCCTGACGCACATGATCGGAAACAAACCTGAACAATATATGCTATTCTTGTGTATTTTGTACTTGATATTAGTTACAAGCACAATTGAACTAAATCTGAATACTACCTGTATATCAATAATATTTTTGTAGTATTTATACTACTGTAAGTGCGCTTTGTAAACTGCCATTAATACTGAACATAGCTGAAGCAGGCGGAGTAATTTAATTGATAGGGGAAGTCCAGACAGTACTGGAAAAAATTGATACAGAATACGCTGACCACTTCAAACATTTTTGTAACATTAAAAATAATAACAGAATTATTTTCAAAATAAGCATTAATTCTGGGGCACTAATCGGTTTATAATACATTTAATTATAGCTAGTAATATACTGTATTAAATATAACCCACATTCTCGCGGCCCACAGAGAGAGTTATACCTTGAAGCTGGGGGACCGGATGCTATACAACCCAAGTGACATGTTCGTATTTTATAATCATTTTTAAGAAGTTTGGAGAGTAATGAAGAGCAGATAGGTAAGTGCATTGAAATATTTAACGGATAATTACACAATTGATTTTGGTACAATTTCTATATTCACCTGCATGACTGTATAGTCTGCACAAAACTAGAAGCGACGCTGATATAACCTCTGCAGTTACAAGCGTCTTTCGAATTAAAAGCATCTGTATAAGATCTTCAACCAAATATCAAATCTTATTTCTTTTAAAATATCGTTATAAAAACTTTGTAGTAAAACAACCTTATCCCATAGGTTTGTACATTCACTAATACAATATTTTTTTTTTATTTTAACACGTTTATTTTGATGCTACTGCAAATAAATCATGCATATGTCATCCCCTAGAGTGAGCCTGAACATTTAATTAATATAATCCACATTGATCTGAAAACAAAATTTACAGGCATCTTTAAAGTTTCAAATGCTGTTTTCTTCATAATGCAAAATGACGGATTAGGACAGTGTAGCACGGGATCTTTTATTTGACTTTGACTAGCATACTAACAGTAAATGACATAACCTGTGCCTCTTCAACTTCTTATTATACGAAATATTAAGGGAAAGTACCACCACGATGCAGAAATTCAATTTCGAGATTTGCAAGATTTTTATGCCCATGTTGTCTTTCTATATTTCTTATGTAAAGCTATATTGGATGGAATTTGTTCACGTCCAGTATCTGAAGTCAGTTAAATTGGGACTGATGCACATAAAAGATAATTCTCGGCTAGTCTTCATATCATAATCTCAATGACCATTTATTCTAAATCTAGCACAAATATTTTATTTTTAAGTATAATAAACTAAGAATGAAACAGTGAAATTCCAGTCAGAACCCTTCCAGGCAGAAGCCTTGGTACTACCCATTGCAGAAGATGCGATGAGCAACAAACCTTAGCCCATATACTGGGTTTTTGCCGAAAGGGACAATTACTGAGAATTACAGCCATAAAATTCCCTCCATGATTGCCAATGAACTTCGCCGGGCTGATAAGTATGAGGTGCACGAGGAAATTGGGTGCCTTTCCGCTGTCGGTTCAACTCGAAGAGCAGATATCATTGTTATAGACCGAAAAAAAAATTGTGAACTCATTCTAGATCCCACAGTCCGTTTTGAGAGCAGCGAGGAACAACCTAGAGAAGTCTGCAAAGAAAAATGGGAAATTTATCTGCCATGCTGCAGTGATTTGAGGACCAAATATAACATCAATACATGGGGCGTTATAGGAATTATGATTAGGGCTAGAGGCACAATCCCACGGGAGTCCTTAGAAGTCTTCCGAAAATGAAAAGTTCCTGACAGCATTCTGGAGATGATATAGGCCTACTCCACTGTACCGAAGTCATCAATTTTCATAAATAATCATCATTTGTATTCTTTACAAAATGTAATTTGTGTTGTAGCCTAAATTGTTCGTTGCATTTCCAATAAAATTTCAATGATAGCCTACCTAATGCGTTGAAATGAATATAAATGTTCTTTTAGAATTGATTGGGAGGCCGATTATTAAACCCTGGTTGGGACGGCTATCAAATATCTATCTGGAAATTAATGTAATATGCAAGTTTACCTTTCATTTGCGTTGCTATGTTATCTAAGTGGTGAGTACACCTGACAGAATATGGTTCAAATGTATTAGTGGTAGCGGCGGAGGTAGTAGCGATAGTAGTAGCAATATCAGTACCCTTTATTTATTATAGCAACACTTCTCTATTGCAGAGGCTATTCAGTGTCCAAATTTAATTTATATGCCCAAATCACTCCAACAGGTACAGATTTCTTTTACGTGTCGGAAATCTTCTGCACGGACGTCCCAGCCTTACTTCCCTCAGAGAGGAAACCATGTTACAGGTTTCACTACATCGGTCGGATCTGCATATTTTTCCATTTCATTTCATTTATTGTATACCATAGGTACCTTACATTAGCATGGAGCTCTAAGATGTGGAACAAATATGATTTTACAAGATTATAAGTTTTTTTTTTTTGGTGAAATGAAGTGAGCCGAGGATTCGCCGTAGATTACCTGCTATTTTCCTCATGATTGGGGAAAACCTCGGAAAAAACCCAAGTCCTAGCGCAGCTCCGGATCAGCAGGCTGGCGAGTCTGCCGACTAAGCTATTTTGGTGGCTCTTTAAAAAATATACAGTACATAGCAAGCAGATGACTCAGTTTACAAACCTCAACAATTATTCATCAGTTGAGCTACACATGTATGTATTAATGGGTAAACGTGAAGAAATTCGGTAGGCTATTTAATGTACTAGAAGCAGAATTCATTATTAAACTGTAAAATGTGCTAATCTGCAAAATATCAATTCAATATTTACTGTCAACTAGAAATATTTCTCTCCATTCTTACAAAGATACTGAAAGTTATTTATATCCAAAGAAATTATTATATTCGCCCTATATGGAAAATTTTTGCAGACATCGAAAAGACGTCTCTAATATAAAAAAGCATCCCAAGTGCTTCAGTTGAGTAAATTAATCACAAAAATGGACGTAATATTAGAATTCCTACACATCAGTATTGTCTGTACCTGTTCCCTTATCATCATCAACACAAAGTCACGGTGTGATGAAGTCACTGTCCTTTAATATTAAATGTAGACGGCATTTGGAATGAGGGGTGCACGTCAGTGTACTGTATATTTGTATGTGTTTATTCAAACTGCAAATGGGCAAACACTTGGTGGCACTGGTGATATAATTACACACAATAATCACAATTAGTAATAATAACAATAATAATAATAATAATAATAATAATATTTTAAAGTAACCTAATAAAAGTAAACCTAATTTGCCATTACAACTTACATACACAAATGCATATTACATTATATTACATTCATTCATTGATTCATTCATTCATAGTTTTCTGCAAACCCAGCTGTCTCTAATCTTTCGTACACCCTGCTTTCCTCTTCGTCCCCGCATATGATCCATATTATGGTAATGTCTTTTATCTCCAGATATTTTCTTCTTCTTCTTCTTCGAACTCTTCTCCCGTTCACTATTCCTTCCAGTGCATCCTTCAGTAGGCAGTTTCTTCTCAGCCAGTGACCCAACCACTTCCTTTTATTTCTCATCCTGATAAGTTTCAACATTATTCTTTCTTTACTCACCCTTTCCAACACAGCTTCATTAATTCCATTTCACACGCTCCGTTCTTCTCACATGTATATTATTTTGGCACTGAAACTCTTTCACTACTTTCACTTCACTCTCATCTCTCTCCCTGCACTGGCACTATGACACATTTCACTGACACTATAAACTCTTCACTGATGACAACTTTCCACTATCACTATATACTGCGATCATTGCAATCACTCTAATGATTACAGACCAACTATCCAGATAAAAAGGTTACACAGACCATTTTACGGCCGTATTTCTATATCTTTCAGATGGTAGTTTAATTCTCAACTGAATGCAGAAATTTCATACGAATTTTAATAAGAGAATATTAACACTGTTGGCAATTAAAATGGAGAAAAAGATAATTTAAAGTACTGCAACGGACAGATCGCGGCTCGATTTACGAGATACGTCGTTCTATGTAATACTAGTATAATAAGCTCTAAGACGCTGTCCTTCTGAATGTTACGTGTTACGGTAATCAAGTGATACGTCAACACTTTTCTCATACGGTACGTACTTTCTTCCATCGAAAATGAAGAATTATATATCCCGCGATAATAGAGTATTTCGAAATATCTTTTTTTTATTACTATGTTTATTGTACTCATTCAAAGACATTCCTCTGTAAACAGATTTCCACAGCGACTATCCAGTCAATACAAAAAAAAACTTACCTTACAGTCGACGTCGGCACATGAAGGTGACGCTCACCTGCAACAAAACAAAACATCTTATTTTAGACTACTGCTACTCCTACTTCTACTGCTCCTACTCCTATTATTATTATTATTATTATTATTATTATTATTATTATTATTATTATTATTATTATTATTATTATTATTATGCTAAAGGAAGGGATATGGAATAGTAGGGGGTCTTGGAATATCATCAAGTCATTTGATTCTTCCATCTCGTGGATACTATCGCAACGTCTTCCTTATGTTTGAGTTAGCGTCATAACATGACAGGTGCGCTTTGAGCAAAAATGGTCTTAAAACAATAGAAGAAAATCTCTATTGTGGCTGGAAAATGTTTTTTGCTGAAACGTACTGTATAAATTATATAAAAAATGTGATGGAGAAAGGGGAAAGGGACCTCTTGTCGGAAAAACTCCAAGTTGCCTTTTCCAATTTTTCTTGTGAAGGATAAAAGTGTAGTCATTTTAACACAAAAGTGACCGAACAATCTAAAAATTCGACAGGGATGTAAATTCCAATAGAAAAACAGTATTTTGATAAAAGATAGTTTAAGTTTAACTAACATAGTCCAAACTTTGTCATTTCAAATTAAATTTAGTGAAATTTTATTATTCTTATATATTGATGAAATAGTAAGAAACTAAAATTGAAATCAAAATAATTTAATTTTGATTAACTTCATTTTCAGCTCTTCTGTAAAATTTGCTTTGGCGACAAGGGGGCCCTTTCCCATTCCACATCACAAAAACGTTGTGAATTGTCTGACTATTCATCGGCTTCAAATAAAGCAGATAAACACGGTTTACCGAAGGCTCGATTTGTTTGGCTCTCTTTGTGGGAGGATGGCTGCGGGTTTTGGATATAAAAGGCAGATCACGTCATTAAGCCGTCCACATGTTACACTTACCTATCTTCAAGAACAACTATATGCAGTGTGAAACTACAGCCATTTTCTTCGGTTAAAAATTATATTCTTTCTCAAAACTTGCAATCTATCTTCTTGGAATGACTTCTTAATGAAATAATAATGTACAGTGGAACCCAGGTTATCCAACACCCTATTAACCGATCGGCGGATTATCTGACTGTCTCTCTCTCTCTTTTTCTTTATTCAGTTACTTGTTGGCCGGAGTGTTTTTCCAGCTTGTAAATTAGTCATTACCTACATTCAATGTAATGACCCAAAGAACTTCCACAGAATTGTAAAATCCGTGCATCATTCAGACCTTGTCCTACTGTTGGAGTGGCCGTACTGTATAACTTATATTATGTCAAATGTCTTCCATTGGTGTCGAAAGAAACGAAAAAAGCGCAATTAATTTAGAGGCTGGGAAAACAGAAACTTTTTTTCATGTACAATCAGAATAAGAGTTTGTCGTTACAGCTGTAAAGTGTATAAAGTACGAGTAGTACGGTGCCTACGTAAATCTACAACACGAGACCTCTACTTCTATATATTCAGACAGTAGGCAACCATCACAAGCAGTTCCCTTGGCCCTTAAAACCAGACTTAAATTAGTTAACTTCTGATCCTCTAACTAGCATGTTAAACACAAGACCACGGAGAAAATTAGGCCTATGTGTTATGCACTTGATTTATGGTATCGGTATGGATTATCTGATTTTTCGATTAACCATTCAGTTCATTACCCCGGTCCTACTGCATGTGTACTTACAGTAGTTGAAAAGCATCATACATGAACAACGACTTCTTTTTAGATAAACATTTTCGTTTTACTAGTAAACTATGTACAGTATGAAGGTTACACAGGACTTATACAGCGTTGGAACGTAAAACGTAACTAACAGAGTATAAGCTATTCTATATACAGGGACATCATTTTATTTTTACTTCAATTTTTTTATTGTACCTGAGTTTTTGAATGTACTTCACTCCCACCCCCTCTACTAGCAAACTTCCAACCGTCCTCCACACAGAACCAAGGCCGCGTATGCAGTACTGAGTTAGTGAGTATAGTACGTTCCAGAAATATGTTCGCGTTTTCCAGTGACGAAAGAGCTTTCAATATTGAATCATATTTTCGCACAGGTACTGTCGTCCGTTTGCCTACGTCGCATCCCGGTTTCTCCCACCTGCTTCTGTTCGCCCCTCTGTAAAGTATAGTAGCTGGGCTGTCTTAGCTCTTTTCTGGAAACATTAATTTCTGTTAGGAATTGGACGTCTACGTGATATTATGCAACTGTTTAAAATAACTTAAATAAAAGGGCCTTGTTAAGTAATTAACTGTCACGTGATCCCCCCTTTCTACGACCCTGCGACAAAACCACTTGAACGTACAGTAGATAGCATTTCTGAGTAATTTTATCTTTTCGGATCGGGAAGAAGTGAAGATTAAATTTACAGTACGTAAGGTACTCTTTTATAGGGTAGGTATAGAATTATTTCAACATGAGTTACTCGTACAAAGGACGAAAGTGGTAATTGGAATTAGGTACAATAGTCTATAGTGCGATAATATACACAAAAGAACTTAAGCCTGTATCGAAATGAACGGCCATTTTTAAAAAATGTGTTTAAATACCCATATTATGATTATTTTTCAATTTAACTTCGTTCTCTATATCATACACTAATATGCTGTAACAGTACAATATACATTGCATAATTAATACGTCCGAATGGATAGCTCAATTCGTGAGTAAAAACACTTGTTGTTAATACAGTACTGTATTTTGATTAAACAAAAACCTAATGAAAATTATCAAACTCAAAATTGCGATATTTCCTAGTTTACATAAATAGATGAACTACTTTTCTTCCCTCCTATACCTAGTAAAGTGATTTGTATTTTACGCCAGTATCATCGAACTCCAGTCTTGGAAGGGGGAGCAAGCGGTGTTTCCGGTTCTAGACCTTTAATCCAAAGAAATAGCCAGGTTAGGATTGAAAATGTTAGTAAAAATAAAATGATGTCCCTGTATAACACATGATAATCGTTACACAACCTATCCCTCTACTGTAAACCTTGCACAGAAGGGCAAGATGGCGACACCGTAAACAGGTGATCGTTTGTTTCGCGACTTATTTTTCGAAACCCTAGCTAAATATCTCCTTTAAAGAAAATTCTACAACCGAAATGGTAGATTTAAACGATTATTTAATAAATACAGAGGACATTGAATACTTTTATGGTATAAATAATTGTGCATATAGAAAAATATAGAAGTAGAAAACTCGTTTTTATCCATTTAAATTCAACGATGAGAATATTAAAGCAAGCGAATTGTTGCTGATATTATAAAAGAAGATTTGAAGCAGGTGGATCTATAAGTTCCGAACTGCAAATCTTAATATCACGTCGAAGTTTTCGCACATGGGGAACAAACTAAGTACTGACTTAATTTTAATTAGGCCTAGATCTATGAATATTATATGTACTGTGCTCGAATTCGGGAAAATAAATGGATCCTGCCATTTTTTTATATATCTTTCCCCGTACTGTTGGGTAGAGAATGGATTAAAGCACGCTTGACTTTCGTTACTAAATGCACTTGCCTCTAAACTGAATAATTAAAAATAATCACAGACACTTTGAATCAATTTTTTTTATAATTTTCTGCAAAAGTTACACCAAAGAAGTCACAAAATGGTGTCAAGTGTTCATAAATATAAGAAAGCAGGGCTCTGGCGAAGGTGGAAATCTAAGTTCTTATAACTGTAAATTTAGGAGTTGAATACTGTATTATAAGTGGTTAAATTTTGTTTTCTTCAGTATAAAATAAAGGAAACATACTTTATATTTGAAATAAATTAATGAGAGAAAACTTTTCCCTTTCAGTAACCATTATTTATATATTTTAGCTTTATATCTGAAGTTTGACTTGTGTAATACGTAGCTAGTCGGTAATGCATGCAATGGAGGGGAAAAGAAACTGACCACCCTACCCTATTATCTCCTGACTTAATTGCCTTATAATTGGTGCCTTCTTGGTATCACTTGTGAGGTTCAGACCTGTCTTCGGACAGTGGAATAAACAATAATCTACAATATCTCCCTTTGCCCTTATAGTCAGAATAAGTACCGCATATATCTCGTCCTACTTATGATCAAAACATATGTTTATGGTACTGTAATATATTAGCTGAGTATTCTCATGGCTTATTAATATAATGCCTACCTATTATGAAAGACTCTTATTAATGTACAAAATGACCTATTAAAGTACTGTATATAGTATTTAATTTTTCTTTATTGCCCCAATTTGGAAATCTCATTTTCTTCCCCCTTCCCATTTCTTTCTGTGTGAGATTTGTGCTCTAAATCGTCTGCGATATCTTACATAAACAATGAACATTTATGTAATATCGATTATCGGGTCCTAACACAAATCGAACGAGATTTAGTCGATATGTGACGAGAAAGAGTTACAACGTAATAAAATGATGACCAAATTACGACATATAATGTTTAACATTGGTATAGTAAAACGCCAGCTATATACCGTTTATTGGCAAGAAAAATATACTTCACTTAAGCAGGTCTTGTTCCGTGTAAAACTATATACTATTGTTTAACATACGTCTTATAAGCAACTTCTATGAGTAGGCCTCTAAAATTTTAAAATACCTATAAACGATACTTATGAAGTTACTGCAAGTTCAAAATAATAAAAGAATAAATGTTTATAGTGTCCAATCAAGTGTAGGAGTGCTTGTAAACACTTTTCTTCAGTAACACAAAGTAAATTTTCTTCAATTTTACCCCGGTTGTGTACTCGAAAAATGTCACTTTCATGTATGATTAGATAGATAGATGGATTTATTGAGTAATATTATACACACAGATTTTATATTATCATAATTTTCTCTAAAATCCAATGCTCGGGTCTTCTGACCGTGCATGCTTTGTACCCAAAACAAGTCCTACTTTGTAGGTTTCATTCCCCTCACCTATGATTATATGCAACTACTCTCTAAAAGAACACACATATTAAAATGAAAATGGCACAATAAAACACATTATATAATATATCCTAACCTAAAACAGACATAAAAGTGTACAGTTGGGTAGTTACTATTATCCCTTCCTCAGTTCGCGTCACAAACTTCAACAGCTGAAGTTCTAATCTTTCTCGCCTTCAAGAGGAACAATCCAGTCTTTTGTTCCCATTCTCTATTCCCCATGAGGTCAAGACATGCAAGCGAACTCCTATTCTGACTTAGCATCGAGGGTGGTAGATATTTTCTCGGTACATGTTCCAATTCGACACACTGTAATAAAATTGGACACACTGATTAAGTGCGCCTAGTGTTCTGTCTAGCATACAATACAGTCAGGGGTAACCGCTTAAAAATAGAATATTCGGTCGTATATTCAACCTAGCCTGTTGTCTCTCTGACCGGTCGAATCTAAACCGGTCCTAACCTCAATCTGCAGCTCTCTATTATCGAAAAAATCAGGAGGCACAAAGCTACGGAGCCCTCGGCAACAAATTCTAATCATCGTGAAGTAAAGTTGAAAGAATCGTGTGATAAAAATTTTGGAAGTCTGAATTCCAATCAACAAGATAGCTACACAGACTGTACACATATTTTGTGGCAGTCAATTTTTTAAGACACCAGTGGAAACGTTTGAGTAATGTATAATGAATGTGAGTCGTGGCGCATGAAGAGTGCGAAGAATATGAATCATATCCATATATTTGTAATTTTTTAGTAATATTTTTTTCTTCATTCTTGGATAAAGTCTTTTAACATTTCTATAATCACTGATTAACGTTATAACTTCTTTTCTATGTTAATATTATAAAAAATTATTGACTGACTAGTTTCGATGTGGTGTCCGTCATTGTCCGAAGCCTAGTGACGGACACCACTTCGAAACCAGTCAGCCAGGTCATTTTTACAATATTAGCACAATAAAGAAGTTATAATATTAATCAGTGATAATATTTTTAATGGTTTTGTCCATATACCCCTCTATTATACAGGGACATCATTTTATTTTCACTAACATTTTTAATATTAATCTGGCTATACCTTTCTATTAACGATTGAAACAGGAAACACCGTTTCCTACCTCTTCCACGATTGGAGGAGGTATAGGAGGGAAGAAAAGTAGTTCATCTATTTATGTAAACTAGAAAATATCGCAATTTTGAGTTTGATAATTTTCATTAGGTTTTTGTTTAATCAAAATATAGTACTGTATTAACACTTAGTGTTTTTACTCACGAATTGAGCTATCCATTCGGACGTATTAATTATGCATTGTAAATTGTACTGTTACAGCACATTAGCGTACAATATAGAGAATGAAGTTAAATTGAAAATTATCATAATATGGATATTTAAACACATTTTTGAAAATGGTGGCCGTTCATTTCGATACAGGCTTCAGTTCTTTTGTGCATATTATCACACTATAGACTATTGTACCTAATTACAACTACCAGTTTCGTCCTTCGTACGAGTAACTCATGTTGAAATAATTCTGTACCTACTCTATAAAAGAGTACCTTACGTATTGTAAATTCAATCTTCACTTCTGCCCGATCCGAAAAGATAAAATTACTCAGAAATGCTATCTACTGTCCGTTCAAGTGGTTTTGTCGCAGGGTCGTAGAAAGAGGGGGTGGGGAATCACGTGACAGTTAATTACTTAACGAGGCCCTTTAATTTAAGTTATTTTAAACACCTGTGTAATATTACGTCGACGTCCAATTCCTAACAGAAATTAATGTTTTCAGAAAAGAGCTAGATAGCTCAGCTACTAGACTTTACAGAGGAGCGAGCAGAAGCAGGTGGGAGAAACCGAGATGCGACGTAGGCAAACGGACGACAGTACCTGTGCGAAAATATGATTCAATATTGAAAGTTCTTTCGTCACTGGAAAACGCGAACATATTTCTGGAACGTACTGTACTCACTCAGTACTGCTTACGCGCCCTCTCTCTGTGTCGTGAACGGTTGGAAGTTTACTAGTAGAAGGGGTGGGAGTGAAGTACATTCAAAAACTCTGGTACAATAAAAATTGAAGTAAAAATAAAATGATGTCCCTGTATAAACCCATTCTTTTTTCTACCTTCGGTCTTTTTAAAATTTTCTTTATTGCATACATCATGTTTTTTCTATGTTTATGATGTACTCAAGCCTAATCAATGTAATTTTCATTATCACAAAGCACTGACTTTTCATACAAATATTTCATACGATAGGATTAGAAATCAAAATGGTATTCCATATCCCACTCATTAGCTCCATTGTTATTATTATTATTATTATTATTATTATTATTATTATTATTATTATTATTAAGTTAATAAAACCTTCACTGCTAACCTAACAATGTATTTCCTAGTCGGTTTGTTTCGAAAAACTGTTTCCAGTCACTGCACCCTGCAAGCGAAAGCTGAACGATTCTAATTAGCCTACTGTGCTAAAGAGTATCTTGAGACAGGGACAATATGAGATTTACAAGAGGGTGAACCGCAAGTAATGTCATTAATTTCATTGTAGGTATTATTCTTCGAGATATTTCAAAGGGAAAAGTTTAATACAATTTTGTTCTTTTTGCTTCCTTTTAGAGTCAAAAATTGTTTTGTATGATACATTTGAATGGGAAAGCCATTGATTTAACAGTAATTCCCAATATTCTCAGTCAATTTAAGAGAACAGTGTATTATGATAATAAATGAATGAGATAATTTTTGTTTCGTCTTTTGAATGTACCGAAATTTGATCCGATCAAATGTAGCAATGAAAAATTCCTTTGCTTTTAATCACACAAGGAAACGAGGACACCATCGATACATCTTCAACTCTGTATGTTATCGATATGTTTTAATATTCATTCTGCAATAGTTTTTTTTACGTAACTAGGATAAAAAGTGATACTTTTGTGTACGAGTGAGAAGTTTACTTCACTTGCGTTGGCGGCATTGTTGCTTACAGATAGAAGTAATAGCCTCTTGGATAGTTACCATTGTTGGCAGGATTGCTATATCTTACAATTTATTCATTGACACAGGTTATGTTGGTTTGTTTCAATACAAACATTGATCATTGCAGTACTACGTATTCAGTGAAAGTGAGGAATTTTAACTAGAAGTTTTGCCATGGCCGACTTATGACACAGAAGTAACACAGTTTGTAAAATTTCCTAAAAGGTTTTACTTTTCTTGTTCTCTAAATTCATATTTTGTGAACTGCATAGATGCTGACTTCGCGACTGGCGTCTGACTATTATCACAGTCTAGTATATACAGTCGCGAAGCTCAATACGTAGTAAATATGCAAACATTAGATAGTTGCTCACCACTAGGATCGCTAATATCGCCTCATTACAGGCAATGCAAAATAGTACCGTCACAGTCTACAGCTCCCGTGGCGAAAAGGCCATGGTGCGCCGAGCCACTGTGTAAGCTGCAACGTGCATAGCACCTATGGAGGGAGGCGGACAACCGAAGGGGAAGTTAATGTTTAGGACGTGTAACGAAGAAAGAAATGAACAAGAAAACATAGGACACATTATCACAACCTAAAATTAACTGTCTTCAGAATGTCTCTGCGACAAAGTTTCAAAATCAGGAATTATGTCACTTACTGCCAATCGTAGTTGTTCACGAAGGTATTTGTCTGTCAGTCGTGATCTATATTTGATCTTTACTATTTTCATTGTTGAAAATAATTTTTCACAAACGTAAGTTACAGCGAACATGGCTTCAACAGAGCAAGCGAAAGAACGAAGCTTCAAATATTTATTTTTTTCCAAAGATTTGAAAAGTTCAATATCTGTCAAGTCCTTACATCTAGCTTTCATTTAACGTCACATTGTAAATCTGTGAGTTTAAATTGAAAATCTAACCGCATTATTCGTACATCTGCTGTAAAAGAATCGACGTACAGAGATGATAATAATAATAATAATAATAATAATAATAATAATAATAATAATAATAATAATAATAATAACACAACCTTTTAATGTTTCATCAGTAACATGTAGTAACTTATAATGCCGTTTTATGTTATACAACCGTTTTCCTAGTAATATTTGTGAACAAATCATACATTTAATATTTTCATCATATTGTAAGCAAAAGAATGCATCCTCCCATCCTACTTGAAACTTTCGTTTTTATAGAGGTACATGGTTTCGAGAGAGATATTGCGACGATACGCCACTCGCAGGTCCGAGACAAATACAAATAGAACGGAGTTTGACTCCAGTGAGTGAGAGGGTGGGGGTTGTGGGAGGTAGGAAGCGAGAGAAAAGCACTGCGAGCCACAATGTGCTCGTGAGTCGCATTTTCGCCGCGGCTGGTCTACAGTATTGTTTCTAGCACCCTCAAAACTCAAGCTTCGTGACTGTATACTGTGCTATTATTCTGTTGTCATTGTTCCAAATAAATTTCCTCACTTCCACTGGATACGTACTACAATGTAATTTTTAAAGTGTGTAATATATGCCAACATATATGCAAAAAAGGGCTTTTATCCTGGAATGAGGCCATTTCTGTATAGGCTATGTCACTTAAACTAGCAACTAGTATTTTTGTATAGGCATAAACGACTGACCACCTTCCACCACAGATCGATGTAACCATGGGTAACGTACCAATCAACAATAACTCATATTCGATAAAAAAAAATATTGGGTTGAAGCCCTTTTTGCATACAGCGATTCATTTACTGTCAAAGTTTCCGCTGTAAATTCTACATAGAAATCAATGTCATACAGAGAAAACAACTTACTTTGAAGTAACTCCTCTATATCATATCGAGCATCTCTCATACTGTGTAATATTTGTACGGTAATCTTCCAACGGTAGATTTGACAATTATTTTCAGGCAGGAGCCATGCATGTTTTATAATAATAAACATGAAACTAACCTCTCAACTCGCGAAGAGATTCTTTGGCAGCCTTGTATTATCCAATTTTTCACCACACACATATTACGATATATTTGTATCATATACGTAAGTTAACACTCCACCATTCACTGAAATATTACCCACCCGAGTCCGCGCTTTTAATCACCCTAGGAGACGAGGACGCTCAGTAGTACCAACGTATCATAATGTCCAGTAAAATCATTCCATTTCCTTAAGGTATTATACTGTATGTAAATGAAGTAAAAATAACTTATATAAACAGCACAGTACTTCTCATTTACCTATAGGCTATTTCTATTTATTTATTTACTTTTATGCAAATGTCAACGGAAGACAGAATCACCCGAGTTTACTTTATCGGCCTTGTGAAGTTGGCCATCCGTTGCCACATCCCTCAACGCATCATGCAGTCAGGAATAATTGATACTCATTGTTGTTGTATCTTTTTAATTCAAAACATACCTACTGATCGCAGGTAATATTTTGTGTAAAAATTTAGTACGTTATTAACTGCAAATATCCAACTTTTATATGAATATCTATTAGTTGGACATTACTTATTTATTAAATTCTATATCGTAAGGCAGAATGCTACATAATTGTATAGAGATAGTAATGTGTCCGCCACGAATGCTGCAGCCGAACTATTTCGAACGGCTATCACTGCATGGGGGAGATGTGATGTAGAATCAGCCATAACGGTTTATAGTGCCCATTTCACTAGTTGAGAATAATTATGAAACTGCAACGTCTGATGCAGACAGACCAATAAAGTACAATGTATAGTATTTTGTAATACTATGTTACATTTTTTCTAAGTTATTTTATTTTGTTTTACAACAAGAGATATAAAAGATGTGCAAATTTGTTAATAATTGAGGCATTAATATGGGAAAGCATATGTCACAAAAAAAAAATCCATTTTTTCTCGGATAAGATAGTACGAATCCACGCCAGTGGCATGGTAAAGCCAGTATGTCGCTAGCAGAAACCGTTTAGTTTCAGAAGTTCATCAAAGATCGCGTTAGCGTTAAGTAACGTGCTGTGTAACAGACCCACAAACGTTTTTTGCTTGTCCAGTAAAATTTCGTTTTTGTGACTTAAATGCTTTCCCATGTCAATGCCTCAATCTATATGGGCAATATAACTTACTGCCTTTTTGTGAACGTAAATATTAAGAAATTGATTATCAGGGATACCCACGCATAATAAATTAGGATGACCCAGATATAAAAAATGAAAAAAAAAAAAAAAAAAGGACACTGATTCAAGGGAAAGCATAGAAACGTCATTTTTATATTTACATGTTAGAACATTAAGTAGTTAATTTATACTCATTTTTCAGTTCGAACAGCTCATATTATTTTTTTGTTCCTAAAAAAAATGATCCCTCAAATGCACAACCGTAACATCCTTCGGATGGAACCGAAACGTACAAATAGTGCATAACTAATCCTTCTGAATCGATGTGTAGTCGGCAACTTCTTATGCAGTGACAATATAATGTATTACAACGTTTTATAAACTTAATATCACATCAACTAATTGTAATTTTATTGTTCATATTGTAGTTGGAATCTCCTGGTAGAGGGGCAGAGAAGGCCTGACGGCCTTATCTCTACCAGGTTAAATAAATACATACTAAATACTAAATCAACTGAAATAATTCCTCTAGCGCACAACCAAAACATAAATATTTCTTCCTTTGAAGGCAGGTTTCAATTCTAACCCTGCTGAGTGCTCATCAAATTCCAGAAATAATGTAATATTTACGTCAGTAATATGATTAAAACATGAAGAATAATAGTGTCAGTGAATAAAATATCTTCCCTCACTCGCATTTGTACAGAGTTCCTATGCAGACCGGTCCACAGTGCAGTGGGCCAGATGCTCAATCTAGCAGGAAAAATCTCAATTTACCGATCCTTACAAAATCGACCATTTCTATGTTTATAGTTTGGATAAACATCTATATGTCAACATCCTTCCAGGAAAGGGGGAAAGGAACTGGCAACTCTATGCCATTATCTCCTTGCCTAGTTGCCTCCTCAGTGGTGTCTTCTTGGTATCACTTGTGAGGTTCAGACAGTTGACTAAACAACAATTTCAAGGAAATTAAGATTGCGGTAAGATACAGCGGCGTGGAGAGACCTCGAAGTGGGCTTATAGATAAGGATGCATCACTGCGCACCAGACTTGGTTTAAAGCCACGTTTCCACTATTGCAACTGCGCAGGAATAATGAGAGGCAAACAACAGTTGCCAGTTAAAACTGCAGATTCTCTTGCGCACATCTCGTTTCTATTTGCGCATATATTCATTTTGGATAAGCAAATATCACAAAGGACTGGATTAATTAATTAATCTTGCTCAGGATGGCGGGCTTATATGAGGGCGGCAATGAACCTCCGCGTTTCTTAAAAGCCAATAAGTAAGTAAATATCACGAAGGAAGGGATGAAACTATAATCATGATTGAGGAAGTGAGCTGGCCGAAAAATCATTTTTTTTTTTAAATTACGCGGATGTCAAGATCACATTTTCAAATTAAATTACAATTGATTCGACCAGGAAGAATTTTTTTTCGTGACGCAATTTCAGCAATTACCACACTGGCCATGTGTGTAAGATTTTCAGCCACTGGTGACAGCGTTCCAAATTTAGGATTCACTTTCAAATTGTCAGGTCCTACTGTTTCACGCTATAAAAGAAATGTTCCCGACGATTGTGAAGACTCTCTAAACTCAAGTAAAAGTAAGATTTTTTAATTATTATTATGTTACTAAATTAATTTATTGTGAAACATACCAATAAACAAAAATAAATAAGACAATAGAATAAAAGTATTTTTTTTGCAATCAAGCTTTTTTTTTCAGAAGGAGCCCAATAATTATCTGGTTAAAATTATTTATGATTAATTGGATTATCAACAGAGTATAATACGTAACGGTAGGGACAGGAGTACAAATAAACTATTACTTACTTACAAATAGCTTTTAAGGAACCACGAGGTCCATTGTCGCCCTCACATAAGCCCACCATCGATCTTTTTCCTGTGCCAGATTAATCCAGTCTCTATCATCATATCCCACCTTCCTCAAATCCATTTTAACATTATCCTCCCATCTACTTCTCGGCATCCCCAAAAGTCTTTTTCCCCTCTATATGCATTTCTAGATTCCCCCATACGTGCTACATGCCCTGCCCATGTCAAACGTCTGGATTCTATGTTCCGAATTATGTTAGATGAAGAATAAAATGCGTGCAGTTCTGCGTTGTGTGACCTTCTCCATACTCCTGTAACTTCATCCCTCTTAGCCCCAAATATTTTCATAAGAACCTTATTCTCAAACACCCTTAATCTCTGTTCCTCTCTCGAAGTGAGAGTCCAAGTTTCACAACCACACAGAACAACCGGTAATATAACTCTTTTATAAATTCTAACTTTCAGCTTTTTTGAAAGCAGACTAGATGACAAAAGCTTCTCAACCGAGTAATCTCTGACATTTCCCATATTCATTCTGCGTTTAATTCCCACTCGAGTGCCATTTATATTTGTTACTCTTGCTCCAAGATACTTGAATTTTTTCACCTTTCGAAGGATACATTTTCAATTTTTATATTTCTATTTCGTAGAAAGTTCTGGTCACGAGACACAATCTTATACATTGTCTTTTCGAGATTTAGCTCCAAACCTATCTCTGTACTTGCTTCAAGTGAAATTAAAAAATGAATGAATGAATGAATGAATGAATGAATGAATGAATGAATGAATGAATGAATGAATGAATGAATAACTGAGTCAATAAATAAATAAATACATAAACAAATAAGTAAATAAATAACTAAATAAACAAGCGAATGAATAAGAGAATTAATGCATGAATAAATAAATAAGTGAATAATTAACTGATTAAATATATGAATAAATAAATAAGTGATCATATAAATACATAAGGGAATATGATATGGAAAAATAAATACGTGAATGGGTCATTCCATAGTGACACACGCAACATTTTTTAAGTACCTAACTATGATCTTCACAGGATATTTAATTAAATACTTAGTAATTCATGAAAAAGACATTACTGTCTTTTAACATAAGCATTCCTAAATATAAGCACAAATTCTTAATGAAAAGGAATAATTAATAATGCAAAAAATATTAAATATTGTGTGGTGTGACAGACGAACATTTTCTTGCCACCAAATTTATTACCAAAATGGAAAATGTTCATATTATTGTGCCAAATGACATAAATGCATTCAGTTGTTTTCCAAACAATTAAGACACTTGTGTAGTACATGTAACTGCTAAATCACGAACTTAAAAAAAAATTAACAGTGCCATTAAGAAATAAAATATTGCAAATATGTTGTGACACACGAACGTGACGCACGAACATTTCTGTCATGTTGGTTACTAATTGTCTTAAATGCACTATAAATACATCACTTCTTGTGGAAGTCTTATACACTATGTCTACAGTTCTTATTATACAAAACAACACTAGATTGCACTAAAATTCACTTTTAAATTTAAAATATCCACGGTTGTTTACAATCATATGTGGTGATATTTCCTGTGTAATGTCACGTGACGAATATACCAATATATCAGCCATTTGTAGTACTTCCCTTCCTTGGACATCACAGACACTTTAAATTTTTCGCCACCACAAGATTTTGTAACTTCACATTTAGCCTATATTTGACGTCTTTTTTTTACTTGGTCATTTAACGACACTGTATCAACCACTAGGTTATTTAGTGTCAATGGGATTGGTGATGGCGAAATGGTATTTGGCGAGATGAGACCGAGAATTCGTCATTCGTAGAAAGGGGAAAATCACGCGACAATTAATTACTTAACGAGGCCCTTTTATTTAAGTTACTTTAAACAGTTGTATAATATTACGTAGACGCCCAATTCCTAACAGAAATGAATGTTTTCAGAAAAGAGCTAAGACAGCCCAGCCACTAGCCTTTACAGAGAGGCGAATAGAAGCGGGTGGGAGAAACCGCATCCCGTAGGCAAATAGACGACAGTACCTGTGCGAGAATATGACTCAATATTGAAAGCTCTTTCGTCACTGGAAAACGCGAACATATTTTTGGAACGTACCGTTTACTATGACCGTAAGGCTACTATGACTTTATATGCGGTCTTGGTTCTGTGTGGAGGACGGTTGAAATTCATTAGTAGAAGGGGTGGGAGTGAAGTACATTCAAAAACTCAGGTACAATAAAAATTGAAGTAAAAATAAAATGATGTCCCTGTATAATATGAGTGTAACCACCGGACCAAGAACCCCACCTAATGAAGTGAAAGATAACCTAGACCTACAGGAACAACAGTGTTCAGTAAGACGCGCAGTTGCAGTATGAGCATGTAACTTACACTAATAAATATGAAACAAACACTCAACGTTTACTTGACACATAATTTTTAAGGAAGAATTGTCTGGAATAGTTGGAAATATGAACTAAATCAGTGACGTGTAACACATGAAACGTGTACATACAGTACATATTTCTTCTCCAATGCGCAAGTATTTTTGCCCCTGTCATAAACAAAAAATAGGCAGAAGTCTGTCTAGGTTACGTTTCTTAAAATAATAATAAATATACATAATACACAGCTAGCTTCAGCTAGTAGCTTGAACGTAAAGTGAGTATTACAATGATAAACGTATAATTAAACGATTTTTTTTAATTTGGAGGTTAAACGTGATAAAATACAAAACTTATTTATATACATAACTGTTTTAAGTTTCTAAACTGCGTCTGCTGTAAATCATCAGTATGTAACTTACCGTTATGTTCCACCGTTCCCTTCGTAATCTGTTCCTTTATCTTCAGGTTTACACTGAACTTTAATGAAACTCAGTCCACAGAAACTATTTACGTGCACACAAACAGATTCCAAAGAAGGAATACTGTCAAGGAAAACTACGCACTACACAATAGCACTGGGGAACTCGATCTTGAAAATAGATGGTCTTGATTTCAGCGCATCAGCGTAACTACTTAAATAAATTTAAAACTCTTCCTAGTCTTGAAAATATAAATTCAGTACCATAATATACGGCAATAATATTTACATTACGACAGATTCTTCAATCGAATGCAAAGAAACCAGTCACGAGTTGTGCGACATGCGAAATACTGTGAGCTAGGAAGTCACTGTGTAGAGATGGCGTTGTCATCAGTTTACCAATAGACATACGAATTCACAGGCTGTTTCAAAAGTCGTTAAACTCCAAAAAAAAAAAGTCATTAAACTTTAAATATTAACTACTGAAATTTATATTATATCAATTGCCTAGGCGCCTGGGTGGCAAAGTTGGTATAGCGCTGACCTTCTGTGCCCGAGGTTGCAGGTTCGATCCCAGCCCAGGTCGATGGCATTCAAGTGTGCTTAAATGCGCCGCACATGTCACTGGATTTAGTGACTGTAAAAGAACTCCTGAGGGGACAAAAATTCCGGCACACCGGCGACGCTGATATAACCTCTGCAGTTGCGAGTGTCGTTAAATAAACCATAATTTAAAATGTTCAATTACCTATCATTTGATCGCCACCGATCACAATAACGTCAATATTGTTTTACTATCTGTACGGATATCAGAGTAAATAGAGAAGTAGGGAAGTACTAGCGGCTACCTGCCTGGTATAGGTTGCACACAATTAACAACCCGACTTCTGACTCACTGGCAGAATTATCTTAGCGGCAATTTAAAATTTATCATAATGAGTTGTCTAGCCCAATCACTTGTACCTGCTTGTCACGGAATTCTATTGCGTCACAGAAGTAATTAGCCTGCCTGCCACGCACACTCATGTAACTGTCGACTTAAACGGCTTACTGCGCACAATAAAAATCAAATAATGAAGTTTAATTATAGTACAAAATATATACAGGGACATCATTTTATTTTTACTAACATTTTTAATATTAACCTGACTATACCTTTAGAGAACCGGAAACACCGTTTGCAACCCCCTTCCACGACTTTAGTTCGATGATACTGGAGTAAAACACAAACAAATCACTTTACTAGATATAGGAGGGTAGAAAAGTAGTTCATCCATTTACGTAAACTAGGAAATATCGCGACTTTGAGTTCGATAATATTCATTAGGTTTTGTTTAATCAAAATACAGTACGGTATTAAGAATAAATGTTTTCACTCACGAACAGAGTTATCCTTGCGAATGTATTCATTATGCAGTGTATATTATACTGTCTACAGCACATTAGCGTACAATATAGAGAATGAAGTTAAATTGAAAAATAATCATAATATGGATATTTAAACACATTTTTAAAAATGGTGGCCGTTCATTTCGATACAGGCTTCAGTTCTTTTGTGCATATTATTGCACTATAGACTATTGCATCTATTTCCAATTACCAGTTTCGTCCTTCGTACTAGTAAATCATGTTGAAATAATTCTGTACCTACTCTATGAAAGAGTACCTTACGTACTGTAAATTCAATCTTCACTTCTGCCTGACCCGCACAGATAAAATTACTCAGACATTCTATCTACTGTCCGTCCAAGTAGTTATGTCGCAGGATCGTAGAAAGGGGGGAAATCACGTGACAGTTAATTACTTAACGAGGACCTTTTATTTAAGTTATTTTAAATAGTTGTATAATATTACGTAAACGTCCAATTCCTAACAGAAATTAATGTTTTCAGAAAAGAGCTAAGACAGCCCAGCGAGCAGAAGCAGGTGGGGGAAATCGGGATGCGACGTAGGCAAACGGACAGTACCTGTGCGAAAATATGATTCAATATTGAAAGGTACTTCGTCACTAGAAAGCGCGAACATATTTCTGGAACGTACTGTACTATACTCACTAACTCAGTAGTGTTTACATGCGGCCTTGGTTCTGTATGGAGGAAGTTGGAACTTCATTAGTACAAGGGGTGAGAGTGAAGTATATTCAAAAACTCAGGTACAATAAAAATTGAAGTAAAAATAAAATGATGTCCCTGTATATATATATATATATATATATATATATATATATATATATATATATCATCATCATCTGTGGTCATACAGCCCTTTTAGTTTAGCCTTGACCTCCTTAAGAATTGCCGCCCAATCTTCCCTCTCTAGGGCTCTCCGTCTCCATCTCTTAATTCCCGCTTTAACTAGATCATCCTGAACATCATCCAACCATCGTAGTTTAGGTCTTCCTGCTCTTCTTTTACCACTTAGCGTGGCATCTAGTAATCTTTTAGGAATATTATTTTTGTCCATTCTGATAATGTGGCCCAGCCACTCCAGCCGTCTAATTTTTATATCAGTGACAATACTTGGATCTTTATATAGTTTTTGTAGTTCAGAATTGGTCCTAATTCTCCACTCTCCCTTATCATATATAGGTATGTATATATATATATATTGTACTATATTACTAGACATATCTGAACATAAAAATGAACTGCAAAGAAGTTTAATTAACTTAACATCATAAAGTAAACAACTTTTGACGTTAATACGTCTGTAATTTCGGTCCAGTACTCGAATGCCATCCCTGAAAGTCGACCAACACATCTTCAGGTCAGCTTTGTCGCGCATATAATTCCTAAACTACACGAAATATTCCAATGAGACAAACGGCGATCAATAGCCGAAGAATCAATGTATCCAACGTGACCTTGAGTTTGAGAGGGTGACGTCATCTAGCAATACGCGGAAGGAACGAAATTCAGGCAAGAATTGGCGGATCGCACGGCTACCGAGGCAGTGTAACTCCAGAATGCGATGTGGTAGGACGTTCGCAGTGATGTCAAACGAATAGTAACGAAGCAGGTTAGAATAAAAATTCATCCACCGGTGTAGCTCAGTCGGCTAAGGCGCTTGCTTGCCGATCGGGAATAATTGCTCTCGGGCATGGGTTCGATTCCTGCTTGGGCTGATTATCTGATTGGGTCTTTTCCGATGTTTTCACCAACCGTAAAGTAAATGTCAGGTAATATATGATGAATCCTCGGCATCATCTCGCTATCGCCAATCCCATCGATGCCAAATAATCTCGTAGTTGATATAGCGCCGTTAAATAACAAAGTAAAAAAATAATAATTCCTGAACAATCAACAGTCCCCAGGTTAAATTGGAAAAATTAGCAAGTGAAATGCAGAGAAGAGAGAAAACTCACAATTTGGAGGCACATGCATCGAAAATGGAAGCAGGCGTATAAGCTGCAAGTAGTGAAAGATAGAGCATTTAGTCTACTCTCAATCCATACAAGACGGCTACTCCCAGGAGCCTCAGCACAGCGAAGATGTACCGAGTTTTAGGTTAAATGTCACTGCTGGCGTTTACCTTAAGAGCACGTGCTTCCCTCCTGTGAGGTCTGACTATGGCCAGACGTCTTTCAAAAATATCTGAAGATCTTGTTTGGACACCTTTGCTAACTTCACGGGCTAGGCTTTGAAGTTCGGCAGATTAGGAGTCACGTTTGCAAGAGATTTCCTCGTTGCTTCAGATACTAAATTATACACATGTGGTAAAAGAGTTCCAGCCATTGACATTATCGTGTAGAAATGTGTTGTTGCACAAATAATACCTGTTGACCCAAAGATGCGTTTCATTCCTTTCACAGCAAGGGAGTTCCTCTCGAAGATCGACTGGTCAGCGTTAAGCACATTCTAATCCCGTATCGGGTGCGTTGCTACAAACGTTCGCACATTATCGACAAAATCATTCCCCTTCGCATCCAACATCGTGGATTTCTAGCAAAATGCTTTGCCAACTTTGTGACTTAATTTCTGCAAAACAATCTTGTTGTGCTTGTTGAATTTTATGATCGAGGAATCAGACTTCTTCAACTACAATCGATTATTGTTATCAACGTGCTTCTTTATTTGGATTAGCCGGTCTTGGATAATAGCATGTTGTCCACACATGTGGATAAAATATTAAAGAACTTCGCTGTTTAACAGATACATCAGATAGAGGCAGGGTGGATGGCTGGCTGCGGAGAGGCTGATTGTCCGGCGAGGCAGGGCGTCTGCGGAGAGGCTGTCCGGCAGGAGGGGCAGAGAGGCTGATTGTCCGGCGAGGCAGAGTTCCAACTCTTGGGTTCCCTCTAGTGGCCGCTCTCTGCACTACGTCATAGATGTCTATGAACGTAGGACTGAAGTCCACACATGTGCTGAGGTGCACTCGTTATGAGTGACTAGTTGGCCGGGATCCGACGGAACAAGAGTTGGAACTAAAACTGAGACGATTCTGTCCGACGCCGGGGTGGGTATCCGGTGTGGCTTAGTGGATAAAGCATCAGCACGTAGAGCTGAAAACCCGGGTTCAAATCCCGGCGCCGGAGAGAATTTTTCTCCGTTCCATTACTCTTTCATCGTATGATGACGCAGAATATCTGCATGGAAATATCATATGTACTTCGGTACATTAAAATAATATAAATCATGGTTGGCAATAGTTTCTTTTTTCCCAAACGGGCCACAGTCTAGGACTGACATCCATTTGTAACAGAACAGCATTTCTATACCCACATTTCATATACAACTATCAACTGGACTGAAGTTCTTTTGTTGTAAAATGATGCACTGACTCCTAAACTGCCAATTCCAACAGAAAACTTGTTTTTCGAAAAGATGGACTGAAGCCCTCTTGGAAAGAGGATTCAATTACACAACAGAGTCTTGCACTTACCGGATTAACTTTTACGCATGCCGAATATGCGGCACACTTCGTCCAGCAGCCTTCCTTCCTTCCACTATTGAAATGTAAAATACATAAGACTCATGTATTATTTTCACGAAGTACTGTATATTACATTCCACCAAAAAGTCCAAGATACAAGAAATAGTAATAATATCGTTTTCGGGTGTTTACACAAAATAACTGAAATTTAATATAACCTTGAATGAGTGGGGCAAAAATGAACCACGAAACAGAGCGCTGGAGAACAGCGCTTGCAACCGGTTGCAGATCACCGACGAGGTTGGTCATTCGTTCGAATATCCGGCCATGGATAAATTCCATGATCCGGCCTTGAAGCGGTTGCGTCTGGCTAGACTGAGCCACAGATATAGAGGACGGAATACCAAGCGCATTTCACCATACAGGATCTCTGATGACATTGTGTAACTGCACAAATGTAGTAATTGAAGGAAATGTACTTTTCCTAATTAAAAAAAGGGTTGGCTTGATATTCTTAGGAAAATATTTTGGGGCTAAGAGGGTTAAAGTTACAGGAGAATGGAAATAGTGATATAACGCAGATGCACGCATTGTATTCTTCGCCTGACATAATTAGGGACATTAAATCCAGATGTTTGAGATGGGCAGGCATGTAGCACGTATGTGCGAATACAGAAATATATATAGAGTGTTAGTTGGGAGGCCGGAGGGGAAAAAGACCTTTGAGAAGGTCGAGTCGTAGATGGGAGGATAATATTAAAATGGATTTGAGGGAAGTGGGATATGATGATAGAGACTGGATTAATGAATGTTATGTTTTATTTAACGACGCTCGCAACTGCAGAGGTTATATCAGCGTCGCCGGATGTGCCGGAATTTTGTCCCGCAGGAGTTCTTTTACATGCCAGTAAATCTACTGACATGAGCCTGTCGCATTTAAGCACACTTAAATGCCATTGACCTGGCCCGGGATCGAACCCGCAACCTTGGGCATAGAAGGCCAGCGCTATACCAACTCGCCAACCAGGTCGGACTAGATTAATCTTGCACAGGATAGGGACCGATGGCGGATTTATATGAACCCGCGGGTTCCATAAATCCCATAAGTAAGTGAGTTAGCTTGAAATAGGGTTATAATAGATTGGACACTTTGGTACATTTATCTTCATAACTCATATATAAATCAATTAATGGACACCGGTAACAACAAAGGAAATAAGCGTAATGCATAGATGAAATCTGACGTGTAAATAAATACAAGAATAAAATAAATTACAATTACATAGAAAAGAGAAGAGCAAATATGTACACACTTACTATTGTAACGTTCATACTCTAAACTCAAAATACATAGGCTACCTCTGAAAGAGTATTTGTTAATATAGCCTACATAAGTCTTTTAATTATTTTAAGTGGATGTATTATTATTTCTCTATTAAATCGTTTTAGGGAGATAACAAGTTATTAACAAAAATAAAAGCACTCTCAATTCTAATGATTGCAGTTTCATGATGCCTGCTTCAATCAATGAGAAGAGAGGAAGAAATATCATTTGAAAGGTACACGATGATAATTGCGTTCTTGCATCGATTCTTGGAACTCCTGGATGGCTCAATATTATCTGCCTTTCATGATCCAGAGTCGTCCAACCGAGTGAGATTCGGACATTCGTTAAACCGAACATTGGACTACTCCGCGAGACGGAAGAGCTTCACATACGTCTATAGCGCCAGGCGTTAAGTAGCAATCTGTCTGTTCTATCTTTCATAACCGGTTATGCAGGACTTACCACGAAACTGATGAAATATTAACTTGCAGTTACCATTGTAATAAGTCCAATGGCGAAGCTTCAGGGTAGGCAGGGGAAGCTGAGCTTTCCCAAACATTTTCGAAGAAGGGACAAGATCAATTTAGAATTTAGTTAATTAAAAACAGGAGCGCTTCCGCGTTTCGTTTACCTTTTAGCGGAGTAAAGCACGACTTAGACCACTATGTCCGTTCGTAGAGAGGGGAAGTGATGGGAGCGGGAAGCTGCGCAGGCTAAGCTGATACAATTCAGCCACAGAGCGCTCCTAGATCTGTCCTGGGAAGGACGCATTATATTCACAGTCAACCGGCTTATTCGAGCTCCACGTTTGAGTAGAGCGAACGCATTTCCATCTTAATAACGAATGTTGCTTCTTTTATTTTAGTGTTTTAGTGTTGTGATTTACATTTAACTGTGATATACTTTGCATTATATTGACAATGTTATTTTAACATTTAGTGCAGCAAACAAAATTGGAAGGCGCTGTAGATATTAACCATGACTCATTCGATTCAGTTGACTTTTTGTTAATTCTATAAATAATCTAACTTTTGCAGTGTAGGCTTTCACGGCCGGAGTCTATAGATGTAGATTCATTTTCCGGGCTGAGAGGCCGTGGTCTATTAGTTGGTTTTATACCAGACGTTTCGTCTGCAACTGCGGCAGACATCTTCAGTGGAGTGGTATCCGAGGTCGCAAGACTCTTCTCGGCGTACCTGAGGCAACTCAGTTGCCTCAGGTACGCCGAGAAGAGTCTTGCGACCTCGGATACCACTCCACTGAAGATGTCTGCCGCAGTTGCAGACGAAACGTCTGGTATAAAACCAACTAATAGACCACGGCCTCTCAGCCCGGAAAATGAATCTAAATCTAACTTTTGAACAAAAAATGGGTCTAAAAAGAAAAATAGTCAGACCACAAGTAGATATTTCACAGAAAGATGGTAAATATATCACAACTTTCCAAGAAAAGTGGTACTTGGCAGGAAATAAAACAAAGAGGACATAGCACTGTTATTATTGCTTAATGTTCGGTGAAGAAGATCCATGGTCTAAAGGAGGTTAGACAGCACTGAAAAACTTTGAACTTTTGGGCTTCTAAGCATGCCACAAGTAAGCAGCATATAAAAAATTCTGAGACGTTTCATATGTTAGGAAGATAGGCTACAGAATCGATCATTACATTTCAGAAAGTGCCGTATTGAAGCTGATAGTCACAATCAAAAAGTTTTGCGTAATCGAAAAATTACAGGCCGCCTCATTGATGTGGTGTGTCATTTAGGAACAAGCTTTCAGGGGACTCATACCATGGCATGATTGTGACTATAATAGTATTTAAATTCATTAATATGTCACATCAACGGACGTATATACGTCACCAAACATCGTAAGATGAAGATTATATTTATTATTCTGACAACTTTGTCAATCTCAGCAATCCCATAACTGTTGGCTATAATTTTTAGAAATATACATTAGATCAGGGCTGGCACATTACGTGATTCTGAGAAATGAGCGCTGTGTGCTTTAAAGAGCGGGTCTTGCGAGCGTTGTGACATATGCATACTGTACGTCATTCATTGTAGGTGCAATGGTGACTCTGCAGTATGATGGCGAACTTTGAAGACGGAGCTTCCGCTCATACACTAAAGCGTCCCGCTATTCCCAATGCTTTTAATGTATCATGGTAGGAGGAGTTGTTTTTGGTAGAGAGCAGTGGATTAGCAAAGTGTTTAATTTGGCATAAAACACTCCAATTGATTAAGAAGTTCAATATCCAACGACATTATTCTTTACAACATGCTACTGAATATGACAAATATGTTGGTAATGAACGCCATAAATTAATACAATTTAAAGAAAATGTTTCTCAGGTACATTATATTAGAGTATCTATTTGATATTTACATTGCATTATAAGTTATTATACATGTAGTAATATATAATTTTAAATTATACAAGTATTATGATATATCATAATATACTATACTATGATATAACATATTTGTATAATTTAAAATTATATATCACTAAATGTACTATAATAACTTATAATGCAATATAAATATCGAATAGATACTCTAATATAATGTACCTGAGAAACATTTTCTTTAAGTTGTATTAATTTATGGTCATATCATATCATATCATATCATATCATATCATATCATATCATATCATATCATATCATATCATATCATATCATATCATATCATATCATATCATATCATATCATATCATATCATATCATATCATATCATATCATATATCATATCATATCATATATCATGTATTAACAGGATGACAATAATGCACTTAGTGACTCGGGTATGAGAATTAGCTACAAAATTTGCCACGAAATTGCAAAGGAATTAAAAACATTCAACGAAGGTGAATTCATCAAGCGATGTTTAGTTATATTGGCAGATGAACTCTGTCCACAGCAAGCAGGGGAAGTGGAAGCCATACGCCTGTCTCGTAAAACCGTGGTGAGGAGATTGCAGTATGTGCGTATGGGTTATGTAAATAAGCCTAATGATTTGTGTGTGTGCAAAGAGCGAAGTTTATTTCATTAAATTGGTAAGAGTGTTATAAAGTCTGTACTGTACAATGGATTGATGTAATATCCTTATAAACTATTATGTACTGACAGACTTAATGACTAGAATAACCGTTGCTCTTGTTATATTAATGCAGGGAAGGTAGCTGTAATGCGAGTCCGCCACTGCGTGAGCGTTCTGCTCTGGCTTGGAATTGAAGTGCCTTGCGGAGCGGGAGCAGCTCTGACCGACTAAATGGAGCCTCTCTCATGCCCGGCCCTGCATTAGATGATATAAGGTCACAACTTTCAATACGGAATAGTTTTGAGCAAGACAGTTGTCTGTTATGAAATAGGTAAAGTGAGAATTAGTGTACAGCTATGTATTCTGATAACATGTTTGTCTTGAGTAATAGTAACAACGAATTTTGGAAAAATGAAATAAACAGTGGTGCATCCAAGTGTGCACTATGCGGGCTCAACCCCCCAAATAAAAAGAAACTCAAAAACGAGAAAGGAAGGAAGAACTGGAAAGGTTTTTAATATTTTCAGAAGTGTGTTTTTTATATTTAATTTTATATAGGTTACTATGTGAAGAGACTTCTACAACGTATTTATTTTAAGAGCTTGAACTTTCCATAATGTTCGATGTTCTGTGACTTTTCTTTGGAGCTTCCTTGTAGTACCAAACATTCCCACCAGCCAGTCACATTCCGTGACGCTGTCTGTGCTTGTCTAACCATCAACGCTTTTCCATAAGGATTCAGTTTTACAACTTTCATTTTCCTCTGTGACACTGATTATGAACAGTCCCTCTTACCCGAACCATATTTCTAGTTGTGCCGCTGAAAACAAAGGGAGAATGGTAGGCCTAAATAAGAACTTATGTATATTGATTATAGACTTACAAAACATGTAAAAATATAAAACAATCATCCTATTTTTAAAAACATATGGTAGTTCAAAATTCCTGCTCCATTTTGTTGAAAACGTGCACCAAAATTAATGACCTTTAGATATGTTACTGGTGACATTATAAGGTAACATAGGCTGTACAGTAAATTGAAATTTTCCTCTCTTCCATTTGAAGACAAAGTTCTTAATTTTGACATTGTGGAAAACACATAGGCCAAATAGAAATGATCGGGACGAAATTCAAATACAAACTGCTGAGCCATTTATACCGAACCCACACTTTCTGAAATCGAAATTTCGAAAGAAAATCTGAGAAAGTACAAGTCTCTAGGTATCGATTAAATTCCAGCAGAATTAATACAAGAGGGTGGAAGCGCATTATCTAGCGAAATTTATAAACTTGTATTTGCTATTTAGGAAAAGGAAATTGTACCAGAACAATGGAAGGAGTCCATTATCGTACCTATCTTTAAGAAGGGGGACAATACTAACTGTAGTAACTTTCGAGGAATATCACTTTTGTTGACATCGTACAAAATTTTGTCCTGTATTCTTTTGAGAAGATTAAATTTATATGTAGATGAAATTATTGAGGATCATCAGTGCGGTTTTAGACATACCTAATAGATCGGCTATTGATAAGATTTTTCTGTATTCGACAGATATTGGAGAAAAAATGGGAGTATAAGGGTACAATACATCAGATATTCATAGATTTCAAAAAGGCATAGCCTATGACTCGGTTAAGATAGAAATTTATATAATACTCTTATTGAATTTGGTATTCCCAAGAAACTAGATCGATTAATTAAAATGTGTATCAGTGAAACTTACAGCAGAGTCCGTATAAGCCAGCTTCTGTCTGATGCTTTTCCAATTCACTGCGGGCTAAAATAAGGAGATGCACTATCACCTTTACTTTTTAACTTCGCTCTAGAATATGTCATTATGAAAGTAAAGAATAACAGAGAGTGTTTGGAATTGAACGGGTTACATCAGCTTCTTGTCTATGCGGATGACGTGAATATGTTAGGAGAAAATACACAAACGATTAGGGAAAACACGGCAATTTTACTTGAAGCAAGTAAAGCGATAGGTTTAGAAGTAAGTCCCGAAAAGACTAAGTATATGATTAAGTGTCGTGACCAGAATATTGTAAAAAGTGAAATTTAAGAATTGGAAATTTATCTTTCGAAGGTGTAGAAAAATTCAAATATCTTAGAGCAACAGTAACAAATACAAATGAAACTCGAGAAGAAATTAAACACAGAATAAATATGGGAAATGCGTGTTATTATTCGGTTGAGAAGCTTTTGTCATCTATTCTGCTGTCAAAAAATCTTAAAGTTAGAATTTATAAAATAAATATATTACTGGTTGTTCTGTGTGGTTGCGAAACTTGGACTCTCACTTTGAGAGAGGAACACAGATTAAGAGTGTTTGAGAATAAGGTGCTTAGGAAAATATTTGGGGCTAAAAGGGATGAAGTTACAGGAGAATGGAGATAGTTACACAATACAGAACTGCACGCATTGAATTCTTCACCTGACATAATTAGGAACATTAAATCCAGACGTTTGAGATGGGCAGGGCATGTAGCATGTATGGGCGAATACAGAAATGATGTGAAGCGTGCATTTCCAGAACGTTGTAAGTGCCAATTTGTGAAGTTTACAGTAGGAACAAAAAATAGTTTTATACAGTACATACAACGTTGTGGCTTGCACAACGCGAAAGTGCACTATTTTACTACTTGGAGCAGCACTGTCTTCATAATCTTTTGTAATATTGTGAAACATGGCACCTACAAGTGATATTATGTGAAAAAATAGATTCTCCCGGCTTCGGCACTTACAACGTTATGGAAATGCACGCTTCATGTAGAGTGTTCGTTGGGAGTCCAGAGGAAAAAAACCTTTGGGGAGGCCGAGACGTAGATGGGAGGATAATATTAAAATGGATTTGAGGAAGGTGGGATATGATGATTGAGAATGGATTAATCTTGCACGGGATAGGGACAGATGGCGGGCTTATGTGAAGGTGGTAATGAACCTCCGGGTTCCTTAAAAGCCAGTAAGTAAGGAAAACACATTTACAAGCAATGAATGTCGAAGTACCTACAATAATATAAATTGGAAATAATTTCAGTTAGTTACTCAGAATTAAATATTAGAATACAATACATAGGCCTACAACAATGAGCAATTCAATAACGTTTATTTATAATAAAATAAAAATTAATTTATAAAAAATATGAAAATTAAAATTCGCCCCGGCATAGCTCAATCTGCTAAGACGCTTGCCTGCCAATCCGGAGTTTCACTCGGGCGTGGGTTCCATTATCGCTTAGTTCAGTTTTTTTCCAAGATTTTCCAAATTTTGGGTAATCTATGGCGAATCCCCGGCGTCTTCTCGCCAAATACAATTTCGATATCACTAATCTCATCGACGCTAAATAATCTAGCTTCGTTAAACAACCAAATAAAAAAACTAATAAACCTGATTTTAGTCATTTGTTGAAATTCAAATACTGTATTCGAACATCGCCTATACTGCAACGAGCATCTGGAAAAAAAATGCTAAACTAATCACTATTTCTAACAAAATCACTTTCAGAAAAACTTTAACACGCAGAAATAAAAAAAATAAAAAATTGCGAATAAAAGATTATTTACTTTTTTAGTAGGTTATTTTGCGACGCTGTATCAATAGCTTAGATTATATAGCGTCTGAATGAGATGAAGGTGATAACGGCGGTGAAAATGAGTCCGGGGTCAAGCATCGAAAGTTACCCAGCATTTGTCCAAATTGGGTTGAGGGATACCTCCGGAAAAAAACCTCTACAAAGACTGCACATTTTAATGCATCTTTTGAACAACAAAAATTATCATATGAACAATCATCATTCACGGCAAATTCACATGATTAGAATAATGATTTTTACTCGTACATTTTGCAAAACTAAGCGAGAAAAATGCTCGAAGAGAAGAAAAATACGGGAGCCGGGAGACTGTTAAAAATTAGGGACAAATACGGGAGATCCCGGGAAATATCGAAGGATTAGCAACCCCAGAACTGATGCTGTAATGCGATAACATTAAAAACCTTAAGGTAAATACTTACTTACTGGCTTTTAAGGAACCCGGAGGTTCATTGCCGCCCTCACAAAAGCCCGGCATAGGTCCCTATCCTGAGCAACATTAATCCAGTCTCTATCAACATATCCCACCTTCCTCAAATCCATTTTAATATTATCTTCCCATCTACGTCTCGGCCTCCCCAAAAGTCTTTTTCCCTGCGGCCTCCCAACTAACACTCTATATGCATTTCTATATTCGCCCATACGTGCTACATGCCCTGCCCATCTCAAACGTCTGGATTTAATGTTCCTAATTGTGTCAGGTGAAGAATACAATGCGTACAGTTCTGTGTTGTGTAACTTTCTCCATTCTCCTGTATCTTCATTCCTCTTAGCCCCAAATATTTTCCGAAGCACCTTATTCTTAAACACCCTTAACCTATGTTCCTCTCTCAAAGTGAGAGTCCAAGTTTCACAACCATAAAGAACAACCGGTAATATAACTGTTTTATAAATTCTAACTTTCAGATTTTTTGACAGTAGACTAGATGACAAAAGCTTCTCAACCGAATAATAACAGGCATTTCCCATATTTATTCTGTGTTTAATTTCCTCCCGAGTATCATTTATGTTTGTTACTGTTGCTCCCAGGTATTTGAATTTTTCCACCTCTTCAAAGGATAAATTTCATACCTTTATTGTAGAGGGGGTGAGGCAGAGGGTGAGGACGGTTGGTCTTTCTTTCCCTGTTGTTCGGGTATGATTCTTCCGAATAGACTCTTTTCAATGTAAGGTAAATATAAAACTAATTTCATTCTTCTCAGGAAACATCATGCAACGTAAAATATATTACATTTGTATTTATCTATGCGATTTCAGTTCATATTCAAAAGCTAAAACTTTAATTTCGCTATAGATTTATTAAGGATGCTTACTTCACTACATTATGCAAAAATAAGAGTAGAACACGTTTTGGGCATAAATTATGCAAAACATTTTAGACGGTGAGTCAAAATGAAATATCACACTTACGGTTTCTCTGGCACTCAAAAGGCTGGGACCACAGAACTGCTATGAGATGGAGACAGGAGTCCATTATTATGTAAGTTCATATCTTTATTGTTGAGGGGGTGAGGACGGTTGTTCGTCTTCTTTGTTTCCCTGTTGTTCGGGAATCACTTCTGTCGAGTCGTCCGAATAAACCCTTTTCAATTTGTCCCCATCCACCATGGTGAATCTACCATGGCAGGGGTTGTGGTGATGGAGAGGGACCTCCTGCTTTTGTTCTGGCTCTTCTTTCTTTGGCTCTGGTACTCGCGGCTTTCCCTTATAGTATTTCGTATAATCGATTACTCTTATCTCCTCTTCAGATGGAGTACCTGGATCCTCCTCCCCAAGTTGCCCGTGCCTACGTGTTGGGCTATGTTGCACTTCTACAGGGTTGATCTTGTCAATGCGCTGGTGGCCGCTTATGATGCTGTATATGCCGTACCCCGTGCCAATCAAACTGTCTACCCCGATAGCAGTTACCAGTCAGTCAGCTCTTGCGTATTCTTTCGTCGTCGGGTTTTCCCGCAATTGGTTTAGCACGATCCTAAATCGGCGAAACATTTTGTGAGATCTAATTCACGAGGCATGTAACACAGCAACGGCATCGTTATTGTTGCCATGGATCGTCCTCTCTGTCTCCATAGAGAATGGATTTAGAGATCTCGGTTGCTGTTTCTCTTTTCAGGGCCTGTACTACGATCGCCTGTTAAACCTCCAGATAAGTATTCTCAAGTTTAGCAGGGCCTGTACTACGATCGCCTGTTAAACCTCCAGATAAGTATTCTCAAGTTTAGCAGGGCCTGTACTACGATCGCCTGTTAAACCTCCAGATAAGTATTCTCAAGTTTAGCAGGGCCTGTACTACGATCGCCTGTTAAACCTCCAGATAAGTATTCTCAAGTTTAGCAGGGCCTGTACTACGATCGCCTGTTAAACCTCCAGATAAGTATTCTCAAGTTTAGCAGGGCCTGTACTACGATCGCCTGTTAAACCTCCAGATAAGTATTCTCAAGTTTAGCAGGGCCTGTACTACGATCGCCTGTTAAACCTCCAGATAAGTATTCTCAAGTTTAGCAATCTGGAAGTTAAATATTTTGTTCTGTACTACCAGCGGATTTTAACTGCAGGATTGTTATCCGGAAGATGTAGTAACATTTTTATTAGGTTGGCAATAAAGTTACTGAAAATGTAGTGAAATTTATTGCGTTGGTATATATTTCCCCGCGTATTTCATGTTTATGTTTCGTGTTTATATGGTACTATTTATTTTGAGGTTTTATTGTAAGCATTATTGTTATTATAATACTGGAGCTCCAGCCAAGAAAAGAACAGAATGAAGAACAGAAAATTACACATATGAAGAAACTTTACATGGAAGGAAAAGGTAAGATTGTAAAGGTTATGTTTCTTTTCGAATAGTAATAATTCCTACCATATGATAGTATTTTGGTTTTAATATTAGGCCTAAAAATAGGGGTGGGGATTCCAGCAAAAGTGCGTTTTTCTCCATAATCAATGCTATAATCATTGTTTTATTCATGTATAACTGCAGAAGAAGTGTAGGTGGCAATTATTTTTGTATTATAATTAATATTAGTGAGCTTTTAGTTTGTTGTGTACCCTACATTATTAGTGAATATTTCGTTAAGTTTTTAGAAATAGTGTACTTCACGGAAGTAGGCTTCAAATCCTGGGTCGAAGGCACAATAACTCGTTTAAAAAAGAAAAGTTCACTGACACTAGACTAGACGCCAGTTCGGAAGGCGGTCGGCTGCTAGCGTTTGCGTCGAGAGAGACAGATAGTGAGAGAAAGGCAATGTATAGCATTGCCACATCGTACTTCACGCGCGCGCGCAATACAAATAGCTGAGGAGAGAACTTCAATTTTAAAAAGACAATAATGACCTTAGCCGTTGATTACTGCAAGCATGACAAACCTTTTATCAGAACATTATCAAATCTTAAGTTCTATTAATAATGCTTATACCAAGTTTTAAGATTTTTATATGCGGTATTATTATGTTATTATTATTATTATTATTATTATTATTATTATTATTATTATTATTATTATTATTATTATATCACACAGTTTTAATACGAAATGTATAGTGTATTACTAGAAAAAATGATACACTGTAGAAATTGTATTTATTTTAGGCGCAAATTATTTTAGCTAGTAAAATACCCTAAAACAATAACTACGAGTACCATGTTATATTGTCACATTTCAGTCACATTTAATATAAATTAGGATTTAATAAATATTCAGTACCTGGTTTTAATCGAAGTCGCTGATTCTCTCATCAGTCCCGTCAGATTCTTCAGAGTCGGATTCTCGAAGGTACATATCTAATACTGTACGTCGCAGCACACTTTTATTAAAATCATCTAATTCAGAGACTGTTTTTTCACGACGAGGATGTTTTCTAGGAGAACGAAACGTGGCAGTTCCGCTCACATTAAAAGATTTGTTTCCTTCACTAACAAATCTTTGCACGGTTCGCAAACCCACACCACATGCTTCTGCAGTCGTCTCCTGCGCGTTGGCAACGTTGCGACCAGCACCATGATGCCCGCAGAGTTCTGCTCGTTAATGTTTTTAAAATAATTATACACCTTAAACACTATTTCCCGCGCCTGCCTGTACAGTACTTGTCTTTTTATAGTATTTCCTTCCATTTATTTATCTTACACATACACAGTATATGTTAGTTTTACTTATTCGATGTTTTAAAACACTCACACGTGAACAAAGTAACTCGAGAAGCTCTTGTTACTGACAGTCGTAGTACAGTCCACTCTATGTGTTCGTAACCTTAGTACTCTTAGTCCACTGTATGTGCTCTCAGTCCAATCTATATGCTCACTGTCAAATCAAGAAATTCAAATCTGTCCTGTCACTACACTTTTTCATACCAGTCCACTCTATGTCATCTCAGTCCACTCTTTGCACTCTCAGTCCACTCTATGTGCTCTCAGTCCAATCTCCGTCCTGTTTCTACACTCTCTTTCCTACCAGTCCAATCTCTGTAGTCCACTCTATGTCATCTCAGTCCACTCTATGTCATCTCAGTCCACTCTCAGTCTACTCTCTGTCCTCTCAGTCCACTCTTTGTCTTCTCAGTCCAGTCACTGTCCACTCACTGTCCTCTCAGTTCACTCTATGTGCGCTGAGTCCAATCTTTATCCTTTTTTCACACTCTCTGTTCTCTCAGTGTATTCTCTGTCCTCTCAATCCACTCTGTGCTCTCAGTCCATTCTCTGTCCTATCACTACACTCTTTCATATCAGTCCACTCTATGTGCTCTGAGTCCAATCTTTATTCTGTTTTCACACTCTCTGTTCTCTCAGTCTACTCTCTGTCCTCTCAGTCCACTCTATGTGCTCTCAGTCCAAAGTCTGTCCTGTTTCTACACTCTCTGTCCTCTCAGTCCACTCACTGTCCTCTCAGTCCAGTCTCTTTCCTGTCACTACACTCTATTTCCTACCAGTCCACTCTCAGTCCACTCTATGTGCTCTCAGTCCAATCTCTGTCCTGTTTCTACACTCTCTGTTCTCTCAGTCCACTCACTGTCCTCTCAGTCCAGTCTCTTTCCTGTCACTACACTCTCTTTCCTACCAGTCCACTCTCAGTCCACACTATGTCATCTTAGTACACTCTTTGTACTCTCAGTCCACTCTTTGTCTTCTCAGTCCACTCTCTGTTCTCTCAGTCCACTCTATGTGCTCAGTCCAATCTCTGTCCTGTGACTACACTGTCTTACCAGTCCACTCTCTGTCCTCTCAGTCCACTCTGTCATATCAGTCCATTCTCTGTCATCTCAGTCTACTCTCTGTCCTCTCAGTCCAATCTCTGTCCAGTGTCCTGTCACTACACTCTCAGTCCTACCAGTTCAGTCTTTTTTCCTCTCAGTCTAATCTCTGTGCTGTAACTACACTCTCCGTCCTACCAGTCCATTGTCTGTCCTCGTAGTCCACTCTATGACCTCTGAGTGCACTCTATGTGCTCTCAGTGCATTACCTGTACTGTCATTGGGGCATTATATATCCTAGTTTTACGATTATTTGCATATCTGCCGTACTCATACATGTTCCATGGATTTACATTTATACGGGGATCGAATCCGGGTAATAATTTGTTTGGTCAACAGTTTCTTTGCCGTACGGTCACAGTCTAATATATACAGTCGCGCAACTTCAACACATTTTTTTGCCAACATTCGCGACACTAGCGCCCAAGCGGCAGGCAAGGCACTGGTCATAGGGTTGATACAGTCTCGTTCAGCCAGCACGTGCTTTAAAGGGATGCGAGATGTTATAATGTTTTAATCATGCGTCGGAATAAAGGCAATATGTGCAATGACACAAAATTGCAGTAACAACAAGTTTAAACCTCCGAATTTTTCGTTCTTCAGATTTCCTAAAGACCAAGAGAAAATCATAACTCAGTCATAACAAATAATCCATATTGTAGGTAGCCTACGTATTGTGTTCTATAAAACATTTATTAGTTATCAGTTACCTATCTGTATGTCAGGAAGGAGAGTGTAAATAAAAACAAAGTAAATACCTGTTACAGTATACTACTTTTTTTTTTGCAGAGATCATTATTTGTAAATGTGTAACCATTCCAATTTTGATCATGTACTTACAGTTTTTGTTTTTAATGCAAGTAATTCCATAATTTTTGTATTCGTGTTTTTTTCTTTATATTTTACAAAATCTGAATGTTATATTGCATTCAAGTAGGAATCATGGTGTTAATTTTTCAAGAATTCATGGAGTATTATAATCCTTTTGCAAAATATTCATTTCTTAAATAAATCCAGACTGTGTCGATAAATTTCTGATGTGTTGGTGTAG